>NW_028225184.1:7301896-7549396 GCF_052327205.1 Somniosus microcephalus
ATCTCCCCCATATATAAAAGCGGAAACAAATCAGACCCAAATAACTACCGCGGCATCTGTGTCAACAGTTGTCTAGGGAAGTTATTCTGCAGTATTCTAAATAGTAGATTACTTGATTTTCTTAACAAACATAATATCCTCAGAAAAAACCAAATAGGCTTTCTTCCAAAACACCGCACCGCCGACCATATCTATACCCTTCACACCCTCATTGAAAAACATATACACCAAACAAAAAATGGGAAAATATTCGCCTGTTTCATCGACTTCAAGAAAGCCTTTGACTCTATATGGCACGAAGGGCTCGATTATAAACTTCTTCAATGTGGAATAGGGGGCAAAGTCTATGACCTTATTAAATCAATGTATCTGAAAAACAAATGCGGGGTCAAAATTGGAGACAAACGCACCGATTTCTTCACCCAGAGAAGAGGCGTCCGGCAGGGCTGCAATTTGAGCCCGACCCTGTTCAACATATACATAAATGAATTAGCAGACATGCTGGAGCAAAGCGAGTCACCAGGTCTCCGTCTCCTAGATGGAGAAGTGAAATCCCTGTTCTATGCGGACGACCTGGTTCTGCTGTCTCCCACAGAACAGGGATTACAGCAACAACTAGACCTACTCGACAAATACTGCCAAAATTGGGCTCTAACAGTAAATCTAAAGAAAACCAACATCATGATTTTTCAAAAAAGGCCCAGATGTCAGGAAAACAAATA
The DNA here is from genome assembly GCF_052327205.1 of Somniosus microcephalus. Lineage (NCBI taxonomy): Eukaryota > Metazoa > Chordata > Chondrichthyes > Squaliformes > Somniosidae > Somniosus > Somniosus microcephalus. The sequence goes on from NW_028225184.1 coordinate 7,302,619, forward strand.
CCAGTTTACCCTCAGTGATATCACTATAGGACACACTATGAGCTACACCTACCTTGGTCTAACTATTACAGCATCAGGGAGCTTCAGCATAGCAGTGAATGCACTAAAAGAAAAAGCCCGAAGAGCCCTATATGCAATAAAAAGAAAATTCTACAACATCCAAATCCCAATCAAAATCTGGCTCAAAATATTTGACAGCATAATCCTGCCCATTGCACTGTACGGTAGTGAAGTATGGGGCCCGCTAAATCACCAAAGCTACACTAAATGGGAAAAACATACAATAGAAGCCCTACATGCAGAATTCTGCCGAAGCATCCTTCGCACCCAAAGGAAAACGCCAACAAATGCATGCAGAGCCGAACTAGGCAGATACCCACTGATAATAAACATCCAAAAACGAGCACTAAACTTCCTAAATCACCTCAAATCTAGCTCCCCAGACACCCTTCATTTCAAAGCCTTTCAGACCCAAGAGCTAAACCCAGAAAAGAGTCCCCTGAGTCAGCTGCTACGGAAACTAAGTACTCAGCCGGACCCTGACCAGCCCCAGACCAACACAGCCGCCCAAACACCAATCCGAGTGAACCAAATCATTAAAAAATGCAAAGAAACCTACCTGGAACATTGGAACAAAATAACCGAAAGCCAAAGCAGATTAGAATGTTACCGGGCCCTAAAAAGAGAATATAAACTGGCAGACTACCTCACGACCATCAGAGACACAAAACAGAGACAGACCCTCACCAGGTACAGACTAAGCGACCACCAACTGGAAATTGAAAAAGGCAGATACAAGAAATCCTGGCAGCCTAGAGAGAATAGAATATGCGATCAATGTCTGGCTGGCGAGGTTGAAACAGAAATGCATTTCCTCCTAAAATGCGAAAAATTCAACACATCAAGAAACATATTATTCAACAAGCTAAGCCAAACAACCCCAGATTTCAAGGAATTGGATGATCTGTCAAAATTGAGATTAGTCCTAGGAGAAGGAGACAGACCATACCTTGGGGCCAAATATGTAACAACATGTCACAACCTGAGGACTGTTTAAAATTAAGACTGTTTAAAATTAATATTGAACGTACCAAATGAAGTACAAAGACTGTTTAAAATTAATATTGTTTAAAAGTAATATTGTATGTACCCAACAAATGTCAAATCGATTGACACCTACAGAATGTTGGAAAACTGTACCTTTTTGCTATGCAAGCTTTGGCAATATGGTTCTCTGTAAACTTTCATGCCAATAAAGCATTTTAATTGGAATTGGAATTGGAATTGGAGAGAGAGTGTGAGAGAGAGAGAGAGTGTGAGAGAGAGAGTGTGTGAGAGAGAGAGAGATAGAGTGTGTGAGAGAGAGAGATAGAGAGAGTGTGTGAGAGAGAGAGAGAGAGTCTATGACCTTATTAAATCAATGTATCTGAAAAACAAATGCGGGGTCAAAATTGGAGACAAACGCACCGATTTCTTCACCCAGAGAAGAGGCGTCCGGCAGGGCTGCAATTTGAGCCCGACCCTGTTCAACATATACATAAATGAATTAGCAGACATGCTGGAGCAAAGCGAGTCACCAGGTCTCCGTCTCCTAGATGGAGAAGTGAAATCCCTGTTCTATGCGGACGACCTGGTTCTGCTGTCTCCCACAGAACAGGGATTACAGCAACAACTAGACCTACTCGACAAATACTGCCAAAATTGGGCTCTAACAGTAAATCTAAAGAAAACCAACATCATGATTTTTCAAAAAAGGCCCAGATGTCAGGAAAACAAATACCAGTTTACCCTCAGTGATATCACTATAGGACACACTATGAGCTACACCTACCTTGGTCTAACTATTACAGCATCAGGGAGCTTCAGCATAGCAGTGAATGCACTAAAAGAAAAAGCCCGAAGAGCCCTATATGCAATAAAAAGAAAATTCTACAACATCCAAATCCCAATCAAAATCTGGCTCAAAATATTTGACAGCATAATCCTGCCCATTGCACTGTACGGTAGTGAAGTATGGGGCCCGCTAAATCACCAAAGCTACACTAAATGGGAAAAACATACAATAGAAGCCCTACATGCAGAATTCTGCCGAAGCATCCTTCGCACCCAAAGGAAAACGCCAACAAATGCATGCAGAGCCGAACTAGGCAGATACCCACTGATAATAAACATCCAAAAACGAGCACTAAACTTCCTAAATCACCTCAAATCTAGCTCCCCAGACACCCTTCATTTCAAAGCCTTTCAGACCCAAGAGCTAAACCCAGAAAAGAGTCCCCTGAGTCAGCTGCTACGGAAACTAAGTACTCAGCCGGACCCTGACCAGCCCCAGACCAACACAGCCGCCCAAACACCAATCCGAGTGAACCAAATCATTAAAAAATGCAAAGAAACCTACCTGGAACATTGGAACAAAATAACCGAAAGCCAAAGCAGATTAGAATGTTACCGGGCCCTAAAAAGAGAATATAAACTGGCAGACTACCTCACGACCATCAGAGACACAAAACAGAGACAGACCCTCACCAGGTACAGACTAAGCGACCACAAACTGGAAATTGAAAAAGGCAGATACAAGAAATCCTGGCAGCCTAGAGAGAATAGAATATGCGATCAATGTCTGGCTGGCGAGGTTGAAACAGAAATGCATTTCCTCCTAAAATGCGAAAAATTCAACACATCAAGAAACATATTATTCAACAAGCTAAGCCAAACAACCCCAGATTTCAAGGAATTGGATGATCTGTCAAAATTGAGATTAGTCCTAGGAGAAGGAGACAGACCATACCTTGGGGCCAAATATGTAACAACATGTCACAACCTGAGGACTGTTTAAAATTAAGACTGTTTAAAATTAATATTGAACGTACCAAATGAAGTACAAAGACTGTTTAAAATTAATATTGTTTAAAAGTAATATTGTATGTACCCAACAAATGTCAAATCGATTGACACCTACAGAATGTTGGAAAACTGTACCTTTTTGCTATGTAAGCTTTGGCAATATGGTTCTCTGTAAACTTTCATGCCAATAAAGCATTTTAATTGGAATTGGAATTGGAATTGTGTGAGAGAGAGAGAGAGTGTGAGAGAGAGAGTGTGTGAGAGAGAGAGAGATAGAGTCTTGGGTCTAGTGTGGTGGATTATACAATCACTGACCTGGACCCCTGCGATATCAACGCATTCACTGTCAGGCAGCAATCCCCCCTCTCAGACCATAACCAAATAAATGTGTACCTTAAACTTTCTGCCCAAACTACAGACACAAAAAAGGAACCCAGTAAGCTACATAAAATAAACCAGACATACAGATGGGCCCCAGACAGTGGAGATAAATTCATCACAGCACTAAATTCACCTGATCTCACAAGTAAAATTTCAAAATTTAAAGAAAATCTATATGAGATCACCAGAGATGGGGTAAACATGGCCATAGAGGATATAAATATGATCTTTCATGAGGCAGCTGTAAAAGCCGACCTCGTGAAACAGAAGAGGAAGAGTCACAAAAGACAAAATAAAAATAAGAAATGGTTTGACCACGAATGCAAAAATGCCAGAAAAGACCTGAGAAAAATATCAAACCAAAAGCATCGCCAACCAAACAATCCGGACCTACGTACTAGATACAATGAAACCCTCAAAAGATATAAACACACCATTAGGAACAAAACACAAAACTATACCCACAAAATACTAGAAGAAATTGAAAACTCCACCAACCCAAAACAATTCTGGGAAATGTGGAATAACCTGAGTACAACACAATTGCAAGCATTACCAATCCAAGATGGCGACATCTGGAGAACACATTTTGAAAACCTCTACAAAGACATCCCAATAAACGAAACAAACCCAAGTCAACATCAGGTCACAGAAAAACTCCACACATTAGAAGCAACAATCAAAGACAACCAAAACCCTCTAGACTCCCCAATCACATGGAAAGAAATGGCCACAAAAACAAAATCTCTCCACCTAAAGAAAGCCTGTGGCCCAGACAACATCAAAAATGAAATGCTCAAGTTCAGCAATATGGAGATGCAGGGTGCGGTACTCAAATTATTCAACATCATATTACGTTCAGGCTGTTTTCCCGATATCTGGTGCCAAGGACTAATCTCCCCCATATATAAAAGCGGAAACAAATCAGACCCAAATAACTACCGCGGCATCTGTGTCAACAGTTGTCTAGGGAAGTTATTCTGCAGTATTCTAAATAGTAGATTACTTGATTTTCTTAACAAACATAATATCCTCAGAAAAAACCAAATAGGCTTTCTTCCAAAACACCGCACCGCCGACCATATCTATACCCTTCACACCCTCATTGAAAAACATATACACCAAACAAAAAATGGGAAAATATTCGCCTGTTTCATCGACTTCAAGAAAGCCTTTGACTCTATATGGCACGAAGGGCTCTATTATAAACTTCTTCAATGTGGAATAGGGGGCAAAGTCTATGACCTTATTAAATCAATGTATCTGAAAAACAAATGCGGGGTCAAAATTGGAGACAAACGCACCGATTTCTTCACCCAGAGAAGAGGCGTCCGGCAGGGCTGCAATTTGAGCCCGACCCTGTTCAACATATACATAAATGAATTAGCAGACATGCTGGAGCAAAGCGAGTCACCAGGTCTCCGTCTCCTGGATGGAGAAGTGAAATCCCTGTTCTATGCGGACGACCTGGTTCTGCTGTCTCCCACAGAACAGGGATTACAGCAACAACTAGACCTACTCGACAAATACTGCCAAAATTGGGCTCTAACAGTAAATCTAAAGAAAACCAACATCATGATTTTTCAAAAAAGGCCCAGATGTCAGGAAAACAAATACCAGTTTACCCTCAGTGATATCACTATAGGACACACTATGAGCTACACCTACCTTGGTCTAACTATTACAGCATCAGGGAGCTTCAGCATAGCAGTGAATGCACTAAAAGAAAAAGCCCGAAGAGCCCTATATGCAATAAAAAGAAAATTCTACAACATCCAAATCCCAATCAAAATCTGGCTCAAAATATTTGACAGCATAATCCTGCCCATTGCACTGTACGGTAGTGAAGTATGGGGCCCGCTAAATCACCAAAGCTACACTAAATGGGAAAAACATACAATAGAAGCCCTACATGCAGAATTCTGCCGAAGCATCCTTCGCACCCAAAGAAAAATGCCAACAAATGCATGCAGAGCCGAACTAGGCAGATACCCACTGATAATAAACATCCAAAAACGAGCACTAAACTTCCTAAATCACCTCAAATCTAGCTCCCCAGACACCCTTCATTTCAAAGCCTTTCAGACCCAAGAGCTAAACCCAGAAAAGAGTCCCCTGAGTCAGCTGCTACGGAAACTAAGTACTCAGCCGGACCCTGACCAGCCCCAGACCAACACAGCCGTCCAAACACCAATCCGAGTGAACCAAATCATTAAAAAATGCAAAGAAACCTACCTGGAACATTGGAACAAAATAACCGAAAGCCAAAGCAGATTAGAATGTTACCGGGCCCTAAAAAGAGAATATAAACTGGCAGACTACCTCACGACCATCAGAGACACAAAACAGAGACAGACCCTCACCAGGTACAGACTAAGCGACCACCAACTGGAAATTGAAAAAGGCAGATACAAGAAATCCTGGCAGCCTAGAGAGAATAGAATATGCGATCAATGTCTGGCTGGCGAGGTTGAAACAGAAATGCATTTCCTCCTAAAATGCGAAAAATTCAACACATCAAGAAACATATTATTCAACAAGCTAAGCCAAACAACCCCAGATTTCAAGGAATTGGATGATCTGTCAAAATTGAGATTAGTCCTAGGAGAAGGAGACAGACCATACCTTGGGGCCAAATATGTAACAACATGTCACAACCTGAGGACTGTTTAAAATTAAGACTGTTTAAAATTAATATTGAACGTACCAAATGAAGTAGAAAGACTGTTTAAAATTAATATTGTTTAAAAGTAATATTGTATGTACCCAACAAATGTCAAATCGATTGACACCTACAGAATGTTGGAAAACTGTACCTTTTTGCTATGTAAGCTTTGGCAATATGGTTCTCTGTAAACTTTCATGCCAATAAAGCATTTTAATTGGAATTGGAATTGGAATTGGAGTGTGTGAGAGAGAGAGATAGAGAGAGTGTGTGAGAGAGAGAGAGAGAGTGTGTGAGAGAGAGAGAGTGTGTGAGAGATAGAGAGAGTGTGTGAGAGACAGAGATAGAGAGAGTGTGTGAGAGAGAGAGAGAGAGTGTGAGAGAGAGAGATAGAGAGAGTGTGTGAGAGAGAGAGAGCGAGAGTGTGAGAGAGAGAGAGAGTGTGTGAGAGAGAGAGAGATAGAGTGTGTGAGAGAGAGAGAGATAGAGTGTGTGAGAGAGAGAGATAGAGAGAGTGTGTGAGAGAGAGAGATAGAGAGAGTGTGTGAGAGAGAGAGAGATAGAGAGTGTTTCGAAGAGGAGTTATTTGATACTCTCCACATGGAAATCAGCCATTTCCAGGCCCAAGGAAAGGTGATAATATGTGGGGACCTAAATGCAAGGACCGGTTGTGAACCTGACTTCATAGACCCACAGGGAAACAACCATGTGTTTGGCCAGACCCCTTTAGATGTCACACCAGCCATCGCAAATCGGAACAACCTTGATCGTGAAATAAATAAAAGCGGTAGGGAGGTTGCGCAACTCTGCCGAGCCTTAGGCCTGTACATAGTTAACGGTAGGTTCAGAGGGGACTCCCTAGGGAGACTCACATACTCCTCAACTCTTGGGTCTAGTGTGGTGGACTATACAATCACTGACCTGGACCCCTGCGATATCAACTCATTCACTGTCAGGCAGCAATCCCCCCTCTCAGACCATAACCAAATAAATATGTACCTTAAACTTTCTGCCCAAACTACAGACACAAAAAAGGAACCCAGTAAGCTCCATAAAATAAACCAGACATACAGATGGGCCCCAGACAGTGGAGAAAAATTCATCACAGCACTAAAGTCACCTGATCTCACAAGTAAAATATCAAAATTTAAAGAAAACCCATACGAGATCGCCAGAGATGGTGTAAACATGGCCATAGAGGATATAAATATGATCTTCCATGAGGCAGCTGTAAAAGCCGACCTTGTGAAACAGAAGAGGAAGCGTCACAAAAGACAAAATAAAAATAAGAAATGGTTTGACCACGAATGCAAAAATGCCAGAAAAGACCTGAGAAAAATATCAAGCCAAAAGCATCGCCATCCAAACAATCCGGACCTACGTACTAGATACAATGAAACCCTCAAAAGATATAAACACACCATTAGGAACAAAACACAAAATTATACCCACAAAATACTCGAAGAAATTGAAAACTCCACCAATCCAAAACAATTCTGGGAAATGTGGAATAACCTGAGTACAACACAATCGCAAGCATTACCAATCCAAGATGGCGACATCTGGAGAACACATTTTGAAAACCTCTACAAAGACATCCCAATAAACGAAACAAACCCAAGTCAACATCAGGTCACAGAAAAACTCCACACATTAGAAGCAACAATTAAAGACAACCAAAACCCTCTAGACTCCCTAATCACATGGAAAGAACTGGCCACAAAAACAAAATCTCTCCACCTAAAGAAAGCCTGTGGCCCAGACAACATCAAAAATGAAATGCTAAAGTTCAGCAATATGGAGATGCAGGGTGCGGTACTCAAATTATTCAACATCATATTACGTTCAGGCTGTTTTCCCGATATCTGGTGCCAAGGACTAATCTCCCCCATATATAAAAGTGGAAACAAATCAGACCCAAATAACTACCGCGGCATCTGTGTCAACAGTTGTCTAGGGAAGTTATTCTGCAGTATTCTAAATAGTAGATTACTTGATTTTCTTAACAAACATAATATCCTCAGAAAAAACCAAATAGGCTTTCTTCCAAAACACCGCACCGCCGACCATATCTATACCCTTCACACCCTCATTGAAAAACATATACACCAAACAAAAAATGGGAAAATATTCGCCTGTTTCATCGACTTCAAGAAAGCCTTTGACTCTATATGGCACGAAGGGCTCTATTATAAACTTCTTCAGTGTGGAATAGGGGGCAAAGTCTATGACCTTATTAAATCAATGTATCTGAAAAACAAATGCGGGGTCAAAATTGGAGACAAACGCACCGATTTCTTCACCCAGAGAAGAGGCGTCCGGCAGGGCTGCAATTTGAGCCCGACCCTGTTCAACATATACATAAATGAATTAGCAAACATGCTGGAGCAAAGCGAGTCACCAGGTCTCCGTCTCCTGGATGGAGAAGTGAAATCCCTGTTCTATGCGGATGACCTGGTTCTGCTGTCTCCCACAGAACAGGGATTACAGCAACAACTAGACCTACTCGACAAATACTGCCAAAATTGGGCTCTAACAGTAAATCTAAAAAAAAACAACATCATGATTTTTCAAAAAAGGCCCAGATGTCAGGAAAACAAATACCAGTTTACCCTCAGTGATACCACTATTGGACACACTATGAGCTACACCTACCTTGGTCTAACTATTACAGCATCAGGGAGCTTCAACATAGCAGTGAATGCACTAAAAGAAAAAGCCCGAAGAGCCCTATATGCAATAAAAAGAAAATTCTACAACATCCAAATCCCAATCAAAATCTGGCTCAAAATATTTGACAGCATAATCCTGCCCATTGCACTGTACGGTAGTGAAGTATGGGGCCCGCTAAATCACCAAAGCTACACTAAATGGGAAAAACACACAATAGAAGCCCTACATGCAGAATTCTGCCGAAGCATCCTTCGCATCCAAAGAAAAACGCCAACAAATGCATGCAGAGCCGAACTAGGCAGATACCCACTGATAATAAACATCCAAAAACGAGCACTAAACTTCCTAAATCACCTCAAATCTAGCTCCCCAGACACCCTTCATTTCAAAGCCTTTCAGACCCAAGAGCTAAACCCAGAAAAGAGTCCCCTAAGTCAGCTGCTACTGAAACTAAGTACTCAGCCGGACCCTGACCAGCCCCAGACCAACACAGCCGTCCAAACACCAATCCGAGTGAACCAAATCATTAAACAATGCAAAGAAACCTACCTGGAACATTGGAACAAAATAACCGAAAGCCAAAGCAGATTAGAATGCTACCGGGCCCTAAAAAGAGAATATAAACTGGCAGACTACCTCACGACCATCAGAGACACAAAACAGAGACAGACCCTCACCAGGTACAGACTAAGCGACCACCAACTGGAAATTGAAAAGGCAGATACAAGAAATCCTGGCAGCCTAGAGAGAATAGGATATGCGATCAATGTCTGGCCGGCGAGGTTGAAACAGAAATGCATTTCCTCCTAAAATGCGAAAAATTCAACACATCAAGAAATATATTATTCAACAAGCTAAGCCAAACAACCCCAGATTTCAAGGAATTGGATGACCTGTCAAAATTGAGATTAGTCCTGGGAGAAGGAGACAGACCATACCTTGGGGCCAAATATGTAACAACATGTCACAACCTGAGGACTGTTTAAAATTAAGACTGTTTAAAATTAATATTGAACGTACCAAATGAAGTAGAAAGACTGTTTAAAATTAATATTGTTTAAAAGTAATATTGTATGTACCCAACAAATGTCAAATCGATTGACACCTACAGAATGTTGGAAAACTGTACCTTTTTGCTATGTAAGCTTTGGCAATATGGTTCTCTGTAAACTTTCATGCCAATAAAGCATTTGAATTGAATTGGAATTGGAGAGAGAGATAGAGTGTGTGAGAGAGAGAGAGAGAGAGTGTGAGAGAGAGAGAGAGATAGAGTGTGTGAGAGAGAGAGAGATAGAGTGTGTGAGAGAGAGAGAGATAGAGTGTGTGAGAGAGAGAGATAGAGTGTGTGAGAGAGAGAGAGAGATAGAGAGAGTGTGTGAGAGAGAGAGAGAGTGTGTGAGAGAGAGAGATAGAGAGAGTGTGTGAGAGAGAGAGAGAGAGAGTGTGTGAGAGAGAGAGATAGAGTGTGTGAGAGAGAGAGAGAGATAGAGAGAGTGTGTGAGAGAGAGAGATAGAGTGTGTGAGAGAGAGAGAGATGGAGTGTGTGAGAGAGAGAGATAGAGTGTGTGAGAGAGAGAGAGAGATAGAGAGAGTGTGTGAGAGAGATAGAGAGAGTGTGTGAGAGAGAGAGATAGAGTGTGTGAGAGAGAGATAGAGAGAGTGTGTGAGACATAGAGATAGAGAGAGTGTGTGAGAGATAGAGATAGAGAGAGTGTGTGAGAGAGAGATAGAGAGAGTGTGTGAGAGAGAGAGATAGAGAAACAGGGAAAATCACACGTATGGCTAAAATTAGATAAAAATATAGGAATAGCAAAAAACGATGTTTACTTATGTGCGATCTACATACCTCCAATAGAATCGCCATATTTTGAAGAGGAGATATTTGACACTCTCCACATGGAAATCAGCCATTTCCAGGCCCAAGGAAAGGTGCTACTATGTGGGGACCTAAATGCAAGGACAGGATGTGAACCTGACTTCATAGACCCACAGGGCAACAACCATGTGTTTGGCCAGACCCCTCTATATGTCACACCAGCCATCGCAAACCGAAACAACCTCGATTGTGAAATAAATAAAAGCGGTAGGGAGGTAGTGCAACTCTGCCGAGCCTTAGGCCTGTACATAGTTAACGGTAGGTTCAGAGGGGACTCCTTAGGGAGACTCACATATTCCTCAACTCTTGGGTCTAGTGTGGTGGATTATACAATCACTGACCTGGACCCCTGCGATATCAACGCATTCACTGTCAGGCAGCAATCCCCCCTCTCAGACCATAACCAAATAAATGTGTACCTTAAACTTTCTGCCCAAACTACAGACACAAAAAAGGAACCCAGTAAGCTACATAAAATAAACCAGACATACAGATGGGCCCCAGACAGTGGAGATAAATTCATCACAGCACTAAATTCACCTGATCTCACAAGTAAAATTTCAAAATTTAAAGAAAATCTATATGAGATCACCAGAGATGGGGTAAACATGGCCATAGAGGATATAAATATGATCTTTCATGAGGCAGCTGTAAAAGCCGACCTCGTGAAACAGAAGAGGAAGAGTCACAAAAGACAAAATAAAAATAAGAAATGGTTTGACCACGAATGCAAAAATGCCAGAAAAGACCTGAGAAAAATATCAAACCAAAAGCATCGCCAACCAAACAATCCGGACCTACGTACTAGATACAATGAAACCCTCAAAAGATATAAACACACCATTAGGAACAAAACACAAAACTATACCCACAAAATACTAGAAGAAATTGAAAACTCCACCAACCCAAAACAATTCTGGGAAATGTGGAATAACCTGAGTACAACACAATTGCAAGCATTACCAATCCAAGATGGCGACATCTGGAGAACACATTTTGAAAACCTCTACAAAGACATCCCAATAAACGAAACAAACCCAAGTCAACATCAGGTCACAGAAAAACTCCACACATTAGAAGCAACAATCAAAGACAACCAAAACCCTCTAGACTCCCCAATCACATGGAAAGAAATGGCCACAAAAACAAAATCTCTCCACCTAAAGAAAGCCTGTGGCCCAGACAACATCAAAAATGAAATGCTCAAGTTCAGCAATATGGAGATGCAGGGTGCGGTACTCAAATTATTCAACATCATATTACGTTCAGGCTGTTTTCCCGATATCTGGTGCCAAGGACTAATCTCCCCCATATATAAAAGCGGAAACAAATCAGACCCAAATAACTACCGCGGCATCTGTGTCAACAGTTGTCTAGGGAAGTTATTCTGCAGTATTCTAAATAGTAGATTACTTGATTTTCTTAACAAACATAATATCCTCAGAAAAAACCAAATAGGCTTTCTTCCAAAACACCGCACCGCCGACCATATCTATACCCTTCACACCCTCATTGAAAAACATATACACCAAACAAAAAATGGGAAAATATTCGCCTGTTTCATCGACTTCAAGAAAGCCTTTGACTCTATATGGCACGAAGGGCTCTATTATAAACTTCTTCAATGTGGAATAGGGGGCAAAGTCTATGACCTTATTAAATCAATGTATCTGAAAAACAAATGCGGGGTCAAAATTGGAGACAAACGCACCGATTTCTTCACCCAGAGAAGAGGCGTCCGGCAGGGCTGCAATTTGAGCCCGACCCTGTTCAACATATACATAAATGAATTAGCAGACATGCTGGAGCAAAGCGAGTCACCAGGTCTCCGTCTCCTGGATGGAGAAGTGAAATCCCTGTTCTATGCGGACGACCTGGTTCTGCTGTCTCCCACAGAACAGGGATTACAGCAACAACTAGACCTACTCGACAAATACTGCCAAAATTGGGCTCTAACAGTAAATCTAAAGAAAACCAACATCATGATTTTTCAAAAAAGGCCCAGATGTCAGGAAAACAAATACCAGTTTACCCTCAGTGATATCACTATAGGACACACTATGAGCTACACCTACCTTGGTCTAACTATTACAGCATCAGGGAGCTTCAGCATAGCAGTGAATGCACTAAAAGAAAAAGCCCGAAGAGCCCTATATGCAATAAAAAGAAAATTCTACAACATCCAAATCCCAATCAAAATCTGGCTCAAAATATTTGACAGCATAATCCTGCCCATTGCACTGTACGGTAGTGAAGTATGGGGCCCGCTAAATCACCAAAGCTACACTAAATGGGAAAAACATACAATAGAAGCCCTACATGCAGAATTCTGCCGAAGCATCCTTCGCACCCAAAGAAAAACGCCAACAAATGCATGCAGAGCCGAACTAGGCAGATACCCACTGATAATAAACATCCAAAAACGAGCACTAAACTTCCTAAATCACCTCAAATCTAGCTCCCCAGACACCCTTCATTTCAAAGCCTTTCAGACCCAAGAGCTAAACCCAGAAAAGAGTCCCCTGAGTCAGCTGCTACGGAAACTAAGTACTCAGCCGGACCCTGACCAGCCCCAGACCAACACAGCCGTCCAAACACCAATCCGAGTGAACCAAATCATTAAAAAATGCAAAGAAACCTACCTGGAACATTGGAACAAAATAACCGAAAGCCAAAGCAGATTAGAATGTTACCGGGCCCTAAAAAGAGAATATAAACTGGCAGACTACCTCACGACCATCAGAGACACAAAACAGAGACAGACCCTCACCAGGTACAGACTAAGCGACCACCAACTGGAAATTGAAAAAGGCAGATACAAGAAATCCTGGCAGCCTAGAGAGAATAGAATATGCGATCAATGTCTGGCTGGCGAGGTTGAAACAGAAATGCATTTCCTCCTAAAATGCGAAAAATTCAACACATCAAGAAACATATTATTCAACAAGCTAAGCCAAACAACCCCAGATTTCAAGGAATTGGATGATCTGTCAAAATTGAGATTAGTCCTAGGAGAAGGAGACAGACCATACCTTGGGGCCAAATATGTAACAACATGTCACAACCTGAGGACTGTTTAAAATTAAGACTGTTTAAAATTAATATTGAACGTACCAAATGAAGTAGAAAGACTGTTTAAAATTAATATTGTTTAAAAGTAATATTGTATGTACCCAACAAATGTCAAATCGATTGACACCTACAGAATGTTGGAAAACTGTACCTTTTTGCTATGTAAGCTTTGGCAATATGGTTCTCTGTAAACTTTCATGCCAATAAAGCATTTGAATTGGAATTGGAATTGGACAGAGAGAGTGTGTGAGAGAGAGAGAGACAGAGTGTGTGAGAGAGAGAGAGAGAGAGATAGAGTGAGTGTGTGTGAGAGAGAGAGAGACAGAGAGAGAGATAGAGTGAGTGTGTGAGAGAGAGAGACAGAGCGAGTGTGTGAGAGAGAGAGAGATAGAGAGAGTGTGTGAGAGAGAGAGAGATAGAGAGAGTGTGTGAGAGAGAGAGATAGAGAGAGTGTGTGAGAGAGAGAGAGATAGAGAGAGTGTGTGAGAGAGAGAGAGATAGAGAGAGTGTGTGAGAGAGAGAGAGATAGAGAGAGTGTTGGAAAACTGTACCTTTTTGCTATGTAAGCTTTGGCAATATGGTTCTCTGTAAACTTTCATGCCAATAAAGCATTTTAATTGGAATTGGAATTGGAATTGGTGTGTGAGAGAGAGAGAGATAGAGAGAGTGTGTGAGAGAGAGAGATAGAGAGAGTGTGTGAGAGAGAGAGAGATAGAGAGAGTGTGTGAGAGAGAGAGAGATAGAGAGAGTGTGTGAGAGAGAGAGATAGAGAGAGTGTGTGAGAGAGAGAGATAGAGAGAGTGTGTGTGAGAGAGAGAGAGAGTGTGTGAGAGAGAGAGTGTGTGAGAGAGAGAGAGATAGAGAGAGTGTGTGTGAGAGAGAGAGATAGAGAGAGTGTGTGAGAGAGAGAGAGATAGAGTGTGTGAGAGAGAGAGACAGATAGAGTGTGTGAGAGAGAGAGACAGAGAGAGTGTGTGAGAGAGAGAGAGACAGAGAGAGTGTGTGAGAGAGAGAGAGACAGAGAGAGTGTGTGAGAGAGAGAGAGACAGAGAGAGATAGAGTGAGTGTGTGAGAGAGAGAGAGAGAGAGACAGAGAGAGAGATAGAGTGAGTGTGTGAGAGAGAGAGACAGTGTGTGAGAGAGAGAGTGAGTGTGTGAGCGAGATAGATAGATATAGAGAGAGAGACTGAGTGAGTGTGTGAGAGAGAGTGAGAGAGATAGAGAGAGAGAGAGACTGAGTGAGTGTGTGAGAGAGAGAGAGAGGAGACAGAGAGAGAGACAGAGAGAGAGACAGAGACAGAGAGACAGAGAGAGAGAGAGAGAGACACAGAGAGAGAGATAGACTGAGTGACTGTGAGAGAGAGAGAAAGACTGAGTGAGTGTGTGAGAGAGAGAGACAGAGAGAGAGAGAGAGAGAGAGAGACTGAGTGAGTGTGTGAGAGAGACCCGAACGGCGAACGAGGCACAACCCGAGCGGCGGCTGGGCTAGAAAGCCCGGGAAAGGCCCGAGGAGCCAGGCCCAGAGACCTCTGAGGAGAAGGGGAGCAACCAGAAGGCTTCCAGAAGCAAACCAAGACTGTGAGTACAGGGCCCAGGGAGGGAGACTGAAGCCAGGGAAAGGCCCGAGGAGCCAGGCCGAGACAGAGGCACAGAGGCCTCTGAGGGGGAGGGGAACAGCCCGAAGGCACCGGGAAACAGCGGCTCACAGACCCAGACCTGAGAAGGGTGAACCCAGAAGCCGAGGCCCAGGGACCACGGGGTCGGAGAGGGGGACCGGGAAAGCTCGCGAACAGGGAGAGGGAAACACCAAACCCGGGGCCCCAGAAAAGCTTATTCTAAGATCAACAATACTTTACCAAAAATGAGCGAATCAGAAGATCCACAACAGCCCCGCTTCCAGATTCCCCCCAACACTGCAAAAAAAGCTATAAAAGCGATCAAGCATGAGCAGATGAGAGAAAAACCAGAAACACTTTTTGCTGACTGTTACAACAATGGGACAAAAAGTAACCTCATTTTCTACTCAGATCAGCCAGTGGCTTGGATCACAGCAATAAAATCACACTATACCAATGTTAAGCTAGAAAATACCGCAAATGGGTCCATAATGAAAATTAACACACCAGGAGACAGTTCAACTACGACGGTCAACGCGTACAATACCGGGACAATATTAGTGCAAGGCAACCTCGACAAATTTGCAACGGCCTTCAGGACACTGAGAAAATTAACTAAGGGGGGAAGGAACAGCCCCAGAGTGGCCCGCACTCCCCCCAACATTGACAACTTACCAGGAGAAAATCTGCCTGGTCAGGAGGTGAACGAGCCACACAGTTCAAACCAGACACTAACCCCGGGGAACCACAGCCACACGATACAACTGACAAACCCCAGCATAACTACCAGGGAGGAAGCCACACATAGTCCCCCTACCATTCCCAGCTCACCAAGAGAAGAGCAGCATAGCCAGGAAGTGAGTGAGCCCTCCAGGGCCGACCAGCCTAGCCAGGAAGTGAGTGAGCCTACCAGGGCCGACCAGACACATACCCCGGGATCACACAGCCAGATACAACCAAAAGATAAATTTAATCAATTAGAGATAGAGGTGGTTAAACTTAGAGAGGACTTCCTCAAAATGAATGACAATCAAAATCAGGAGAGGGAGAGACACAAGAGAGAGCTGAAGCTACTTGAGAACCAGGTGAATCTACTTAGGAATCAGGTGAAAGAGCTGCAGGAAAAAGAAGAGAGCCATAGAGGAGAGAAAACACCATTAGACCAGCAACCAGAGGCTAGAGATAAGACAAGACAGAGCCGGACGGAACGGCTGCACTCCCACACGGAACAAAAGCAACAGACACACAATACAAGGGGTGCCACACAGACCGACCAGCATACTGATTCTCAATCTTCCCCCACCACCGTGGAACCACAAGCGGGCCGCTCACAAGAGGTACGCACACACCAGACACCCCAGCCCAGCACACACACTATGAGTCCAAGCGAAAGCCACCAGACAGTAAACACAAACAAGGCTGACGTCGTAATACTCATAGACTCAAATGGGAAATTTCTATGGGAGAAAAAGCTATTCCCTAGAAGTAAAGTAGAAAAGATCTGGTGCCCAACAACAAACAGAGCCATGGGATGGCTGACCAAAGCCAGATTAGGCTCCCCCCAACACATAATAATACACACGGGCACAAATGACCTAAAGACCCAACAGAAAGAAGTAGCAACATCGCTCAGAGCAATGATTAGGAAAGCAAGCAGTACATTTCCAAACACTAGAATCACTGTTTCCACAATATTGCCGAGAACAGACTTCAACAACAACACAATTCATGAGATAAATGCCAGCATAGCAAGAGACTGCGAATCAAACCACAACGTACACCTGGCCCAACACCCCACCCTCGATGAGGAATGTCTTTACGACCACGTCCACATCCAAAGGCAAAGAATATCGATCCTTGCTAAAGCCCTGAAGGACGTCGCTTTTAACCGGGTCCATACCCAGACTCCAAGAGGACCCCCCCCCGACCACCAGAGATCAGCGGGGTACATATCAGGAACACTACAAGGACCACCAACACACCAACCGAGACCAGAGAGGATCCCCATGCAAAACAACAATGTCAGACCTGCACCACTCCTGTCCCACAGGGGAATAGGACTGCTCCCAGCCAGACAGAGGGAGAGATGCACAGGACGTACGCAATACCTCAGACAGAAACAATCCATTAAGAGACAATAAGCAGATGTGCAGCAGCATCTACTTCCGCCTTATGGATCAAGGACTAATTAATAGAAAGAACTGTAACCAAATTGTATTAACTTTTGTAGACACTTGATGTGATCTTTTTTTTCCCACACTTAGACACGACAAACACGTACCACTCTTTAACCTATCATAGTAAAAGATCAAACTTAACATGAAATCCTTATATATTTCGACCTGGAATATCCAAGGTCTATGCTCTTCACTGCGAGAAGTGAAAAGTAGGACCCCAGAGTTCATAGATGAAACTAAAGACCTAGATATTATCATTTTACAGGAAACTTGGTATAAAGGAAAAGGACACACTGGCTGTCCCCAAGGGTACACTGAGCTGGTGGTGCCCTCCAATAAATTACCAAGTGTAACCCAAGGCAGAGACTCCGGAGGCATACTGATCTGGTTTAAAACAGAACTTAAGAATTACATCAAATTTATAAAAAAGGGCGAAAACCATATGTGGCTCAAACTTGAGAGGGAGATTATCTCAAACACCCAAGATGTTTACATTTGCGCACTTTATATCCCTCCAATCGATTCCCCGTACTTTAAAGAGGACACCTTCTCCAACATGGAGGGGGAAATTATCCAATACCAGGCCCAGGGGAACGTGTTGATCTGTGGGGACCTCAATTCAAGAACGGGCGAAGAACCAGACTTCACCAATAATCAGGGAAACAATTATGTTTTCGGGAATAACCACTTTGACATCCCTTCCCTTCCATACAGGCATAACTGCGACAAGCAGTCAAATACCAACGGAAAACAGCTACTACAGCTCTGTCGAAACCTGGGTCTGTACATTGTCAATGGTAGGTTCATAGGAGACCTCCTAGGAAGATCGACCTATTGCTCACCTCTTGGCTGCAGCACAGTAGACTATATGATTACAGACTTAGACCCATCCTCTTTCAGAGCATTCACAGTCAAACCACAAACAACACTGTCAGATCACAGTCAAATTACTATGTTCCTCAAAAAGACAGAAACAAACAACATAGAAACACAACCCAGTAAACTGTACAACACCAAAAAATCGTACAGATGGGCCAAAAACGACACGGAAAAATACCAGAAAACAATTAGCAATGCATCAACTCAAGCTCTCTTAGACACCTTTCTGGATAACATATACACTCACAATAAAGAAGGCGTAAACCGGGCAGTTAGTAAACTAAACAATATTTTTGATAATTTGGCAACAAATGCAAACTTGAAAGCTCGCAAGAACAAACCCAAAACAAAAAACTATGAAAAATGGTTTGACCGAGATTGCCATAACATGAGGAAAAAACTTAGAAAAATATCAAACCAAAAACACAGACATCCAGAAAACGAGGAACTACGCCTTACTTATTGTCAGACACTAACACAATACAGAAACACACTCAGAACCAAAAAAGAGCAATATATTAAGAATACACTCAGCTCCATGGAGGAATCCATTGATTCCAATTGTTTCTGGGAAAACTTGAAAACACTACACAAAAAACAACACGACGATTTGGCCATTCAAAATGGGGACACATGGGTAAACCACTTTGAAAAATTATACCAGAAAAAAACACTAAGACCAGAGCAACACCAAATATGCAAAAAACTGGAAAAGCTAGAAATGGCCATAAAAGATAACCAAAACCCGCTGGACGCCATAATAACAGAAAAAGAACTTCTTGAAAAACTCAAGGACCTGCGACCAGGAAAAGCCTGCGGGACAGATGGCATACTAAACGAGATGATTAAACACACAGACAACAAAATGAAACTGGCTATCCTAAAACTCTTCAACTTGGTTCTGAGTGTCGGTTATTTCCCTGATATCTGGAACAAAGGACTCATAACGCCCATATACAAAAGTGGGGACAAAATCGACCCAAACAACTATCGAGGCATCTGTGTAAACAGTAACCTGGGGAAGGTATTCTGTAGCATCATAAACAAAAGACTTATAAACTTCCTTGAGGAGCACAATGTCTTGAGTAAAAGCCAAATTGGATTCCTGCCAAACTATAGAACATCCGATCATATCTTCACCCTACAGACCCTAATTGACAAACACGTTCACAATAACAAAAGCAAAATCTACGCATGCTTTGTAGATTTCCAGAAGGCTTTCGACTCCATCTGGCATGACGGTTTATTCCTGAAACTTATCGAAAGTGGGGTAGGAGGGAAAACATATGATGTAATTAAATCAATGTATACAAACAACAAATGTGCAGTTAAAATTGGAGACAAACAAACAAAATACTTCCCACAGGGGCGGGGGGTGACGCAGGGCTCGCCAATCTCACCGACACTCTTTAATATTTACATAAATGGATTGGCAAAACTACTTGAACAATCTACAGCACCCGGCCTCACCCTATATGAATCCAAGGTTAAATTCCTCCTCTATGCAGACGACCTGGTTCTGCTGTCACCTACTAAAGAGGGGCTACAGCAAAACCTGGACCTGCTGGAGTCGTACTGCCAGACTTGGGCCCTGACAATAAATCCCCAAAAAACCAAAGTCCTTGTGTTCCAGCAAAGATCCAAACATCAGGGACCCAAAATAAATTTCACAGTAGGAACAACCAAAATTGAACAAACCACTAACTACACATACTTGGGCTTAAAAATCAGTTCTACGGGAAACTTCAAACTGGCTGTGAATGAACTGAAAGAGAAAGCAAGAAGGGCTTTCTATGCCATCAAAAAATCAATCCAAATAGAAATCCCAATTAGCATTTGGCTCAAAATTTTCAAATCAGTAATTGAACCAATTGCACTCTATGGCAGTGAGGTATGGGGACCGCTAACTCAACAAGAATTTGCAAAATGGGACAAACACCCAATTGAGATCCTACATGCAGAATTCTGTAAAAGTATCCTCCGGACTCAAAGGAAAACAGTAAACAATGCATGCAGGGCGGAACTAGGCCAATATCCATTAATAATCACTATCCAAAAAAGAGCCACCAAATTTTGGAATCACCTACAAATGAGCAATCCCCAATGCTATCACTACGACGCCCTGAAATGCCAAGAGCTGACCATAAAGAAGAATACCCTCAGTCAATTAGTCCTGGGACTCAGTGAAGTAACTACTAACAATACTAACAATAACCAGCCCCAGGACAGTGACAGGGTAACACAAAGAATTCGACCCAACACAATCGTCGCTAAGCAAAAGGAAAAATATCTGACATATTGGGCAGAAACAACAAAAACCCAAAGCAAACTCAATTGCTACTTGGCCCTAAACAGACAATACAACATAGCTGATTACCTGACCATGGTAAAGGATAACAAACTGAGAAGAACCTTGACAAGGTACAGACTTAGCGAACATAGCCTAGCGATCGAAAAAGGCAGACACAGGCAGACCAGGCTGCCAAGAGAGGACAGGATATGCTCTCACTGCAGTCAGGGAGTGGTGGAGACAGAGATGCACTTCCTCACAGCTTGTGGAAAATATCAGGGCATCAGGGAGAATTTCTACCAAAAATTCTCACAAATATGCCCTGATTTCAGAAATCTGAATGACAACCAAAAACTCCCATTCCTACTGGGAGAGGAGAGAAGCTGTATAACACTGGCGGCGCACTATGTTACAGCTTGCCATGAACAGAGGGACAACCAGTAAACTAAGAAAAAAATATATATAAACAATGCGAATGTATATTTATACACTCAGGGATATACCTGTTTATACACTGTATGAATAGAACTGCGTTTATGTGCTAAACCATAAATGTATTTTGATGCTTTGGCAACATAAGATGTAACTTATCATGCCAATAAAGCGATTTAAATTGTAAATTGTAATTGAGAGACAGAGAGAGACTGAGAGAGAGAGAGACTGAGAGAGAGAGAGAGAGGGACAGAGAGAGAGAGAGAGGGGACTCCCTAGGGAGACTCACATACTCCTCAACTCTTGGGTCTAGTGTGGTGGACTATACAATCACTGACCTGGACCCCTGCGATATCAACGCATTCACTGTCAGGCAGCAATCCCCCCTCTCAGACCATAACCAAATAAATGTGTACCTTAAACTTTCTGCCCAAACTACAGACACAAAAAAGGAACACAGTAAGCTACATAAAATAAACCAGACATACAGATGGGCCCCAGACAGTGGAGATAAATTCATCACAGCACTAAATTCACCTGATCTCACAAGTAAAATTTCAAAATTTAAAGAAAATCTATATGAGACCACCAGAGATGGTGTAAACACGGCCATAGAGGATATAAATATGATCTTCGATGAGGCAGCTGTAAAAGCCGACCTTGTGAAACAGAAGAGGAAGCATCACAAAAGACAAAATAAAAATATGAAATGGTTTGACCACGAATGCAAAAATGCCAGAAAAGACCTGAGAAAAATATCAAACCAAAAGCATCGGCAACCAAACAATCCGGACCTACGTACTAGATACAATGAAACCCTCAAAAGATATAAACACACCATTAGGAACAAAACACAAAACTATACCCACAAAATACTCGAAGAAATTGAAAACTCCACCAATCCAAAACAATTCTGGGAAATGTGGAATAACCTGAGTACAACACAATTGCAAGCATTACCAATCCAAGATGGCGACATCTGGAGAACACATTTTGAAAACCTCTACAAAGACATCCCAAAAAACGAAACAAACCCAAGTCAACATCAGGTCACAGAAAAACTCCACACATTAGAAGCAACAATTAAAGACAACCAAAACCCTCTAGACTCCCCAATCACATGGAAAGAACTGGCCACAAAAACAAAATCTCTCCACCTAAAGAAAGCCTGTGGCCCAGACAACATCAAAAATGAAATGCTAAAGTTCAGCAATATGGAGATGCAGGGTGCGATACTCAAACTATTCAACATCATATTACGCTCAGGCTGTTTTCCCGATATCTGGTGCCAAGGACTAATCTCCCCCATATATAAAAGTGGAAACAAATCAGACCCAAATAACTACCGCGGCATCTGTGTCAACAGTTGTCTAGGGAAGTTATTCTGCAGTATTCTAAATAGTAGATTACTTGATTTTCTTAACAAACATAATATCCTCAGAAAAAACCAAATAGGCTTTCTTCCAAAACACCGCACCGCCGACCATATCTATACCCTTCACACCCTCATTGAAAAACATAAACACCAAACAAAAAATGGGAAAATATTCGCCTGTTTCATCGACTTCAAGAAAGCCTTTGACTCTATATGGCACGAAGGGCTCTACTATAAACTTCTTCAGTGTGGAATAGGGGGCAAAGTCTATGACCTTATTAAATCAATGTATCTGAAAAACAAATGCGGGGTCAAAATTGGAGACAAACGCACCGATTTCTTCACCCAGAGAAGAGGCGTCCGGCAGGGCTGCAATTTGAGCCCGACCCTGTTCAACATATACATAAATGAATTAGCAGACATGCTGGAGCAAAGCGAGTCACCAGGTCTCCGTCTCCTGGATGGAGAAGTGAAGTCCCTGTTCTATGCGGACGACCTGGTTCTGCTGTCTCCCACAGAACAGGGATTACAGCAACAACTAGACCTACTCGACAAATACTGCCAAAATTGGGCTCTAACAGTAAATCTAAAGAAAACCAACATCATGATTTTTCAGAAAAGACCCAGATGTCAGGAAAACAAATACCAGTTTACCCTCAGTGATACCACTATAGGACACACTATGAGCTACACCTACCTTGGTCTATCTATTACAGCATCAGGGAGCTTCAGCATAGCAGTGAATGCACTAAAAGAAAAAGCCCGAAGAGCCCTATATGCAATAAAAAGAAAATTCTACAACATCCAAATCCCAATCAAAATCTGGCTCAAAATTTTTGACAGCATAATCCTGCCCATTGCACTGTACGGTAGTGAAGTATGGGGCCCGCTAAATCACCAAAGCTACACTAAATGGGAAAAACACACAATAGAAGCCCTACATGCAGAATTCTGCCGAAGCATCCTTCGCACCCAAAGAAAAACGCCAACAAATGCATGCAGAGCCGAACTAGGCAGATACCCACTGATAATAAACATCCAAAAACGAGCACTAAACTTCCTAAATCACCTCAAATCTAGCTCCCCAGACACCCTTCATTTCAAAGCCTTTCAGACCCAAGAGCTAAACCCAGAAAAGAGTCCCCTGAGTCAGCTGCTACTGAAACTAAGTACTCAGCCGGACCCTGACCAGCCCCAGACCAACACAGCCGTCCAAACACCAATCCGAGAGAACCAAATCATTAAAAAATGCAAAGAAACCTACCTGGAACATTGGAACAAAATAACCGAAAGCCAAAGCAGATTAGAATGTTACCGGGCCCTAAAAAGAGAATATAAACTGGCAGACTACCTCACGACCATCAGAGACACAAAACAGAGACAGACCCTCACCAGGTACAGACTAAGCGACCACCAACTGGAAATTGAAAAAGGCAGATACAAGAAATCCTGGCTGCCTAGAGAGAATAGAATATGCGATCAATGTCTGGCTGGCGAGGTTGAAACAGAAATGCATTTCCTCCTAAAATGCGAAAAATTCAACACATCAAGAAACATATTATTCAACAAGCTAAGCCAAACAACCCCAGATTTCAAGGAATTGGATGATCTGTCAAAATTGAGATTAGTCCTAGGAGAAGGAGACAGACCATACCTTGGGGCTAAATATGTAACAACATGTCACAACCTGAGGACTGTTTAAAAGTAAGACTGTTTAAAATTAATATTGAACGTACCAAATGAAGTAGAAAGACTGTTTAAAATTAATATTGTTTAAAAGTAATATTGTATATACCCAACAAATGTCAAATCGATTGACACCTACAGAATGTTGGAAAACTGTACCTTTTTGCTTTGTAAGCTTTGGCAATATGGTTCTCTGTAAACTTTCATGCCAATAAAGCATTTGAACTGAACTGAACTGAACTGACAGAGAGAGAGAGAGAGATAGAGTGAGTGTGTGAGAGAGAGAGAGAGAGAGACAGAGAGAGAGATAGAGTGAGTGTGTGAGAGAGAGAGACAGTGTGTGAGAGAGAGAGTGAGTGTGTGAACGAGATAGATAGATAGAGAGAAACATATTATTCAACAAACATTATTCAACAAATATTATTCAAGAAACATATTATTCAACAAGCTAAGCCAAACAACCCCAGATTTCAAGGAATTGGATGACCTGTCAAAATTGAGATTAGTCCTGGGAGAAGGAGACAGACCATACCTTGAGGCCAAATATGTAACAACATGTCACAACCTGAGGACTGTTTAAAATTAAGACTGTTTAAAATTAATATTGAACGTACCAAATGAAGTACAAAGACTGTTTAAAATTAATATTGTTTAAAAGTAATATTGTATGTACCCAACAAATGTCAAATCGATTGACACCTACAGATTGTTTGAAAATGTACCTTTTTGCTATGTAAGCTTTGGCAATATGGTTCTCTGTAAACTTTCATGCCAATAAAGCATTTGAATTTGAATTTGAATTTGAGAGAGAGAGAGACAGAGAGAGAGAGAGAGACACAGAGACAGAAAGAGCGAGACTGAGAGAGTGAGACAGAGAGAGCGAGGGACAGAGGGACAGAGAGACAGAGAGAGACAGAGACAGAGAGAGAGAGACAGAGAGAGACAGACTGAGAGAGAGAGACACAGACAGAGATAGAGAGGGGGAGAGGTTGATGTGGGGGGGAGAGAGGGAGGGGTTGATGGGGGGGAGAGAGGGAGGGGTTGATGGGGGGAAGAGAGGGAGGGGTTGATGGGGGGGAGAGAGGGAGGGGTTGATGGGGGGGAGAGAGGGAGGGGTTGATGGGGGGGAGAGAGGGAGGGGTTGATGGGGGGGAGAGAGGGAGGGGTTGATGGGGGGGAGCGAGGGAGGGGTTGATGGGGGGAGAGAGGGAGAGGTTGATGAGGGAGAGGTTGATGGGGGGGAGAGAGGGAGAGGTTGATGGGGGGGAGAGGTTGGTGGGGGAGAGGGAGAGGCTGATGGGGGGGAGAGAGGGAGAGGTTGTTGGGGGGAGAGAGGGAGAGGTTGATGGGGGGGAGAGGGAGAGGTTGATGGGGCGGGGGGAGAGGGAGAGGTTGATGGGGGGGAGAGGGAGAGGTTGATGGGGGTGGGGGAGAGGGAGAGGTTGATGGGGGGGAGAGAGGGAGAGGTTGTTGGGGGGAGAGAGGGAGAGGTTGATGGGCGGGGGGGAGAGAGGGAGAGGTTGATGTGGGGGGAGAGAGGGAGAGGTTGATGGGGGGGAGAGAGGGGGATGCTGATGGGGGGGAGAGGGAGAGGTTGATGGGGGCGGGGGGAGAGGGAGAGGTTGATGGGGGTGGGGGAGAGGGAGAGGTTGATGGGGTGGGGGAGAGGGAGAGGTTGATGGGGTGGGGGAGAGAGGGAGAGGTTGATGGGGGAGAGAGGGAGAGGTTGATGGGGGGGGAGAGGTTGATGGGGGGGAGAGGGAGAGGTTGATGGGGGTGGGGGGAGGGAGAGGCTGATGGGGGGGGAGAGAGGGAGAGGTTGATGGGGTGGGGGAGGGGGAGAGGTTGATGGGGTGGGGGAGAGAGGGAGAGGTTGATGGGGGGGTGGAGAGAGGGAGAGGTTGATGGGGGGGGAGAGATGGAGAGGTTGATGGGGGGGAGAGAGGGAGAGGTTGATGGGGTGGGGGAGAGGGAGAGGTTGATGGGGGGGAGAGGGAGAGGTTGTTGGGGGCGGGGGGAGAGGGAGAGGTTGATGGTGGGGGGGAGAGGGAGAGGCTGATGGGGGGAGAGAGGGAGAGGTTGTTGGGGGGAGAGAGGGAGAGGTTGATGAGGGGCAGAGAAGGAGAGGTTGATGGGGGGGAGAGGGAGAGGTTGATGGGGGGGAGAGAGGGAGAGGTTGATTGGGGGGGAGAGAGGGAGAGGTTGATGGGGGGGAGAGGGAGAGGTTGATGGGGGAGAGAGGGAGAGGTTGATGGGGGGGAGAGGGAGAGGTTGATGGGGGTGGGGGGAGAGGGAGAGGCTGATGGGGGTGAGAGAGGGAGAGGTTGGGGGGGAGAGGGGGAGAGAGGGAGAGGTTGATTGGGGGGGAGAGGGGGAGAGAGAGAGGTTGATGGGGGGGGAGAGGGAGAGGTTGATGGGGGGGAGAGAGGCAGGAGGGAGAGGTTGATGGGGGGGGAGAGGGAGAGGTTGATGGGATTGGGGGAGAGGGAGAGGTTGATTGGGGGGGGAGAGGGAGAGGTTGTTGGGTGGGGAGAGAGGGAGAGGTTGATGGGGGGAGAGAGGGAGAGGTTGATGGGGGTGGGGAGAGAGGGAGAGGTTGATGGGGGTGGGGAGAGAGGGAGAGGTTGCTGGGGGGTGGGGGTGAGAGAGGGAGAGGTTGATGGGGTGGGGAGAGAGGGAGGAGGGAGAGGTTGATGGGGGGGAGAGAGGGAGGAGGGAGAGGTTGATGGGGTGGGGGGGAGAGAGGGAGAGGTTGGTGGGGGTGGGGGGGAGAGAGGGAGAGGTTGATGGGGGTGGGGGGGAGAGAGGGAGAGGTTGATGGGGGGGAGAGAGGGAGAGGTTGATGGGGGGTGGGGGGGAGAGAGGGAGAGGTTGATGGGGGGGGAGAGGGAGAGGTTGATGGGCGGGGAGGGGAGAGAGGGAGAGGTTGATGGGGGGGAGAGAGGGAGAGGTTGATGGGGGGGGAGAGAGGGAGGAGGGAGAGGTTGATGGGGGGGAGAGAGGGAGGAGGGAGAGGTTGATGGGGGTGGGGGGGAGAGAGGGAGAGGTTGATGGGGGTGGGGGGGAGAGAGGGAGAGGTTGATGGGGGGGAGAGAGGGAGAGGTTGATGGGGGTGGGGGGGAGAGAGGGAGAGGTTGATGGGCGGGGAGGGGAGAGAGGGAGAGGTTGATGGGGGGGAAGAGAGGGAGGAGGGAGAGGTTAATGGGGGGGAGAGAGGGAGGAGGGAGAGGTTGATGGGGGTGGGGGGAGAGAGGGAGAGGTTGATGGGGGTCGGGGGGAGAGAGGGAGAGGTTGATGGGGGGTGGGGGGGAGAGAGGGAGAGGTTGATGGGGGGGGAGAGGTTGATGGGGGGTGGGGGGGAGAGAGGGAGAGGTTGATGGGGGGGGAGAGAGGGAGAGGTTGATGGGGGGGAGAGAGGGAGAGGTTGATGGGGTGGGGGGGAGAGAGGGAGAGGTTGATGGGGGTGGGGGGGAGAGAGGGAGAGGTTGATGGGGGTGGGGGGGAGAGAGGGAGAGGTTGATGGGGGGGAGAGAGGGAGAGGTTGATGGGGGTGGGGAGAGAGGGAGAGGTTGATTGGGGGGGAGAGAGGGAGAGGTTGGGGGGGAGAGAGGGAGAGGTTGATTGGGGGGGAGTGGGGGAGAGAGAGAGGTTGATGGGGGGGGAGAGAGGGAGAGGTTGATGGGGGGAGAGAGGCAGGAGGGAGAGGTTGATCGGGGGGGAGAGGGAGAGGTTGATGGGGGGGGAGAGAGGCAGGAGGGAGAGGTTGATGGGGGTGGGGGGGTGAGAGGGAGAGGTTGATGGGGGTGGGGGGGAGAGAGGGAGAGGTTGATGGGGGGGGGAGAGAGGGAGAGGTTGATGGGGGGTGGGGGAGAGAGAGGGAGAGGTTGATGGGGGGGGGAGAGGGAGAGGTTGATGGGCGGGGAGGGGAGAGAGGGAGAGGTTGATGGGGGGGAGAGAGGGAGAGGTTGATGGGGGGGGAGAGAGGGAGGAGGGAGAGGTTGATGGGGGGAGAGAGGGAGGAGGGAGAGGTTGATGGGGTGGGGGGGAGAGAGGGAGAGGTTGATGGGGGGGAAGAGAGGGAGGAGGGAGAGGTTGATGGGGGGGAGAGAGGGAGGAGGGAGAGGTTGATGGGGGTGGGGGGAGAGAGGGAGAGGTTGATGGGGGTGGGGGGAGAGAGGGAGAGGTTAATGGGGTGGGGGGGAGAGAGGGAGAGGTTGATGGGGGGTGGGGGGGAGAGAGGGAGAGGTTGATGGGGGGGAGAGGTTGATGGGGGGTGGGGGGGAGAGAGGGAGAGGTTGATGGGGGGGAGAGAGGGAGAGGTTGATGGGGGTGGGGGGGAGAGAGGGAGAGGTTGATGGGGTGGGGGGAGAGAGGGAGAGGTTGATGGGGGTGGGGGGGAGAGAGGGAGAGGTTGATCGGGGGGGAGAGAGGGAGAGGTTGATGGGGGTGGGGAGAGAGGGAGAGGTTGATTGCGGGGGAGAGAGGGAGAGGTTGGGGGGGAGAGAGGGAGAGGTTGATTGGGGGGGAGAGGGGGAGAGAGAGAGGTTGATGGCGGGGGGAGAGAGGGAGAGGTTGATGGGGGGGAGAGAGGCAGGAGGGAGAGGTTGATCGGGGGGGAGAGGGAGAGGTTGATGGGGGGGAGAGAGGCAGGAGGGAGAGGTTGATGGGGGGGTAGAGGGAGAGGTTGATGGGGTGGGGGAGAGGGAGAGGTTGATTTGGGGGGGAGAGGGAGAGGTTGTTGGGTGGGGAGAGAGGGAGAGGTTGATGGGGGGAGAGAGGGAGAGGTTGATGGTGGGGGGGAGATGGAAAGGTTGGTGGGGGGGAGAGGGAGAGGTTGATGGGGGGAGAGGGAGAGGTTGATGGGGGGGAGAGAGGGAGAGGTTGTTGGGGGGAGGGAGAGGTTGTTGGGGGGAGAGAGGGAGAGGTTGATGGGGGGGAGAGAGGGAGAGGTTGTTGGGGGGAGAGAGGGAGAGGTTGATGGGGGGGAGAGAGGGAGAGGTTGATGGGTGGGGAGAGAGGGAGAGGTTGTTGGGGGGAGAGAGGGAGAGATTGATGGGTGGGGAGAGAGGGAGGTGTTGATGGGGGGGGAGAGGGAGAGGTTGTTGGGGGGAGAGAGGGAGAGGTTGATGGGTGGGGAGAGAGGGAGAGGTTGATGGGTGGGGAGAGAGGGAGAGGTTGTTGGGGGGAGAGAGGGAGAGGTTGTTGGGGGGAGAGAGGGAGAGGTTGATGGGGGGGAGAGAGGGAGAGGTTGTTGGGGGGAGAGAGGGAGAGGTTGATGGGGGGGAGAGAGGGAGAGGTTGATGGGTGGGGAGAGAGGGAGAGGTTGTTGGGGGGAGAGAGGGAGAGGTTGATGGGTGGGGAGAGAGGGAGGGGTTGATGGGGGGGAGAGAGGGAGAGGTTGTTGGGGGGAGAGAGGGAGAGGTTGATGGGTGGGGAGAGAGGGAGAGGTTGATGGGTGGGGAGAGAGGGAGAGGTTGATGGGGGGGAGAGGGAGAGGTTGATGTGGGGGAGAGAGGGAGAGATTGATGAGGGGAGAGAGGGAGAGGTTGATTGGAGGGGAGAGAGGGAGAGGTTGATTGGGGGGGAGAGAGGGAGAGGTTGATGGGGGGGGAGAGGGAGAGGTTGATGGGGGGGGAGAGGGAGAGGTTGATGGGGGGGAGAGAGGGAGAGGTCGATGGGGGTGGGGAGAGGGAGAGGTTGATGGGCAGGGGGGGAGAGAGGGAGAGGTTGATGGGGGCGGGAGAGAGGGAGAGGTTGATGGGGGCGGGGGGGAGAGGGAGAGGTAGATGGGCGGGGGGGGTAGAGAGGGAGAGGTTGATGGGGTGGGGAGAGAGGGAGAGGTTGATGGGCGGGGGGGGAGAGAGGGAGAGGTTGATGGGGTGGGGAGAGAAGGAGAGGTTGATGGGCGGGGGGAGAGAGGGAGAGGTTGATGTGGGG
Organism: Somniosus microcephalus; assembly: GCF_052327205.1. Taxonomy (NCBI): domain Eukaryota; kingdom Metazoa; phylum Chordata; class Chondrichthyes; order Squaliformes; family Somniosidae; genus Somniosus; species Somniosus microcephalus. The sequence continues at coordinate 7,332,522 of NW_028225184.1, forward strand.
GGAGAGAGGGAGAGGTTGATGGGGGGGGAGAGAGGGGGATGCTGATGGGGGGGGAGAGGGAGAGGTTGATGGGCGGGGGGGAGAGAGGGAGAGGTTGATGTGGGTGGGGAGAGTGGGAGAGGTTGATGGGGGGGGAAGAGAGGGAGAGGTTGATGGGGGAGGGAGGGAGAGGGAGAGGTTGATGGGCGGGGAGGGGAGAGAGGGAGAGGTTGATGGGGTGGGGAGAGTGGGAGAGGTTGATTGGGGGGGGAGAGAGGGAGAGGTTGATGGGGTGGGGGGAGAGGGAGAGGTTGATGGGGGTGCGGAGAGAGGGAGAGGTTGATGGGGAGGGGAGAGAGGGAGAGGTTGATGGGGGTGGGGAGAGAGGGAGAGGTTGATGGGGGGGTGAGAGAGGGAGGAGGGAGAGGTTGATGGGGGCGGGGGGGAGAGAGGGAGAGGTTGATGGGGGTGGGGAGAGAGGGAGAGGTTGAAGGGGGTGGGGAGAGAGGGAAAGGTTGATGGGGGTGGGGAGAGAGGGAGAGGTTGATGGGGGGTGGGGGGGAGAGAGGGAGAGGTTGATGGGGGTGGGGAGAGAGGGAGAGGTTGATGGGGGGTGGGGGGGGAGAGGGAGAGGTTGATGGGGTGGGGAGAGAGGGAGGAGGGAGAGGTTGATGGGGGGGAGAGAGGGAGGAAGGAGAGGTTGATGGGGGTGGGGGGGAGAGAGGGAGAGGTTGGTGGGGGTGGGGGGGAGAGAGGGAGAGGTTGATGGGGTGGGGGGGAGAGAGGGAGAGGTTGATGGGGGGGAGAGAGGGAGAGGTTGATGGGGGTGGGGGGGAGAGGGAGAGGTTGATGGGCGGGGAGGGGAGAGAGGGAGAGGTTGATGGGGGGAGAGAGGGAGGAGGGACAGGTTGATGGGGGGGAGAGAGGGAGGAGGGAGAGGTTGATGGGGGTGGGGGGGAGAGAGGGAGAGGTTGATGGGGGTGGGGGGGGAGAGAGGGAGAGGTTGATGGGGGGGGAGAGAGTGAGAGGTTGATGGGGGGAGAGAGGGAGGAGGGAGAGGTTGATGGGGGGGAGAGAGGGAGGAGGGAGAGGTTGATGGGGGTGGGGGGGAGAGAGGGAGAGGTTGATGGGGTGGGGGGGAGAGAGGGAGAGGTTGATGGGGGGGGAGAGAGGGAGAGGTTGATGGGGGCGGGTGGGGAGAGGGAGAGGTTGATGGGCGGGGAGGGGAGAGAGGGAGAGGTTGATGGGGGGGAGAGAGGGAGGAGGGAGAGGTTGATGGGGGGAGAGAGGGAGGAGGGAGAGGTTGATGGGGGTGGGGGGGAGAGAGGGAGAGGTTGATGGGGGGTGGGGGTGAGAGAGGGAGAGGTTGATGGGGGGAGAGAGGGAGAGGTTGATGGGGGGTGGGGGGGAGAGAGGGAGAGGTTGATGGGGGTGGGGGGGAGAGAGGGAGAGGTTGATGGGGGGGAGAGAGGGAGAGGTTGATGGGGGGGGAGAGAGGGAGAGGTTGATGGGGGTGGGGGGGAGAGAGGGAGAGGTTGATGGGGGTGGGGGGGAGAGAGGGAGAGGTTGATGGGGGGGAGAGAGGGAGAGGTTGATGGGGGTGGGGAGAGAGGGAGAGGTTGATGGGGGGGGAGAGAGGGAGAGGTTGATGGGGGGGCGGAGAGAGGGAGAGGTTGATGGGGGTGGGGAGAGAGGGAGAGGTTGATGGGGGTGGGGAGAGAGGGAGAGGTTGATGGGGGGGGGGGGAGAGAGGGAGAGGTTGATGGGGGGGGAGAGAGGGAGAGGTTGATGGGGGGGGAGAGAGGGAGAGGTTGATGGGGGGGAGAGAGGGAGAGGTTGATGGGGGGGGGAGAGAGGGAGAGGTTGATGGGGGGGGAGAGAGGGAGAGGTTGATGGGGGTGTGGAGAGAGGGAGAGGTTGATGGGGGTGGGGAGAGAGGGAGAGGTTGATGGGGGTGGGGAGAGAGGGAGAGGTTGATGGCGGGGGGCTGGTGGAGAGGGAAGAATCTGCCGTTTGGGACAGGAGTGCAGAGAGTGCAGAGAGACTGAGGTTCTTGGATATTGGTGTGTTGCTCTGCCTCCTGCAATCCAGCTCCGTTAACTGTTCCCATTCTCTCCACAGCTGCACTGCCAGTAACTCCGCAAGGAGCACTCCTACCAGCTCGCCGGCGCTACGCAAGCGGCTGCCGCTCTGCCCGAAGGCCACGGACGGGGAAAGTGTGCTGGAGAAGGGTTCAGATAGCTCCTCAGAAAGGTTGTCCTGTGGCAACCAGTACAGCCACTCCACTCCCGGGCGCAACAGCAAGAACTCGCGGGTAAGAAGCCAGCGTATTTACCACCTACTCTCGGCACTGGGCAGGAAAGCTGTCTCAGACTCTGAATACATTGTCCTTTGCAGCAAATAATAGCTCCCTCAGAAGTCCAAAAGGAATACCAGCTATAGAAGGTGCTTGGCACATCTCTCGGCAGATTCTCTCAGCATCTCTTAAATTCTTGTTGATTAGTCAGGAGAAGATTCTCTTTGTCCTCTCTCGTTGTAATCTTTACCTAGCAGAGGTAGAAGGCACCTTAACAAGTACTAAGTATATCCAGGACACACAGTAAGAGGCTACTAGACTGATTCCTGGGATGAGAGGGCTGTCCTATGAGGAGAGATTGAGTAGATTGGACCTATACTCTCTGGAGTTTAGAAGAATGAAAGGTGATCTCATTGAAACATATAAAATTATTATACGGCTTGACAGGGTAGATGCCGAGAGGCTGTTTCCCCTGGCTGGACAGTCTAGAAGTAGGGGTCATCGTCTCGGGATAAGAGGTCGGCTATTTAGGACTGAGCTGAGAAATTTCTTGACTTTGGTGAATCTTTGGAATTCTCTGCCCCAGAGGGCTGTGGAGGCTGAGTCGTTGAGTATATTCAAGGCTGAGATCGAGAGATTGTTGGACTCTCGGGGAATCGAGGGATATGGGGATTGGGCGGCCAAGTGGAGTTGAGGTCGATGATCAGCCGTGATCTCATTGAATGGCGGAGCAGGCTCGAGGGGCCGTATGTCCAACTTGTGCTCATATTTCTTATGTAAATCAGATATTTTTTATTAATTCCCGGTGTTAGATCAAGGTAATTTCAGTGGACCACACTGATCTGAGGTCAACACACTAAAGCTAAAGTTTGCGAGTCCGGTGGTAAGTTTTAAATAGTCGATTTATTGCATCACTTGATTTACACTGTTTGACTTCCTTTATCCAACTAACAAGGATGTTCAAAATGGCTGGCTTTATACCGCAGCAGATGTACCCGCCCCCTTTATTACCACCGGACTCGCAAACTTTAATTTTGGTGTGTTGACCTCAGATCAGTGTGGTCCACTGAAATTACCTTGATCTAACACCCGGGTTGCAGGTGTCGCTGGCAAGGCCGGCATTTATTGCCCATCCCTAATTGCCCCTTGAGAAGGTGGCGGTGTGCCGCCTTCTTGAACCGCTGCAGTCCGTGTGGTGAAGGTGCTCCCACAGTGCTGTTAGGGAGGGAGTTCCAGGATTTCGACCCAGCGACGATAAAGGAATGGCGATATATAGACAGGATGGTGTGTGACACATCTGCACCATTTCTCACATTGTGTTCAATAATGTTTGTGAGGAAGTTGTTCACTTTTTTTACCATTTACGTGCTTTTGACTCCAATCCTTTCCCCTCTCCTGCTATTTGATCTATAATCCCATCTTTTCCCCGCTCCTGCTATTTGCTCTGTAATCCAAACCTTTCCCCTCTTCCTTAAACACTTATCAATCACAGATTTATATTTTCTTTTCTTTTATCTTCCAGAAAATGCAGAGCTGGTACAACGTGAGTATAAAGTGCAATTCTTGATTTTTAATTCTGTGTTTTATGATTCTGTGTTTTATGTCTGTGTTGCCTTACGTTGGTTTGTGCTATTGTTAAATTACAGTTCGAGAACCATTGCTGTGGAATTGTGTGTCACGGTGGGATTAACTAATGCTGCTGCAAGACACGCCAGTATCTCTTTCTTGTCCTTTCTGGACATATGTTCTCATCAATGTGTCTCAAATTTGAGAGAATCCATCACGTCATCTGCATGGAATCTAGAGAACCGGGGAGCCCCTGAGCTGAGATTGTCCGATGGGTCAGAGGGTGAAATCTAAAGCTGGCACTGGCCAGAAGGAAGAACAGCAGAGCCCAAGTCAAGGAGGCCCTTGCCAAAGGAAATGGCAGAGCCTTCGAACTTTTGCCTAAAAAGAGCCATACTGAAATCTCTGGATCTCATTTCCCTTGGGATTCCTGGATACCAAATAAATAGGGCAATTTTCTTGGTCTAGACTGGATACAATCCCAGGCCCGATAGGTGTGTGCTGGGCTCTACGCCCAGGCACCATTCCACTTTCCTTATATATATCTGATTAGAGAAGAGTAGATCCCAGCTAATCACTTATTGATGAGTAAATAAGTGCAGTACTGAGGGAGGACCGCACTGTCGGAGGGGTAGTACTGAGGGAGCGCCGCACTGTCGGAGGGGCAGTACTGAGGGAGGACCGCACTGTCGGAGGGGCAGTACTGAGGGAGCGCCGCACTGTCGGAGGGGTAGTACTGAGGGAGCGCTGCACTGTCGGAGGGGCAGTACTGAGGGAGCACCGCACTGTCGGAGGGGCAGCACTGAGGGAGCACCGCACTGTCGGAGGGGCAGCACTGAGGGAGCGCTGCACTGTCGGAGGGGCAGTATTGAGGGAGCACCGCACTGTCGGAGGGGCAGTACTGAGGGAGCGCCGCACTGATGGAGGGGCAGCACTGAGGGAGTGCCGCACTGTCGGAGGGGCGGTACTGAGGGAGTGCCACACTGTCGGAGGGTCAGTACTGAGGGAGTGCCGCACTGTCGGCGGGGTAATACTGAGGGAGCACCGCACTGTCGGAGGGGCAGTACTGAGGGAGCGCGCACTGTCGGAGAGGCAGTACTGAGGGAGGGCGCTGCACTGTCGGAGGGGCAGCACTGAGGGAGTGCCGCACTGTCGGAGGGGCTGCACTGTCGGAGTTGCAGTCTTTCGGATGAGACGTTAACACGAGGGCCCCGCCTGCCATTTCAGGTGGATGCAAAAGTTCCCAGCAGCCACTATTTCGAAGAAGCGCAGGATGTTGTCCAGTTGTCCTGGGGCCAATATTTATCCCTCAATCAACATCGCTAAAACAGAATATTGTTTGTGGGATCTTGTGCGCTAACTGGCCGATGGGCTGAGAGATGGTCACTGCAGTTAATGTGCTGTGATCGCGCTTCTCGTGACTCCAGTTGCATGTTCATTTCTTTTAATTGCCATCCTGCTTAAATTAACGTCGCTCAGTCATGCTAAGTCTGAGGTTTGCTTTGATTTCTGTTACATATTCCATTAGTTTTCCAAAAAGGAGAAGGATTGAACTGTGTGTCTCCTTCATATTGCAAGATGCATGGAAACCATTTTAGAGCCTGCATTTTCAGTGACTTGACAGCTGTGTACGTATTTGTAATAAGGTTGATTTGGATAGGAAGAGCGGTGTTTGATCCAGATATTCCTCTGGAGAAATTGTATCTTTCTTCCAGGTGTTGAGCCCCACATACAAACAGCGGAACGAAGACTTTCACAAACTGTTCAAGAAGCTGCCCGATTCAGAGCGACTGATTGAGGGTGAGGCCGACTGTGGGTGTGAGGCGGGTGTTGGGCGGGGCCGGCGGTGGGCGAGGCAGAGTGTAGGTTCGAGTGACAGTAGGGTATTGATGAGAGTCACGTTTTGTTTGAGGGGGAAACAGTGAGCCTCAATGTTGACATCAGAAATACTTGTTCTGACTGTAGATTTTGACCCAGGGGTACAGGCTGGGGCTGACTGTAGATACTGACACAGGGGTACAGGCTGGGGCTGACTGTAGATACTGACGCAGGGGTACAGGCTGGAGCTGACTGTAGATACTGACCCAGGGGTACAGGCTGGTGCTGACTGTAGATACTGACACAGGGGTACAGGCTGGGGCTGACTGGAGATACTGACCCAGGGGTACAGGCTGGAGCTGACTGTAGATACTGACCCAGGGGTACAGACTGGGGCTGACTGTAGATACTGACGCAGGGGTACAGGCTGGGGCTGACTGGAGATACTGACCCAGGGGTACAGGCTGGAGCTGACTGTAGATACTGACCCAGGGGTACAGACTGGGGCTGACTGTAGATACTGACGCAGGGGTACAGACTCGGGCTGACTGTAGATATTGACCCAGGGGTACAGACTGGGGCTGACTGTAGATACTGACCCAAGGGTACAGACTGGAGCTGACTGTAGATACTGACCCAGGGGTACAGACTGGGGCTGACTGTAGATATTGACCCAGGGGTACAGACTGGGGCTGACTGTAGATACTGACCCAGGGGTACAGGCTGGAGCTGACTGTAGATATTGACCCAGGGGTACAGGCTGGAGCTGACTGTAGATACTGACCCAGGGGTACAGGCTGGGGCTGACTGTAGATACTGACACAGGGGTACAGGCTGGGGCTGACTGTAGATACTGACCCAGGGGTACAGGCTGGAGCTGACTGTAGATACTGACCCAGGGGTACAGACTGGGGCTGACTGTAGATACTGACCCAGGGGTACAGGCTGGGGCTGACTGTAGATACTGACGCAGGGGTACAGACTGGGGCTGACTGTAGATACTGACCCAAGGGTACAGACTGGAGCTGACTGTAGATACTGACCCAGTGGTACAGGCTGGGGCTGACTGTAGATACTGACCCAGGGGTACAGGCTGGGGCTGACTGTAGATACTGACCCAGGGGTACAGGCTGGGGCTGACTGTAGATACTGACCCAGGGGTACAGGCTGGGGCTGACTGTAGATACTGACCCAGGGGTACAGACTGGGGCTGACTGTAGATACTGACCCAGGGGTACAGACTCGGGCTGACTGTAGATATTGACCCAGGGGTACAGACTGGGGCTGACTGTAGATACTGACCCAAGGGTACAGACTGGAGCTGACTGTAGATACTGACCCAGGGGTACAGACTGGGGCTGACTGTAGATATTGACCCAGGGGTACAGACTGGGGCTGACTGTAGATACTGACCCAGGGGTACAGGCTGGAGCTGACTGTAGATATTGACCCAGGGGTACAGGCTGGAGCTGACTGTAGATACTGACCCAGGGGTACAGGCTGGGGCTGACTGTAGATACTGACACAGGGGTACAGGCTGGGGCTGACTGTAGATACTGACCCAGGGGTACAGGCTGGGGCTGACTGTAGATACTGACACAGGGGTACAGGCTGGGGCTGACTGTAGATACTGACCCAGGGGTACAGGCTGGAGCTGACTGTAGATACTGACCCAGGGGTACAGACTGGGGCTGACTGTAGATACTGACCCAGGGGTACAGGCTGGGGCTGACTGTAGATACTGACGCAGGGGTACAGACTGGGGCTGACTGTAGATACTGACCCAAGGGTACAGACTGGAGCTGACTGTAGATACTGACCCAGTGGTACAGGCTGGGGCTGACTGTAGATACTGACCCAGGGGTACAGGCTGGGGCTGACTGTAGATACTGACCCAGGGGTACAGGCTGGGGCTGACTGTAGATACTGACCCAGGGGTACAGGCTGGGGCTGACTGTAGATACTGACCCAGGGGTACAGACTGGGGCTGACTGTAGATACTGACCCAGGGGTACAGACTGGGGCTGACTGTAGATACTGACCCAGGGGTACAGGCTGGGGCTGACTGTAGTTACTGACCCAGGGGTACAGGCTGGTGCTGACTGTAGATACTGACCCAGGGGTACAGACTGGAGCTGACTGTAGATACTGACCCAGGGGTACAGGCTGGGGCTGACTGTAGATACTGACCCAGGGGTACAGACTGGGGCTGACTGTAGACACTGACCCAGGGGTACAGACTGGGGCTGACTGTAGATACTGACCCAGGGGTACAGGCTGGGGCTGACTGTAGATACTGACCCAGGGGTACAGGCTGGAGCTGACTGTAGATACTGACCCAGAGGTACAGGCTGGGGCTGATTGTAGATACTGACCCAGGGGTACAGACTCGGGCTGACTGTAGATACTGACCCAGGGGTACAGGCTGGGGCTGACTGTAGATACTGACCCAGGGGTACAGGCTGGTGCTGACTGTAGATACTGACCCAGGGGTACAGACTGGGGCTGACTTAAGATACTGACCCAGGGGTACAGGCTGGAGCTGACTGTAGACACTGACCCAGGGGTACAGACTGGGGCTGACTGTAGATACTGACCCAGGGGTACAGGCTGGGGCTGACTGTAGATACTGACCCAGGGGTACAGACTGGGGCTGACTGTAGATACTGACCCAGGAGTACAGACTCGGGCTGACTGTAGATACTGACCCAGGGGTACAGGCTGGGGCTGATTGTAGATACTGACCCAGGGGTACAGACTGGGGCTGACTGTAGATACTGACCCAGGGGTACAGGCTGGGGCTGACTGTAGATACTGACCCAGGGGTACAGGCTGGTGCTGACTGTAGATACTGACCCAGGGGTACAGACTGGGGCTGACTGTAGATACTGACCCAGGGGTACAGGCTGGAGCTGACTGTAGATACTGACCCAGGGGTACAGGCTGGGGCTGACTGTAGTTACTGACCCAGGGGTACAGGCTGGTGCTGACTGTAGATACTGACCCAGGGGTACAGGCTGGAGCTGACTGTAGATACTGACCCAGGGGTACAGGCTGGAGCTGACTGTAGATACTGACCCAGGGGTACAGGCTGGGGCTGACTGTAGATACTGACCCAGGGGTACAGACTGGGGCTGACTGTAGATACTGACCCAGGGGTACAGGCTGGGGCTGACTGTAGATACTGACCCAGGGGTACAGACTGGGGCTGACTGTAGATACTGACCCAGGGGTACAGGCTGGGGCTGACTGTAGATACTGACCCAGGGGTACAGACTGGGGCTGATTGTAGATACTGACCCAGGGGTACAGGCTGGGGCTGACTGCAGATATTGACCCAGGGGTACAGGCTGGTGCTGACTGTATATTGACCCAGGGGTACAGGCTGGAGCTGACTGTAGATACTGACCCAGGGGTACAGGCTGGGGCTGACTGTAGATACTGACCCAGGGGTACAGACTGGGGCTGACTGTAGATACTGACCCAGGGGTACAGGCTGGGGCTGACTGTAGATACTGACCCAGGGGTACAGACTGGGGCTGACTGTAGATACTGACCCAGGGGTACAGGCTGGAGCTGACTGTAGATACTGACCCAGGGGTACAGGCTGGGGCTGACTGTAGATACTGACCCAGGGGTACAGACTGGGGCTGACTGTAGATATTGACCCAGGGGTACAGGCTGGAGCTGACTGTAGATACTGACCCAGGGGTACAGACTGGGGCTGACTGTAGATACTGACCCAGGGGTACAGACTGGGGCTGACTGTAGATACTGACCCAGGGGTACAGGCTGGGGCTGACTGTAGATACTGACCCAGGGGTACAGACTGGGGCTGACTGTAGATACTGACCCAGGGGTACAGGCTGGAGCTGACTGTAGATACTGACCCAGGGGTACAGGCTGGGGCTGACTGTAGATACTGACCCAGGGGTACAGACTGGGGCTGACTGTAGATACTGACCCAGGGGTACAGACTGGAGCTGACTGTAGATACTGACCCAGGGGTACAGACTCGGGCTGACTGTAGATACTGACCCAGGGGTACAGGCTGGAGCTGACTGTAGATACTGACCCAGGGGTACAGGCTGGGGCTGACTGTAGATACTGACCCAGGGGTACAGACTGGGGCTGACTGTAGATACTGACCCAGGGGTACAGACTGGGGCTGACTGTAGATACTGACCCAGGGGTACAGACTCGGGCTAGGTGATGTTTGCAGTGTGATATAACATGTATTAATTGTCTTTCATGAATGGGGAGTGATGTTACAATTGGTTGATATTTTCCTGTGCGCGGTATTTAGTGTACTGATGGATGCGTCCGCATCAAATTCCGTTTTTTGTTGCTCTTTTTGACCTCTGTTGAGCCCAGCGCTGCTCGGGCCTCTCAGCGCTGCTCGGGATCCTTGGTGCTCACTCGTCCGACAGCTGCCTGTGGACGAAAGCTACTTTCACCTCTCCTGTGACTTGTGTCAGGTGTAAATCAAGGATCTGGTGAGAAAAGGAGCCGAATGATTCTGGTGCAACCCAAATTGAACAAAGGTCTTCGTTGCATTTGCTGCTACCTGCCCACAATTTATCAGACACTGAATTCACCCTGGCGTGATGGGATTTTAAATCTTGACTTTAAATGGCTGTTCACTCCTCCTCTATAACCATGTCCCAAATAACAGGACTCCCGTCCTCTATAACCATGTCCCTAGTAACAGGACTTCCGTCCTCTATAACCATGTCCCCAGTAACAGGACTCCCGTCCTCTATAACCATGTCCCCAGTAACAGGACAACCGTCCTCTATAACCATGTCCCTAGTAACAGAACTCCCGTCCTCTATAACCATGTCCCCAGTAACAGGACTCCCGTCCTCTATAACCATGTCCCCAGTAACAGGACTCCCGTCCTCTATAACCATGTCCCCAGTAACAGGACTCCCGTCCCCTATAACCATGTCCCCAGTAACAGGACTCCCGACCTCTATAACCATGTCCCCAGTAACAGAACATAAGAAATAGGAGCAGGAGTAGGCCAGTCGGCCCCTCGAGCCTGCTCCGCCATTCAATAAGATCATGGCTGATCTGATCCTAACCTCAAATCTACTTCCACTCTCCATCCCACCCGAACCCATGTGATCTCCCGGGAGAGGCGAAAAACCAGATAAAAAAAACCAGTGGCCAATTTGGGAGAAAAAATCTGGGAAATTCCTCTCCGACCCATCTAGGCGATCGAAACTCGTCCAGGAGATCACTCTGTCCCTGTATTTCCTGCAGTACTTACCTTCTGTAAAAGGTGATCTCCACCCAAGTCAGGAACAGGCCCAATTTACTCTTGAAGGACTAACACAGAATTAGAACACAAGAAGTAGGAGCAGAACCAGGCTACACGGCCCCTGGCCCGCTCCGCCACCCACAGGGCCATGACCATTCCGAACCTAGATTCATGTCCAATTTCCTGCCCGCTCCCCGTAACCCCTAATTCCCTTTACTTCTAGGAAACTGTCTATTTCTGTTTTAAATTTATTTAATGATGTAGCTTCCACCGCTTTCTGGGGCAGCAAATTCCACAGACCTACTACCCTGTGAGTGAAGATGTTTCTCCTCATCTCAGTTATGAAAGAGCAGCCCCTTATTCTAAGATTATGCCCCCAGTTCTAGTTTCACCCATCATTGGAAACATCCTCACCGCATCCACCCGATCAAGCCCCTTCACAATCTTATATGTTTCAATAAGATCGCCTCTCATTCTTCTGAACTCCAATGAGTAGAGTCCCAATCTACTCAACCTCTCCTCATATGTCCACCCCCTCATCCCCGGGATTAACCGAGTGAACCTTCTTTGTCCTGCCTCGAGAGCAAGTATGTCTTTTCTTAAGTATGGACACCAAAACTGTATGCAGTATTCCAGGTGCGGTCTCACCAATACCTTGTATAACTGCAGCAATACCTCCCTGTTTTTATATTCTATCCCCCTAGCAATAAAAGCCAACATTCCATTGGCCTTCTTGATCACCTGCTGCACCTGCATACTAACTTTTTGAGTTTCGTGCACCAGGACCCCCAGATCCCTTTGTACTGCAGTACTTTCCAGTTTCTTGCCATTAAGATAATAACTTGCTCGATGATTTTTCCTGCCAAAGTGCATAACCTCACACTTTCCAGTATTGTATTCCATCTGCCAAATCTCTGCCTACTTACTTAGCCTGTCTATGTCCCCTTGCAGGTTTTTTATGTCCTCCTCACTCACTACTTTCCCTCCCATCTTAGTATCATCTGCAAACTTTGATATGTTACACTCGGTCCCCTCCTCCAAATCGTTAATATAGATTGTAAAGAGTTGGGGACCCAGCACTGACCCCTGCGGAACACCACTAGTTACTGATTGCCAGTCTGAGAATGAACCATTTATCCCAACTCTCTGCCTTCTGTTAGATAGCCAATCCTCTATCCATGCCAGAATATACATAGATACATAGATACATAGAAGATAGGAGCAGGAGTAGGCCATTCGGCCCTTCGTGCCTGCTCCGCCATTTAATGAGATCATGGCTGATCCTTTAATTCAGTATCCCGTCCCCGCCTTCTCTCCGTAACCCTTAACCCCTTTTGCCCGTAGAAATATATCTAATTCCCTCTTAAATATATTTAATGAGCTGGCGTACACTGCCCTCTGTGGCAATGAGTTCCACAGGTTCACCACTCTCTGAGTGAAGAAATTCCCCCTCATCTCTGTCCTAAATGGTTTAGCCCTTATCCTTAAATTATGTCCTCTAGTTCTGTTCTCACCCGCCAAGGGAAACATTCCTTCTGCATCCAGTCTGTCTAGACCTGTCAGAATTTTATACACTTCTATGAGGTCCCCTCTCAATCTTCTAAACTCCAGTGTGTACATCCCTAAACTACATAGTCTCTCCTCATAGGTCATTCCCGCCATTCCTGGTATCAGCCTGGTGAATCGCCGCTGCACCCCCTCCATGGCAAGAACATCCTTCCTCAGATGAGGCGACCAAAACTGTACACAGTACTCGAGGTGTGGTCTCACCAGTGCCCTGTACAGCTGCAGCAAGGTATCCCTGTTCCTGTATTCTAACCCTTTTGCTATGAAGGCCAGCATACCGTTTGCCTTCTTGACCGCCTGTTGCACCTGCATGCTCGCCTTCAGTGACTGGTGTACAAGAACACCCAGGTCTCTCTGTACTTCCCCCTCTCCCAATCTATTGCCATTTAAATAATAATTTGCCCTCCCGTTCCTGCACCCAAGGTGGATAACTTCGCACTTGTCCACATTATAGTGCATCTGCCATTTATCCGCCCAATCGCCCAGTCTGTCCAAATCGCTCTGGAGCTTCCTGGTCTCTTCCTCTGAGCCCACCCCACCTCCTAGTTTAGTGTCGTCTGCAAATTTGGAAATGCTGCATCCGACTCCCTGATCCAGGTCATTAATGTAAATTGTGAACAGCTGGGGGCCCAGGACAGATCCCTGTGGTACCCCACTTGTTACTGCCTGCCATTCAGAAAATGAGCCGTTTATTCCAACTCTCTGTTTTCTATCTGACAGCCAGTTCCCTATCCACGCCAAAACTTTCCCCTTTATCCCATGAGCCTCAATTTTCCATGCTAATCTTTTATGTGGGACCTTATCGAAGGCCTTTTGGAAGTCCAGGTACACCACATCTACTGGCTCTCCCCCATCTATTCTACCAGTTACTCCCTCAAAAAATTCCAATAGATTAGTCAAGCACGATTTACCCTTTGTAAATCCATGTTGACTCTGTCCTATCCTGTCCCCATTTGCTAAGTGCTCCGCTATTTCATCCTTAATGATGGACTCCAGCATTTTGCCCACAACTGATGTAAGGCTTACAGGTCTGTAATTACCTGCTTTTTCCCTACCCCCCTTCTTGAATAGTGGGGTAACGTTAGCTACCCTCCAATCCATCGGCACTGTTCCCGAGTCTAATGAATTCTGAAAAATCATCCTTAGTGCATCCGCTATCTCTAGGGCCACCTCCTTCAGTACCCTAGGATGCATGTTATCAGGCCCTGGGGATTTGTCCACCTTCAATCCCTTTAGCTTCCTTAACACCATATCCTTAGAGATATTGATTTGCGTCAGTTCCTCCTTTGCCAATGTCCCTATTTTTCCCGATATCCCAGGGAGGTTTTTTGTGTCTTCCTTCGTAAAGACTGACCCAAAGTATGCATTTAGTTGATCTGCCATTTCCTTATTTCCCATTATATATTCCCCCGTATCTGACTGCAATGGACCAACTTTGGTTTTCACCAGTCTTTTCCTTTTGATATATTTATAAAAGCTTTTGGAGTTAGTTTTTATATTTTCCGCCAGCTTGTTTTCGTAAGCTATTTTGCCCCTCTTGATCATTCCCTTTGCCCTCCTTTGCTCTATCTTAAACTGTTCCCAATCTTCCGCTCTGGCGCTTTTTTTGGCTATTTTATACGCCCTATCTTTGGATTTTATGCTGTCTCTAATTTCCCCTGTTATCCACGGTTGAGTCACCTTTTTAGATTTCCTTTTATGCCAGATTGGTATAAACAATTTTTGCAATTTTGTCATTCTATCTTTAAATGTTTGCCATTGTTTATCTACCTCCAGTCCTCTCAGGAACGTTGTCCAATCAGACCTACTCAGTTCCCGTCTCATGGCATCATAATTCCCCTTGTTTAAATTCAGGACCTTAGTCTCTGAGTCAATTTCTTCGCTCTCCATTTCGAGTGAGAAATCGATCATGTTATGATCGCTCTGACCCAAGGGTCCCCGTACAACAAGATTACTGATTAGTCCCTTCTCATTGCACAGTACCCAGTCCAATATAGCCTGTTCCCGAGTTGGTTCCTCGACATATTGATCCAGATAACCATCCCTTAAACACTCAAGGAATTCCTCCTCCTCATTATTTTTACTGATTAGGCTAGTCCAATCTATATGTAAGTTAAAGTCACCTATGATGACAGCTGTGCTCTTATTGCACGCTTCTCTAATTTCCCTCGTGATGCCCTCCCTAACCTCTATTTTACTATTTGGAGGCCTATATACCACTCCTATTAATGTTTTTCGCCCCTCGCTATTTCTTAGCTCCACCCATATAGATTCTGTATTAACTGAGTTAATATCCTTCCTTTCAATTGCATTTATCCCCTCTTTTACTAGCAATGCTACCCCTCCTCCCTTTCTTTTTTGTCGATCCTTCCTAAATACTGAATACCCCTGTATGTTAAGCTCCCAGCCCTGCTCACCCTGCAACCATGTTTCCGTAATCCCAATTAGATCATAATTATTAACCTCTATTTCCACAGCTAATTCATCTACCTTGTTCCTGATGCTTCTCGCATTAAGGTATAAAACCCTCAGGCTTTTTTTATGCTCACATTTTTTATGAATTAGTTTGGCCCTTTGTTTTTTGTTCCTCACCCTTTTACCATTTATTTCTGTCTGCCTTTCACTTTCCTCTATTTCACTACATAGGTTTCTAGCCCCCTGCCATACTAGTTTAAATGCTCCCGAACTGCTTTATCAAAAATTACCCCGAGAACATCAGTTCCATCTCTGCACAGGTGTAGACCGTCCCTTTTGTATAGGTCACACCTACCACAAAACTGGTTCCAATGCCTCAAAAATTTAAAACCCTCCCTCTTACACCCCCCAATCCCGTGATTTTTTATCTTAAGCAATAATCTTTTGTGTGGCACCTTATCAAATGCCTTTTGGAAGTCTAAATACACTACGTCCACTGGTTCCCCTTTATCCACCCTATATGTTACTTCCTCAAAGAACTCCAGCAAATTTGTCAAACATGACTTCCCCTTCATAAAACCATGCTGACTTTGTCTTATTAAATTATGATTATCCAAATGTCCTGTTACTGTCTCCTTAATAATGGACTCCAAAATTTTACCTGCCACAGATGTTAGGCTAACAGGTCTATAGTTTCCAGCCTTCTGTCTACTGCCTTTTTTAAATAAGGGTGTTACATTAGCAGTTTTCCAGTCTGCCGGGACCTTTGCCGAGTCCAGGGAGTTTTGGAAAATTATTACCAATGCATCCACAATCCCTACCGCCACTTCCCTCAAGACCCTAGGATGTAAGCCATCAGGTCCAGGTGATTTATCCGGCTTGAGTCCCATTATTTTACCGAGTACCACTTCCTTAGTGATTTTTATCGTGTTTAGCTCCTCCCCCCCTTTAGCCCCCTGTTTGTCCAGTGTTGGGATATTCTTAGTGTCTTCTACTGTAAAGAGTGATATAAAATATTCATTCAGTGTTTTTGCCATCTCCATATTTCCCACCATTAATTTCCCGGTCTCATCCTCTAAGGGACCAACATTTACTTTAGCCACCCTTTTTCTTTTTATATAACTATAAAAACTCTTACTATCTGTTTTTATATTTTTTGCTAATTTACTTTCATAATCTATCTTCCCTTTCTTAATCTTTTTGTCATTTTTTGCTCTCTTTTAAAGTTTTCCCAATCCTCTATCCTCCCACTAGATTTGGCTACCTTATATGCCCTTGTTTTTAGTCGAATACTATCCTTAATTTCTTTACTTAGCCACGGATGGCTGTCTTTTCTTTTACACCCTTTTCTTCTCAGTGGAATATATTTTTTTTGGAAGTTGTAAAATAACTCCTTAAATGTACACCACTGATCATGTATCGTCTTACCCTTTAATCTATTTTCCCAATCCACTCTACTCAATTCCGCTCTCATACCTTCATCGTCTCCTTTATTCAAGCTTAGCACGCTTGTTTGAGATCCAACCTTCTCACCCTCGAATTGAATATGGAATTCAACCATGTTATGTCCAAGGGGATCCTTTACTAGGACATTTTTAATTAATCCTGTCTCGTTACACAGGACCAGATCTAAGGTTGCTTGCCCCCTGGCCGGTTCAGTTACATACTGCTCAAGAAATCCATCCCTAATACACTCAATTAACTCATCCTCAAGGCAGCCCTGCCCAATTTGATTTGTCCAATTAATATGATAGTTAAAATCCCCCATAATTATAGATGTTCCCTTATTACAAGCCTCAACTATTTCCTGATTGATACTCCGTCCAACAGAGTTGCCACTGTTCGGAGGCCTATAGACTACGCCCACTAGTGTTTTTTTCCCCTTATTATTCCTTACCTCCACCCAAACTGTTTCATTATCCTGATCTTTTGACCCAATATCATTTCTCTGTATTACAGTGATTCCTTCCTTTTGGACTCCCCAGCCTTCGGGAACATCCTTCCTGCATCTAGTCTGTCCAGTCCTGTCAGAATTTTATAAGTTTCAATGAGATCCCCTCTCATTCTTCTAAACTCCAGCGAGTATAAGCCCAATCGACCTAATCTCTCCTCATATGTCATTCCTGCCATCCCAGGTATCAGCCTGGTGAATCTTCGCTGAACTCCCTCCATGGCAAGAACATCCTTCCTCAGATAAGGCGACCAAAACTGCACACAATACTCAAGATGTGGTCTCACCAAGGCCCTGTACAACTGCAGCAAGATATCCTTGTTCCTGTACTCGAACCTTCTTGCTATGAAGGCCAACATACCATTTGCCTTCTTAACCGTCTGCTGCACCTGTTACCTGGGGAGAAAGCTAGTTATCACCGGCAAGCTCCAAATAATGCAGATTGTCAACAGGTTAGATGAGTGTACCTTTGTCGTCAGTGTGTGTGAACTAACAGCTCCCTCCATTTCCGGTTATTTATTTGATTAGGCACATGATACTGATGCAGAGTCTCTTGTCGGGTTTCTCGAAGGCATCAAATGGATTCTTCGGGAAGTTGGGAGATTGTGAACCATTTGAGTGATAGCTGGGACTTGACGGAGAAGGAGACCATCAATGGGGAATGACGTTAGACCTAAGCAGCTCAGCTAGCCTGAATCTCCCACCTCTGTCAGGACAAACTGCTCATGACACTGCACTATATCTCAAGGAGGTGGATGGATACTGGCGAGATGATGTACTTCGCTGATGCACTGGTCATCAATCAGTCTTGTGCATCTATGTTGATTTTCCTTCTATGCTGGATTATGAAGTAGTATCGATAAGTATTTCTGGTGTGTTTTTAGCTGCCATTCTGAACTGTTCCCTTGAGCAGTATTTATTTGCAGGGTGGAGCCAATACAATGCATCAATACATGGGTGCCATGGAGTGGAGGGGAACAGGCTTGATTTTCCCCTCCCTTTGTTTCCCACTATGCAGTAAGGCTCTAGGAAAGAATCAGGCCACGGGTGGAGGCCGGACATCTCTACCTAAGGACACAATAAAATAGGGCAGAGCGTAATGACCTTGGTCCCAGGAGAATGTCTGCGTCCATAGCCCCGTCCGTGACCCAGTGACAACAGGGGACAAAATAGGAGAATCCATCAAATCACAAAAAACGTGCAGTGCATATTAATTGTGCTGTGGTGCTCTTCACCACCTCCCCCCCCCGCAGATTTTACACTGTCTTCAGAATCTACTCTTCCAGCTTATGAACATTTCTGTTTGAATTTATCCAGTGAAATGTCTTCATTAAAATGAACTGTGAAAGGAAACACCTCTTCAACCTTCTTTTCCAATTTTTTACGTTTGATACTTGTGTGATATTTGGGTTGTTTATTGACCAGTGTCTGAGAGAACAGAATTGGGATTTCCTTTTCTCCCTGTGCCAGGTCCTCTGACAAAATTCCCTTTCTCCTCTTTGCCCATCCTCTCTCCACCCTCTTTGTATCTAGCTTCCGACTCTGTGCCCAGCATGGTCTTGGCACTTTCAGCATCATGCCCGTGTCCCGTGATGACAAGTGAAAGTCTGCATTTGAAGTTTTGCATTCTTTGTTTATTCTGAAATATATGGTTGGAGAGGTTGAGTCTCTCATTGATGGTATCGATTGTGTTATTAATTCATGTTTATCTGAGAGGGAACACAAAAACAAGAAGAGCAGAAAAAGGATTAACTTAGAGGAGGGATCCCCTGGAAAGACTGTACCACTCTTTGGAGGAGACAAACATTCCTGCATTTAGGCACACAGCCTTATTTTCAGAGGCTGCATTCCATCAGCAGAGCTTTGTACACTGCCAACATGTGTCGGGAAACTAGTTGGATCTCGAGTGTAAGAAGCTCTCTGTATCTGATTTTCCTGGCAACATTTTGGGTTGGTTTTAGAGACTTGCTTCTGGCATCTACCCACCCATTTAATCTCCTCCCACAGCCCATGTACACTCTCCCCTATCATGGGCTCTACCCACCCATTTAATCTCCTCCCACAGCCCATGTACACTCTCCCCTATCACGGACTCTACCCACCCATTTAATCTCCTCCCACAGCCCATGTACACTCTACACTATCATGGGCTCCACCCACCCATTTAATCTCCTCCCACAGCCCATGTACACTCTCCCTATCATGGGCTCTACCCACCCATTTAATCTCCTCCCAGAGTCCATGTACACTCTCCCCTATCATGGGCTCTACCCACCCATTTAATCTCCTCCCACAGCCCATGTACACTCTCCCCTATCATGGACTCTACCCACCCATTTAATCTCCTCCCACAGCCCATGTACACTCTCCCCTATCATGGACTCTACCCACCCATTTAATCTCCTCCCACAGCCCATGTACACTCTCCCCTATCATGGGCTCTACCCACCCATATAATCTCCTCCCACAGCCCATGTACACTCTCCCCTATCATGGGCTCTACCCACCCATTTAATCTCCTCCCAGAGTCCATGTACACTCTCCCCTATCATGGGCTCTACCCACCCATATAATCTCCTCCCACAGCCCAGGTACACTCTCCCCTATCACAGATTCTACCCACCCACTTAATCTCCTCCCATAGCCCATGTACACTCTCCCTATCATGGACTCTACCCACCCATTTAATCTCCTCCCACAGCCCAGGTACACTCTCCCTATCATGGGCTCTACCCACCCATATAATCTCCTCCCACAGCCCATGTACACTCTCCCCTATCATGGACTCCACCCACCCATTTAATCTCCTCCCACAGCCCAGGTACACTCTCCCCTATCATGGACTCCACCCACCCATTTGATCTCCTCCCATAGCCCATGTACACTCTCCCTATCATGGACTCTACCCACCCATTTAATCTCCTCCCACAGCCCATGTACACTCTCCCTATCATGGACTCTACCCATCCATTTAATCGCCTCCCACAGCCCAGGTACACTCTCCCCTATTACAGACTCCACCCACCCATTTAATCTCCTCCCCCAGCCCAGGTACACTCTCCCCTATCATGGACTCTACCCACCCATTTAATCTGCTCCCACACCCCATGGACACTCTCCCCTATCACGGACTCTACCCACACATTTAATATCCTCCCACAGCCCACAGTCTCCCCTATCATGGACTCTACCCACCCATTTAATCTCCTCCCACAGCCCATGTACACGCTCCCCTATCATGGGCTCTACCCACCCATTTATAGAAACACTAGCTGAAGTGCCTGGCGGTGCCGAGGCTTTTTCGAGGGCATGTTGTTGTTGGAAGAGAGAGAGAGAGCGACTGGGGGGAAGAGAGAGAGCGACTGGGGGGAAGAGAGGGAGGGGAGGGGAGGGGGCAGGGCGAGGGGGGAGGGAGGGAGGGGAGGAGGAGAGAGGAGGGGGGGAAGAAGGGGCGGGGGAGAGAGGGGAGGAGGGGGGGGAGGAGGAGAAGGGGGAGAGTCCACGAGCCCCCTGATCCCCGTCCCCCCAAACTCCCGAGCCCCCTGATCCCCACCCCCCGAACTCCAGAGGTTGGCCCCCCCGAGACTCGCACCCCCACCCCCGAGGCTCGCCCACCACCCACCCCCACCCCCGAGGCTCGCCCACCACCCACCCCCACCCCCGAGGCTCGCCCACCACCCACCCACCCCCGAGGCTCGCCCCCCCCCGCCAACCAAGCACCGAACTCCGGAGGCGCGATCTTCCGAGCACCGGCCTCCCGAGCTGGCTTCAACATTGCGGTTGTGCGAGACGGCCGGAGGGCCCGGTTGCCAGGGTAACCGTGACGCTGACCAAGCCCCGCCCCCCGGCCGAGTCAGAGAGAGAGACGCCGCGTCTCAGCTGCTCCTGCTGCGTGCGCGGCCTCCCCCCCCCAAGGGTCGCGGCCCCCCCCCCCGAGGGTCACGGCCCCCCCCCCCGAGGGTCGCGCCCCCCCCCCGAGGTGAAGACCGCCGATTGCGGCTGTGCGAGACGGCCGGCGGGCCCGGTTGCCAGGGTAATGCTTGATGCCCAGCAAGCCCCGCCCCCCGGCCGAGCCAGAGAGAGACGCCGTGTCTCAGCTCCTGCTGCGCGCGCACCCTAGCGGCGCTGGGCTGAGGCTCGGCCCTCCATCCTTCGAGTGGGTCCGGGAGGTGCCTTGCTCGGGCGTGGGTGCGGAGGAGACGCCGAGGCTTCTAGGCCTACCTGGAAAAACGGGGAAAGGTAGGAAAATTAATGAGATTAGATAAGTTAATTACTTTCTGAATCATTTTTCTTAAAAACAATATATGTTTTAAAAGCAACGTTTTTTTTTAAGACGCAGAAAGCGGGAAAAAGAAAGGAAAAGTTTGGAATCAAGATGGCGGCGACTCACCTTGGTTCAGAAGGATAAGGCCCGGCCACACACGCACCGATTGGCCCGGCGGCACACGCCAGCAACCCGGCGTACGATTGGTCGAGCTCGAGGTCACTCTGTAGCTAATGAGCGGATAGTGAGATGCTAATGAGCGGAATGTTAAGGTTTTTGGGATACCGCGGGCGCGATTTTAGCCCGGCCGAAACGTAAATACGCTTAAAACCGTCTCGGAAGCGTAAGCTTTCTTTGGAGGTAACGCGCGCGTAGGTACGCCCTGTAACTTTCGAGCGCATACCCGACAGACGCACACGCGATGACAGACAGACAGACAGAAGTACCGATTTTATATATATAGATAGATAGAAACATAGAAGATAGGAGCAGGAGTAGGCCATTCGGCTTTTCGAGCCTGCTCCGCCATTCAATGAGATCATGGCTGATCATCCAAATTCAGTACAATGTCCCTGCCTTCTCCCCATATCCCTTGATCCCTTTAGCCTCAAGTAATATATCCAACTCTTTCTTGAATATATTTAATAAACTGGCCTCCACCGCCCTCTGTGGCAGAGAATTCCACAGGTTCACCACTCTCTGGGTGAAGAAGTTCCTCCTCATTTCAGTCCTAAATGGCTTACCCCTTATCCTTAGATTATGATCCCTGGTTCTGGACTCCCCGGCCATCCGAAACATCCTTCCTGCATCTAGTCTGTCCAGACCTGACAGAATTTTATGCGTTTCGATGAGATCCCCTCTCAATCTTCTAAACTCCAGTGAGTATAAGCCCAATCAACACAATCTCTCCTCATACGTCATTCCTGCCATCCCAGGTATCAGCCTGGTGAATCTTCGCTGCACTCCCTCCATGGCAAGAACGTCCTTCCTCAGGTAAGGTGACCAAAACTGCACACAATACTCAAGGTGCGGTCTCACCAAGGCCCTGTACAACTGTAGCAAGACATCCTTGTTCCTGTACTCGAACCCTCTTGCTACGAAGGCCAGCATACCATTTGCCTTCTCAACCGCCTGCTGCACCTGCATGCTTACCTTCAGCGACTGTTGCACAATAACGCCCATGTCTCTTTGCACTTCCCCTTCTCCCAATCTATTGCCATTGAAATAATAATCTGCCTTCCTGTTTTTGCCACCAAAGTGGATAACCTCACATTTATCCACATTATAGTGCATTTGCCATGTTTCTGCCGAATCACCCAACCTGTCCAAATCGTACTGGAGTTTCACGACATCCTCCTCGCAGCTTACCCTCCCACCCAGCTTTGTGTCGTCTGCAAATTTGGAGATATTACATTCAATTACCTCGTCCAGATCATTAATATATATTGTGAACAGCTGGGGTCCTAGGACCGATCCTTGTGGTACCCCACTAGTCACTGCCTGCCACTCGGAAAACGACCCGTTTATTCCAACTCTTTGCTTTCTGTCCGCCAACCAGTTCTCTATCCAAGTCAATACCTTGCCCCCAATCCCATGTGCCTTAATTTTGCACACTAATCTCTTATGTGGGACCTTATCGAAAGCCTTCTGAAAGTCCAAATACACCACATCCACTGGTTCTCCCTTATCTATTTTACCAGTTACATCCTCAAAAAATTCCAGCAGATTAGTCAAGCATGATTTACCTTTTGTAAATCCATGTTGACTTTGTCCGATCCTGTCACTGCTTTCCAAGTGCTCTGCTATTACATCTTTTATAATAGACTCCAGCATTTTCCCCACTACCGATGTCAGGCTTACCGGTCTATAATTCCCCGCTTTTTCTCTACCACCTTTTTTGAATAGTGGGATAACATTAGCTATCCTCCAATCCATGGGTACTGTTCCAGAGTCTATCGCGTTCTGGAAGATGACCAGCAATGCATCTACTATCTCTAGGGCCACTTCCTTAAGTACCCTGGGATGTAGACCATCAGGCCCTGGGGATTTATCAGCCTTCAGTCCCATCAATTTTCCTAACACCATTTCCCTACAAATACTGATTTCTTTCAGTTCCTCCCTTTCATCAGACCCTATGTTCCCCGACATCTCTGGGAGGTTATTTGTGTCCTCCTTTGTGAAGACAGAACCAAAGTATGTATTTAGTTGGTCTGCCATTTCCTTGTTTCCCATTATAAATTCCCCTGATTCTGACTGTAAGGGACCTACGCTTGACTTCACCAATCTTTTTCTCTTCACATATCTATAAAAGCTTTTACAGTCAGTTTTTATGTTCCCTGCAAGCTTACTCTCATATTCTATTTTCCCTTTCTTAATTAATCCCTTTGTCCTCCTTTGTTGACTACTAAACTGCTCCCAATCCTCAGGATTATTGCTTTTTCCAGCCAATTTATATGTCCTCTCCTTGGATCTTATGCTATCCCTAATTTCCCTTGTTAGCCACGGTTGAGTCACCTTTTTTGTTTTATTTTTATGCCAAACTGGGATGAACAAATTCTGTAGCTCATCCATTCGGTCTTTGAATGTTTGCCATTGCCTATCCACCATCAACCCTTTGAGTGCCATTCCCCAATCAATCCTACCCAACTCGCTCCTCAGACCATCGTAGTTTCCTTTATTTAAATTGAGGACCCTTGTCTCTGAGTCAACTACTTCCTTCTCCATCTTAATGCAGAATTCGATCATATTATGATCGCTCCGACCCAAGGGGCCTCGTACAACAAGATTGCTAATTAATCCTTTCTCGTTATCTAATACCCAGTCTAAGATGGCCTGATCTCTGGTTGGTTCCTCGACATATTGGTCCAGGAAACCATCCCGTAAACACTCCAGGAATTCCTCCTCCACAGTATTGTTACTAATTTGGTTGGCCCAATCTATATGTAGATTAAAGTCACCCATGATGACTGCTGTGCCCTTATTGCATGCTTCTTTAATTTCCCTTTTAATGCCATCCCCAACCTCCGCATTACTGTTTGGAGGTCTATATACCACTCCCACTAATGTTTTTTTCCCCTTAGTATTTCACAATTCTACCCATACAGATTCCACGTCATCAGAGCTAATATCCTTCATTACAATTGTATTAATCCCTTCTTTAACCAGTAATGCTACCCCACCTCCCTTTCCTTTTTGCCTATCTTTCCTGAATATTGAATACCCCTGGATGTTGAGTTCCCAGTCTTGGCCATCCTTGAGCCACATTTCCGTAATCCCAACCAAATCATATCTGTTTACTTCTATTTGCGCAGCCAATTCATCCACCTTATTACAAATGTTCCTCGCATTAAGACACAAAGCCTTCAGGCTTGTTTTTTTAATGCTCTTAGACCTATTAGAATTATTATTTACTGTGGCCACGTTTGATTTAAACCGTTGATTTCTCTGACTGCCACTTTTGTTTTTCTCCTTCCTATCTTTTGCTTTTATCCCTGTTTTCCTTTCCTCTGTCTCCATGCTCAGGTTTCCAACCCCCTGCCATTTTAGTTTAAACCCCCCCGAACAGCACTAGCAAACACTCCCCCTAGGACATCGGTCTCGGCCCTGCCCAGGTGCAAACCGTCCCGTTTGTTCTGGTCCCACCTCTCCCAGAACCGGTTCCAATGTCCAAGGAATTTGAATCCCTCCTCCTTGCACCATTCCTCTAGCCACGTATTCATTTGAAATATCCTCCTATTTCTACTCTGACTAGCACGTGGCACTGGTAGCAATCCTGAGATTACTACCTTTGAGGTCCTATTTTTTAATTTACCTCCTAACTCCCTATATTCTGCTTTTAGGACCTCATCCCGTTTTTTACCGATATCGTTGGTGCCTATGTGCACCACGACAACTGTCTGTTCACCCTCCCCCTCCAAAATGTTCTGCAGCCGCTCCGAGACGTCCTTGACCCTTGCACCAGGGAGGCAACACACCATCCTGGAGTCTCGATTGCGGCCGCAAAAACGCCTATCTATTCCCCTTACAATTGAGTCCCCTATCACTATAGCTCTTCCACTCTTTTTCCTCCCAGCCTGTGCAGCAGAGCCACCCATGGTGCCAGGAAGTTGGCTGCTGCTGCCTTCCCCTGATGAGTCACCCCCCCCCCAACAGTATTCAAAATGGTATATCTGTTGGAGAGGGGGATGGCCGCAGGGGATTCCTGCACTACCTGCCTGCGCCTCTTACTCTGCCTGCTGGTCACCCATTCCCTTCCTGCCTGTACACCCTTTACCTGCGGTGTGACCAACTCGCTATATGTGATATTCACGACGTCCTCAGCATCGCGAATGCTCCAAAATGAATCCATCCGCAGCTCCTGTGCCGCAATGCGGTCTGTCAGTAGCTGCAGCTGGACACACTTCCTGCACACATGGTCGTCAGGGATGCAGGAAGCGTCCCTGATTTCCCACATAGAGCAGGAGGAGCACACTACGGGGCTGGGCTGTCCTGCCATGACTTACCCTTTAACTAATTAATTAAAATGAAATGAATCCCACCAATTTCACCACAGTTAAATGATATATTTAAGGGCCCTGGTTTACAAACTGTCCCCGCTACACCACAGCAACCTTAAAAACTATAAACCACAGACTTAAAGCTTTAAAACGAGAGAAATACTCCAACCAATCACCTACCTGTTTTGTGGTGACGTCACACCTCGAATACTTTTTACACCTCTCCTTGCCTGAGATTGGAGATTGGTACGCCTACCTGAGCCTCTGGGGCCTTTTGTAGTCGCTCTGCCGCTCTGCTCCGCCTCCACCCGCTGCCGATGCCGCACTGAGGCCTACCTGAGCCTCTGGGGCCTTTTGTAGTCGCTCTGCCGCTCTGCTCCGCCTCCACCCGCTGCCGATGCCGCACTGAGGCCTACCTGAGCCTTTGGGGCCTTTTGTAGTCGCTCTGCCACTCTGCTCCGCCTCCACCCGCTGCCGATGCCGCACTGAGGCCTACCTGAGCCTTTGGGGCCTTTTGTAGTCGCTCTGCCGCTCTGCTCCACCTCCACCCGCTGCCGATGCCGCACTGAGACCTACCTGAGCCTCTGGGGCCTCTTGTAGTCGCTCTGCTCCGCCTCCACCCGCTGCCGATGCCGCACTGAGGCCTACCTGAGCCTCTGGGGCCTTTTGTAGTCGCTCTGCCGCTCTGCTCCGCCTCCACCCGCTGCCGATGCCCCTCCCCTATCATGGACTCTACCCACTCATTTAATCTCCTCACACAG
Source organism: Somniosus microcephalus (assembly GCF_052327205.1). Classification (NCBI taxonomy): domain Eukaryota; kingdom Metazoa; phylum Chordata; class Chondrichthyes; order Squaliformes; family Somniosidae; genus Somniosus; species Somniosus microcephalus. The sequence goes on from NW_028225184.1 coordinate 7,358,900, forward strand.
CCCATGTACACTCTACCCTATCGTGGACTCTACCCACCCATTTAATCACCTCCCACAGTCCATGTACACTCTCCCCTATCATAGACTCCATCCACCCATTTAAACTCCTCCCACAGCCCATGTATACTCTCCCCTATCATGGACTCTACCCACCCATTGAATCTCCTCACACAGCCCATGTACACTCTCCCCTATTATGGACTCTACCCACCCATTTAATCTCCTCCCACACCCCATGTACACTCTCCCCTATCACGGACTCTACCCACCCATTTAATCTCCCCCCACAGCCCATGTACACTCTCCCCTATCACAGACTCTACCCACCCATTTAATCCCCCCCCACAGCCCATGTACACTCTCCCCTATCACAGACTCTACCTGTTAGATCCGTGGTTCAGTGGATAAATAATTACACGGATGCTGTACATAAACAAATAACAGGTCTTTATTGGAGGAGGGTCATCTCTAGACTGGAGTACAGAGGCATGCGCACAGCTTATATACCGGTGTGGTTACTGCCGGTACTACAGTATACAGGAGCTGTAAAAAGTAGTTCTGACTTAAAGCACATACACTACAATTCCTCCCTTTTTAGATTAATAATACCCCCTTAATATTCAAATAACAATTAAATTTTTACTTGTACATTCAATAACAAAAGTCCATTTATAGATTCAGTCTTTGGGGCGGCTTCCTGACCCTTTCGGGATAGCGCCTTTCCGGAGGTTCTTGTTCTTGGTGCAGAGGCGATTCTGACCCCCTTTCATGGGGCGGTTCATCGGGTTCCACTGCTACTGGGTCTGAAGTAGATACTACCGGTATGTCGGGTTCATCCCCAGGTACTCGAGACATGGGGTTGACGCATTCCTGTGATGCTAAGATCTGATCGACGTGGCGTCTCACAATGTTCTCCCCGACATCCACTGTGTACATTAATGGCCCCTGCCTTGTACATATTGTTCCGGGTTGCCACTTCTCTGTTCGATAGTCCCGGGCCAAGACTGGTTGCCCTACATTGAAGCTCCTTGTCGGCTTCTCGTTGATGTGCTGGAATTGTTTGTCCTCAACATTTCTTCGCACATTTGGTCTGAGCAAGTTCAGATGAGATCTCAACCTTCGGTTAAAGAACATCATGGCCGGGGTCTGGTTGGTAACTGCATGTGTCGCGTTTCGGTAGGCTAATAAGAAATTGTCCACCTTATGCTGTAGTGGAATTTCATCGTCGCACATGGCCTTTATCGCCTTCTTAAAGGTTTGTACGAACCTCTCAGCCAATCCATTGGTGGCTGGATGATACGGGGCGGATGTGTAATGCCTTACCCCATTTCTTTTCATGAATTTTTGGAATTCATCGGACACAAACTGTGGTCCATTATCAGAGCAGATCTGCTCTGGCAAACCGTTTTTGGCAAATATGGTCCGTAGGACTGCAATCGTTTTCTCTGTAGTGGTTGAAGACATCTTTATCACCTCAGGCCACTTTGAATGAGCATCCACTGCTATTAAGAACATTGAGTCCATGAATGGACCAGCGAAACCAATGTGCACCCGTTGCCATGGAGAGGAGGGCCACTCCCATGGGTGTAGAGGGGCATGTGGTGGTGCATTTTGGACCTTCTGGCATCCTAAGCAGCTTTTAGTTAGGTCTTCGATTTGTTGATCGATTCCCGGCCACCACATATAAGCCCTAGCAAGGCTTTTCATTTTCACTCCCCCCCCAGATGACCTTCATGTAGCTCCTTTAGCACTCTCTCCCTTAACTTGGGTGGAATCACCACTCTGGATCCACACATCACTGTCCCCTGGCATACTGACAGCTGTTCTCTTCTGGATGAGAATGCTGGCAACAGTGAGTCGCCATGTGCTGGCCATCCCCTCACCGTCAATTCATATACCCGTGACAGCGTCGGATCATTGCGGGTCTCCTTCTCTATATCCGCGTTTGTTACTGGCAATCGTTCAATTATCGACGAATAAAATATCTCGATAGGGTCCACTGCTGGTGCTTCCTCCACCGTAGGCAGTGGCAGATAGCCCATCAGCATTCCCATGCTGTTTCGTGCCTTTATATTCTATTTCATATTGATTCGCCCCTAGAAACAAGGACCATCTTTGTAACCGCTGTGCAGTCATTACTGGCACGCCCTTCTTAGGATTAAAGATGGAGACAAGTGGTTGGTGGTCAGTCAGCAAGGTGAACTTCTGTCCATGCAGATAGTGGTTGAACTTTTTTACTCCCCATACTAGGCTGAGGGCCTCCCTGTCAATCTGGGCGTAGTTGCGCTCGGCTGAGGTTAGTGACCGAGACGCAAAGGCTACTGGCCTCTCCAAACCGTCCGGGAATTTGTGCGACAGCACTGCTCCAATGCCGTAGGGTGATGCATCACATGCCAAATGAATTGGTAGTGTTGGGTTGAAATGGGCCAACACCTCTTTTGATGTGATCAATTCTTTAGACTTCTGGAAAGCTGGTCTACGTTCGTCATCCCACTTCCATGGTACCCCTGTTTGCAGTAGGGTGTTCAGCGGGTGTAGTACCGTAGACAAATTTGGTAAGAACTTGTGGTAATAGTTTACCAGCCCGAGGAACGACCTCAGTTGTGACACATTTTCCGGTGCTGGAGCCTTGACTACTGCCTCAATCTTGTCAGGGGACTTATGTAACCCCTCTTCATCGATGACGTGGCCGCAAAACGAGATCTGTTTCTGGAAAAACTCGCACTTGTGGCGATTAGCTCGTAGCCCATATTCCTTTAATCTGGCGAGCACCTTCTCCAAGTTAGCGAGGTGATCACCGTTATTTTCGCCCGTGACCAAGATGTCGTCCAAATAACACTGGGTCCCTGGAATCCCTTGCAGGACCTGATCCATCACCCTTTGCCAGATAGCCGGAGCCGAGGTTACTCCAAACACCAGCCGGTTGTATTGATAGAGACCTTTATGGGTGTTGATCGTAAGGTAATGTTTCGAAGCTTCTTCTACCTCCATTTGCAAGTATGCCTGGGCTATATCAATTTTTGTGAAGCGTTTACCACCAGATAACGAGGTGAAAATATCCTCAATTCGTGGAAGCAGATATTGCACCGTGTGAAGGACTGGGTTCACTGTCACCTTAAAATCCCCACAGATGCGGACCTTCTTTGGTTCCCCAGGCGTATTACTCAACGACCTCTTCATTACAGGAATGATGGGTGTAGCCCACTCGCTCCAGTCCACTTTGGACAGTACTCCTGAACATTCCAACCCTTCCAGCTCTGCTTCAACCGCTGGTCTGATCACATAAGGCACTGGTCTGGCCTTCAGAAACTTTGGGCTTGCATTATCCTCTATTTTAATTGTTGCTGTTATTCCTTTTAGTGTTCCTAGTCCCTCCTGGAACACTTCTTTTGCGTCAGTTAGCATTTTTGACAGTCGTCCAGGTGTGACGTTGTCATCCTTTTTGGCCTCCACCTTCAGTGCCTGTATGGAATGCCAATCTAAATGTATCTTCCAGATCCATTCACGTCCTAGCAGTGGTGGTCCTCCATTTGGCAATACACATATATCCATTTTAGGTATTTCCTGACCTTTATATGTCACTTTCACCCTTATTTTTCCTTTGGGGTAGACTTTTTGCCCCGTATACGTCTTCAAGACATTCTCTGTAGCTTTCAAGGGTATGTGTGAAAATAGCCGCTTGTAGTCTCTTTGATTTATGACTGTTAGAGCTGACCCTGTGTCCAATTCCATTTCCACTTGGACTCCGTCTATCTTGAGTGTAACCCAGATAGTCTGGTGATCCTCCATTTTGGTTACATTATGTAGTTTCAGACAACCCAGCTCCTTGCTTCCGGAGTCTGTGTCACTTTTCTGTTCGTCTGAACCACTGTCCATCACCTGGTGTACCTTTTTTGTACTTCTCCTGTGGAGATTTCTTACTGTTGGTTTTCTTCCCAGACCTGCAGACTCTTGCTATGTGTCCTGCTTTCCCACACTGTCTGCACACTTGGTCCTTGAACCAACAATCTTTCTGGTCATGTGTTGTTCTGCCGCAGCAATAGCAATTACCTGTTCCATAGGTCATTTCGTTGGTGCCATATTCTTGCGGTCTCCGTTGTATCTCTGCAGCGCCCCTTGCGGCTGCTTCGTGTGATACTGCCATACTGAAAGCTTTGTCCAGCGTAAGGTCCTTTTCTGATAGAAGCCGTTTCTGGGTTCCTTCACTTTGTAGCCCACATACAAACTTGTCCCTTAACGTGTCTGCTAGTCCCGCTCCAAACTGGCAGTATTTCGATGGCTTGCGCAGTTCCGTTAGGTACTCAGCATTGCTTTCGTCTTTGTGTTGGTTCCTTTTATGGAACTTAAATCGTTCTGCTATCAGCAGCGGTGTGTGGTTTAAGTGGTCCTGTAGGATTTCTACTATGCTTTCAAAATTCTTGTTTACCGGCTTCTCTGGGGTTATTAGATTTCGCAGTAACCCATAAGTTTTTGCACCCATGGAATTTAACAGAACCAGTGCTTTATTAGCATCTGGCACTTCATTCGCCCTACAGTACACCTCAATACGTTCCACATATGTCGCCCAATCTTTGACTTCATTGTCGAACGTAGAGATACTGCCACTCTTCGGCATCCTTGGTTGTGCGTTAACTATCACCAATGGCGCCTCCCGCGCTTCCCCTTCTTCTCCGCAGGCACAAAATGGCGTCTCCCGCGCTTTCCTTCCTTCCCGCGCTCGCCCGTCTTCTCCGCTGCGGCTTCGCAAAATGGCGTCTCCCGCGCTCTTCTTCTCCGCGGCTCAATGGCGCCTCCCACGCTCTCCCTGCTTCTCCGCGGCTCAATGGCGTCTCCCGCGCTCTCCCTGCTTCTCTGCGGCTCAATGGCATCTCCCCTTGCTTCGCCCCACGGACCCTGATCAGCCCGTGATCCCTGGCTGTGCTCTGCGCGTTCTTCTCTTGATATTTGTCGACGCCGCTCAGTCTAGAACCCGGCTGTTTCTTACCCTCTCTCTCTCCGGTTTTGCAGTATTTTTCTTCGACGCCGCTCGGTGATCAACCCCCAGCTGCGCCCTGCTCTCTTCACCCTTTTTCTTACCCCGTCGACGCTGCCCAGCTCTCTCTCTCTGCCGTCGGTCGGCTCCAGCCGCCGCTGCTCAGGAAGGGTCTGCTCTGGACCTGTCGTCGGTCTCTTACTGCTCGTTGTGGCTGGGGAACCAAGCCCGGCTCTCCACAGCCTCCCCAGTGAAGTTGGATCTCTGCCTGACTGCTGGGCGGTTGCTCGCGGTCGACGCCCGTGTTCCTGGACTTGACTATTTTTTTTTTTTGTTTGTTTAATGTTGCAGGTAGATTCGCATCAACACTCGTCGCCACTGTTAGATCCGTGGTTCAGTGGATAAATAATTACACGGATGCTGTACATAAACAAATAACAGGTCTTTACTGGAGGAGGGTCATCTCTAGACTGGAGTACAGAGGCATGCACACAGCTTATATACCGGTGTGGTTACTGCCGGTACTACAGTATACAGGAGCTGTAAAAAGTAGTTCTGACTTAAAGCACATACACTACACTACCCACCCATTTAATCTCCTCCCACAGCCCATGCACACTCTCCCCTATCACGGACTCTACCCACCCATTTAATCTCCTCCCACAGCCCATTTACACTCTCCCCTATCACAGACTCTACCCACCCATTTAATCTCCTCCCACAGCCCATGTACACTCTCCTCTATCACAGACTCTACCCACCCATTTAATCTCCTCCCACAGCCCATGTACACTCTCCCCTATCACGGACTCTACCCACCCATTTAATCTCCTCCCACAGCCCATGCACACTCTCCCCTATCACGGACTCTACCCACCCATTTAATCTCCTCCCACAGCCCATGTACACTCTCCTCTATCACAGACTCTACCCACCCATTTAATCTCCTCCCACAGCCCATTTACACTCTCCCCTATCACAGACTCTACCCACCCATTTAATCTCCTCCCACAGCCCATGTACACTCTCCCCTATCACGGACTCTACCCACCCATTTAATCTCCTCCCACAGCCCATGCACACTCTCCCCTATCACAGACTCTACCCACCCATTTAATCTCCTCCCACAGCCCATGTACACTCTCCCCTATCACAGACTCTACCCACCCATTTAATCTCCTCCCACAGCCCATGTACACTCTCCCCTATCACAGACTCTACCCATCCATTTAATCTCCTCCCACAGCCCATGTACACTCTCCCCTATCACAGACTCTACCCACCCATTTAATCTCCTCCCACAGCCCATGTACACTCTCCCCTATCACAGACACTACCCACCCATTTAATCTCCTCCCACAGCCCATGTACACTCTCCCCTATCACAGACACTACCCACCCATTTAATCTCCTCCCACAGCCCATGTACACTCTCCCCTATCACAGACACTACCCACCCATTTAATCTCCTCCCACAGCCCATTTACACTCTCCCCTATCACAGACACTACCCACCCATTTAATCTCCTCCCACAGCCCATGTACACTCTCCCCTATCACAGACTCTACCCACCCATTTAATCTCCTCCCACAGCCCATGTACACTCTCCCCTATCACAGACACTACCCACCCATTTAATCTCCTCCCACAGCCCATGCACACTCTCCCCTATCACAGACACTACCCACCCATTTAATCTCCTCCCACAGCCCATGTACACTCTCCCCTATCACAGACTCTACCCACCCATTTAATCTCCTCCCACAGCCCATGTACACTCTCCCCTATCACAGACTCTACCCACCCATTTAATCTCCTCCCACAGCCCATGTACACTCTCCCCTATCACAGACTCTACCCACCCATTTAATCTCCTCCCACAGCCCATGTACACTCTCCCCTATCACGGACTCTACCCACCCATTTAATCTCCTCCCACAGCCCATGTACACTCTCCTCTATCACGGACTCTACCCACCCATTTAATCTCCTCCCACAGCCCATGTACACTCTCCCCTATCACGGACTCTACCCACCCATTTAATCTCCTCCCACAGCCCATGTACACTCTCCCCTATCACGGACTCTACCCACCCATTTAATCTCCTCCCACAGCCCATGCACACTCTCCCCTATCACAGACTCTACCCACCCATTTAATCTCCTCCCACAGCCCATGCACACTCTCCCCTATCACAGACACTACCCACCCATTTAATCTCCTCCCACAGCCCATGTCCACTCTCCTCTATCTTTGGCCGTGATTTTGCCAGTGGAGGTGGAGTCGCGGTGGGAGTGCTGATTGGCGGGTTCCGGTCCCACTCCTGGCTGCATCCGTTCTGTAAAAAGGATTTTCCGTTAATAGAACTTGTTAAACCCGCCCTTGGGGGTTCCCGGCCAATTAAAAGGAAGCGTGTCTGATGATGTCGCAGATGACACGAAAATTGGTGGGGTGGTAAATTGCGAGGAGGAAAGCCTCAGGCTACAGGACGATATAAACGGGTTGGTCAGATGGGCGGAAAAGTGGCAAATGGAATTTAACCCTGAAAAGTGCGAGGTGATGCATTTTGGACGGACAAATAAGGCAAGGGAATACACAATGAGTGGTAGGACCCTAGGAAGTACAGAGGGTCAGAGGGACCTTGGTGTACATGTACATAGATCTCTGAAGGCAGCGGAACAGGTAGATAAGGTGGTTAAAAAGGCATATGGGATACTTGCCTTCATTAGCCGAGGCATAGAATATAAGAGCAGGGAGGTTATGATGGAGCTGTACAAAACGCTGGTAAGGCCACAGCTGGAGTACTGTGTGCAGTTCTGGTCGCCTCACTGTAGGAAGGATGTGATTGCTTTGGAGAGGGTGCAGAGAAGATTCACCAGGATGTTACCTGGGATGGAGCGCCTCAGCTATGAAGAAAGACTAAACAGGCTGGGGTTGTTTTCCTTGGAGCAAAGAAGGCTGAGGGGGGACCTGATTGAGGTGTACAAAATGATGAGGGGCATAGATAGGGTAGATAAAGAGGAACTTTTCCCCTTAGTAGGGGGGTCAATAACAAGGGGGCATAGATTCAGGGTAAGGGGCAGGAGATTTAGAGGGGATTTGAGGAGGAACTTTTTCACCCAGAGGGTGGTTGGAATCTGGAACTCACTGCCTGAAAGGATGGTAGGGGCAGGAACCCTCACAACATTCAAGAAGCATTTGGATGAGCACTTGAAATGCCATTGCATACAAGGCTATGGACCAAATGCTGGAAAATGGGATTAGACAGGACAGGGATGGATGGGCGGCGCGGACACGATGGGCCGAAGGGCCTCTTTCTGTGCTGTAAAACTCTATGACTCTATGACTCATCATCAGCCGGTTTCCTTAAAGGGGCCACGGCCACTTTGATTTTGACAGTTGTGCTGTCAGTGTTCTGCAGCATTCAGGTGCTGCAAACACTGACAATCACTGCACAGAGGTGCGCGGCTGCACCCAGGCTCTCTCATGACTCCCTCCATATGCTTATGGAGGGAGTCACAGCACGCAGGGAGGTTCTCTTCCCTCCCAATGGGTGGAAGAGACCGGCCCAGGAGACCAACGCAGCCTGGTTGCAGATTGCATAGGAGTACACAAGCAGGGATGTGTCAGGAGGACCAGGCTGCAGTGGTGCAAACCTTTCAATGATCTCAGTAGATCACGATACGTTAGTACAAAGCCACACTCAACCTCATCCTGCTTTGCCACTCATCACATCCCCATCACTCTGCCTTCCCTACCCTACTCCTGCACATCCTTACTCACACCAACTTACCTTGTACCTCCACCCATGCCTCTCTATCTACATTATCACATCCCCATCTCACTAGCCATCCCTCACACTCACCCTCATCCTAGTCCAATCATACCAACTAACAACACAGAAGGGTAGGCACGTGGGTGTTTTATGCAGTGTTCATGTAAATTTTCGGTTAATGTGTTGTCAAACATTGAAATCTTTATTTTCAGCACTTTGCCTTATTGGACAGATCTGTGCTCGCCTTTGGAAGTGTCTTAGTGAGTTGCAGTGAATGGTGAGACATAACGGTATCCCCCGCAATGGTGATGAGTATGAAAGGAACGGCTTGGTCATTGTAGGAATGCTTTATGGTGATGGTGTGGGATGGTGTTAATCTGGTGCATCATGTGGCAGCCAGGGTGTACAGCGTCAAGTGAAGTAAATCTGGCCATGGTAAGGCCATTGCTGGCCTCCCGGGCAGCAATGTGGTCGGGTGCTGATGCCCTGTGTCCTGTGCAGCATCAGATGATTGCGGAGAAGGTTGGTATTGTTGTTGGTGATGTTGGTGTGCCTGGTGAAGTTGGTGTTGGGACTGATCGTGGAGGGATTCAGAGGACCAAGGTGAGATTTTTTCAAGGGCACCGATGTTGCTGGAATAGATGGCAGCTGAAGTTGAGATGACAGAAGCGATCTGTCAATGGTGAGAGAGCTTGATCCAAGGAGGTGACAGTGGATAGAGAGTTTACTCCAAACACTTCCAAACTGCATACAGCTCAAAAGTGTCCTCCAAGCCCTGACGCCTCAAGCTTCTGACACTGGAAAGTGACCAGCTGTGAAATGGTAGCTTTCAGGCCACTTTTGCAGCCCTCACCTATTCACAGCAAAGGGGAGACACAGAGAACCCGACCTACTTACCTGACGTGATCTCCGAACGACGTGAACCCCGTAAAAAATGTGGTTAAATAGAAATAGGCTGGCAAAATAGTAGTTAACAAGCACTTAACAAGCAGTTAAATATCTTAAATGCCTCCCCTGCCGCTTGGTGTCTGGTCATAGACATAGACATAGAAGATGGAGTAGGCCATTCGGCCCTTCGAGCCTGCTCCACCATTCAACGAGATCATGGCTGATCATCCAAACCCTAGCACCCGGTCCCTACACCGACAGCCATCCCACCCAAGCCCTATCCCCGTAACCCCGCGTATTTAATCCCCCCTAACACTAAGGGCCAATTTTTATCATGGCCAATCAACCAAACCCGCACATCTTTGGACTGTGGGAGGAAACCGGAGCACCCGGAGGAAACCCACGCAAACACGGGGAGAATGTGCAAACTCCACAGTCACCCGAGGCCGGATTTGAACCCGGGTCCCTGGCGCTGTGAGGCAACAGTGCTAACCACAATGCCACTGTGCTGCCCTGAAATCACAGACCTGACACTTTGGAAACTTACATGGAGGCGGGTTCCCAACCCGCTGTCAATCATTTCGATTTTGACAGCAGACCCGCCTCCAAACACACCCTCTGAGCGCCGGCAAAACTCAGCCCATGGACTCGACCCACCCGTTTAATCTCCTGAGGGGAAGAACTGCAATTCTCTCTGTCCAAAATGTTAATGAATCAAAGCTCTAGAATGTTCAATGCAACCTCACATCCTCCATTCTTAATGCTGACGTGAAAATTCCACAATCCCATCATATTCCACACAACATTTCATTATCCTTCACTTTGCCCCTTGTACTGGTGTCTCTGCCAGGTTTCCACTGCTCCATCTGGTTTGAAGAGTCCTGAGCTGACAGCACAGATAAATTACCTTGTGAGATAAACAAGACGGTGGGCACCTCTTAACATATTAAGGAGGCAAGAGAGGAAAGTTTGAATCATTTAGATTCAAAATATCCTTTCTTGATGGGATGACAAAAACAATACAGCTCAGCTTACAAACTTCTGTCAGGAAGGATATTGCCAGTCTACGCAGCTCAGTGCAAAGTTGTGTGTTATGACCATGCCAGGCCACAAGATGGTGATGTGGGATTTAATAATGAGCGAGGTTTTCAGTGTAATCAGCTGAGGAACAAAACAACACCCCTTCTTGGCAACCAAGCGGGTGATTAGGCAAAGCCATGTGACTTCAGGCCTTGCGCCATTTTTCTTATTGATTCATCGAGTTATGTGGAACTAGGTTTTCCACAGCAGGTGTCAGTATTGCCAACTCTCGCGAATCCATCGTGAGAGACGCGGTTTCGGAGTGAAACATAGAAGATAGGAGCAGGAGTCGGCCATTCGGCCCCTCGAGCCTGCTCCGCCATTCAATGCGATCATGGCTGATCATCCAAATTCAGTACCCGGTCCCTGCTTTCTCCCCATATCTCTTGATCCCTTTAGCCTTAAGAATTATATCTAACTCCTTCTTGAATATATTTAATGAATTGGCCTCCACTGCCTTCTGTGGTAGAGAATTCCACAGGTTCACCACTCTCTGGGTGAAGAAATTCCTCCTCATTTCTGTCGTAAATGGCTTACCCCTTATCCTTAGACTGTGACCCCTGGTTCTGGACTCCCCCTGCTGGCGAGGTGACAGCGTGGCCACCGATCCACCTGCTCCTGCTCCTATTTCTTATGTTCTTGTGTCAGAAAGAAAGCATCACTCGCGATGGAACGCCTAAATCTCGGCACACGCGCTTTGCGCATGCGAGAAGAAGAAATACGCTGATTGATGCTATTAGTGAAATCACAAACAAGTTCTTTTGCATTTGAAACTTTGCTGAAATGCCTGCCAGAGGAAATCTTTATCACGGCTTTTACAACGTCATTGCACATCGCGACCAGAGCAATACACCTTCTGTTGGCTACCATATATGCCTTTAATCTCTGATTCCAACCTACTGACCTATCAGTGGTCATTAACAGCAGTCTTCTAGAAGCCCTTTCAAAGCTGACAAATTTCTGCCTTCTAGTAAACCAGAGACGATTATCAAATAAAATTTGACAGCAAGCCACATAAGTAGATATTAGGGCAGGTGACCAAAAGCTTGGTCAAAGAGGTCAGTTTTAAGGCGCGTCTTAAAGGAGGAGAGGTTTAGGGAGGGAATTCCAGAGCTTAGGGCCCGGGCAGCTGAAGACACGGCCGCCAATGGTGGAGCGATTAAAATGGGGAATGCGCAAGTGGCCAGAATTGGAGGAGCGCAGAGATCTCGGAGGGTTTTAGGGCCGGAGGAGGTTGTGTTCTGGAATGAGTGACGGTCTGGCCTTGCATTGTGTCATCAAAAACTACGAACAGGCTCAGCAATTTGAACAAGGCAGGTTGGTAAATGCCTTCAGAAAAAGTGATCAGTAGCAAACTGATTTAAATAACTTGGTGAAATACACAAAGAGCTGTCAATTTTTTTTATTTGTTCCCGGGATGTGGGCGTCGCTGGCAAGGCTGGCATTTGTTGCCCATTCCTAGTTGCCCTTGAGAAGGTGGTGGTGAGCCGCCTTCTTGAACCGCTGCAGTCCGTGTGGTGAAGGTGCTCCCACAGTGCTGTTAGGGAGGGAGTTCCAGGATTTGGACACAGCGACGATGAAGGAACAGCCAATATACTTCCAAGTCAGGACGTTGTGTGACTTGGAGGGGAAATTGTTCCCATGCACCTGCTGCCCTTGTCCTTCTAGGTGGTAGAGGTCACGGGTTTGGGAGGTGCTGCCGAAGAAGTTCAGGCGAGTTGCTGCAGTGCATCTTGTAGATGGTACACACTGCAGCCACGGTGCGCCGGTGGTGGAGGGAGTGAATGTTTAAGGTGGTGGATGGGGTGCCAATCAAGCGGGCTGCTTTGTCCTGGATGGTGTCGAGCTTTTTGAGTGTTGTTGGGGCTGCACTCATCCACACAAGTGGAGAGTATTCCATCACACTCCTGACTTGTACCTTGTAGATGGTGGAAAGGCTTTGGGGAGTCAGGAGGTGAGACACTCACCGCAGAATACCCAGCCTCTGACCTTTTGCTGGTTGCCACTTTATTTATGAGGCTGGTCCAAGTAAGTTCCAGTTAAATTAAACACATTTGAACAAATCCCAAAAGATGTCTGCATTTGAATTCAAAATGTTTGGTCATTCAGAGTAAGGTCCCTCTGCAATGTTCCATTAAATACTCACAGTTCACACAGCATAATCAGCTGACACCTGTAACAGTGGTATCAGCTAGGGCCTGATTTTTGAGAGTGAAGCTGGTTTTAAACCTCTTATGTACTGGACAGAATTAAAGAAGCCTATACTAAAAACGCTTCATTTTTTTTATCATAACCTCGATACTATCTCAACCATTTCCCCAGGAATCAAGGATCCAAGGTCTATACAGTATTATTCCACTGCTTTAAGTTAAGTGTCAGCCATGGCTCAGTGGGCAGCATTCTCGCCTCTGAGTCAGAAGGTTGTGGGTTCTAAATCCCACTCTAGAAACTTGAGCACAACAATCTAAGCTGACACTCCAGTGCAGTGCTGAGGGAGCGCTGCACTGTCGGAGGTGCTGGTTTTCGGCTGAGACATTAAAACAAGGCTCCGTCTGACCCCTCAGGTGGATGTAAAAGATCCCCATGGCACTGCTTGAAGAAGAGCAGGGGAGTTTTCCCCAGTGTCCTGGCCAATATTTATCTCTCGACCAACAGCACTGGCCATTTATCTCATTGCTGTCTCTGGAATCTTGCTGTGCACAAGTTGGCTGCCACGAATTCCCGACATTACAACATTGACCACACTTCAAATTGTACTTTATTGGCTGTAAATCGCTTGGGACGTTCTGAGGTGCTATATAAATGTGTGTTCTATCTTTCCGCTTTACTTATTCCCCTATAATGGGAAATGACTACCTCTGTCTGCTGTTGACAGTGAAATGGAGAATAGCTTTAAGAAGAATGTGTCTATGATTTTACTATCAATCTATGGCCAATTTTCCTTCACAATGTCTGTTTAATGATTCAGCAACAACAACGTGTATTTATATAGCACCTTTAACGTAGTAAGACGTCCCAAGGCGCTGCACAGGAGTATTATAAGACAAAAAATTTGACACCGAGCCACATAAGGAGAAATTAGGGCAGGTGACCAAAAGCTTGGTCACAGAGGTCAGTTTTAAGGAGCGTCTTAAAGGAGGAAAGAGAGGTAGAGAGGCGGAGAGGTTTAGGCAGGGAATTCCAGAGCTTAGGGCCTAGGCAACCATCTTCAAAGTAGTTAACAACCCGTCTGAAAAAGAAACATTCATCAAAACTGCTGCAGGCAAAGAGAGGACAAATGGGGATAGAAATTACTTTGCTGGATCCAAAGTGGGCGCCACAAAGTTGAATTCTGCAGCTCGACGTTCCTTGCTGGAAGCGCGCCTGACATCATATTGGTTTGGGTGCTCAAAAGGTATCCTTGGTGGTCACCAGCAACAAACACAGGCATCAGTTACCTGTTCTAGTGCTACTAGAGGTGGCTCCCCAGTGGCTACAGTTTGGGAGGTGGAAGGTTGCTGAATCTCCAGTGAGAGTCCTTGAGATGGCCATAGTGGACCACCTCAAGGAGCTGTGACCGGTGGTGACTGCTGGGACTCGGCTTCAGCTGTCCCAGGTGGCTGTCTGGCACCAACAAGGGCACTGGTTGAAAGGCCTGTGGGGAGCAGGCGTGTTGTCCTCCTGAGAGAGGACAGCAGGTGCCTCTCCCATGGAGCCAATGCTATTCTTAAGCTGTTGAGCCTCAGCACTATCACTGCTCTGCGCAAGAAGAGAGTGCAGGTGTGCTGGGAGGCTCTTGAAGCATCTATCCATGCTCTCCTTCAGGTTTTGCTTTGAGGACATGAATGTCAGGGTAGAATAGAGTGTGAAAGGTGGCAGAGGTGTGAGCAGGTGAAGGAAGTAAGAGTGAGGAGCGTAGCAGATGTAGAGTGTTGCAGTTGGAGCAGAAGGAAGTGGAGTAAAGTGTGCTGCAGTGATTGGAGGAGAATGGTAATTGTCCCTAACCCGCGGCTTCTACCACCTAGAAGGACAAGGGCAGAAGGTGCATGGGAACACCATCACCTCCAAGTTCCCCTCCAGGTCACACACCATCCTGTCTTAGAAATACATCGTCCGTTCCTTCACCGTCGCTGGGTCAAAATCCTGGAACTTCCTCCCTAACGGCACTGTGGGAGCACCTTCACCTCAGATAAGGCGACCAAAGCTGCACACAATACTCAAGGTGTGGTCTCACCAAGGCCCTGTACAACTGCAGCATAGTTTGTCTATTATGTAGGATTCAGCAACCGCAAGACAGGTGGCTGTCATGAGTTCCCTAATATATACTAGAGTATATTTGTTTGTTTTTTGGTGAGTTAACATTAACTAATAATCATTAAATCTTTATGTACCTGGTCCATTGCGGGTGAATATCGTGAGCGGTGACTTTGCTTTAAACTGGGCTGTGCTGTACGTGAGGGCTCACCACACAGACCAGATGAGGGGATTTGGATGAGGGAAAGTTCCTGAAACGGGATTTTGAAAGAGTGATTCTCTTTCACTGGGGGTTACAAGATCACAAGATAGTTATGGATGAGTTATGGATCCATGCAGAAACTTTAATGTCTCCCACTCGCAGCATTCCATTGTCACTTAAATAATTTCACCGATTTTGCCTCCACAACCCGATCTGGGTCTTCATCCCATGTGTTGTTCACTCTTATGTGAAGATCTTCGTACTACCAGTCCTAAGTTTCCCAATTACTAGTGTACTCTTGTCTTAATCTCACAATTTCAAGAGTGAAGTTAGGAAACACTTCTACACACAAACGGTGGTAAAAGTTTGGAACTCTCTTCCGCAAACGGCAATTGATGCTCGATCAATTGTTAATTTTAAATCGGAGATTATCTTTCTGTTAACCAAAGGTATAAAGGGATATGGGGCAAAGTGGGTAGATGGTGTTAGGTCGCAGATCAGCCATGATCTCAGTGAATGGCGGAGCAGGCTCGAGGAGCTGAATGAAACATAGAAACATAGAAGATAGGAGCAGGAGTAGGCCATTCGGCCCCTCGAGCCTGCTCCACCATTCAATGAGATCATGGCTGATCAACCAAACTCAGTACCCGGTCCCTGCTTTCTCCCCATATCCCTTGATCTCTTTAGCCTTAAGAAATATATTTAACTCCTTCTTGAATATATTTAATGAATTGGCTTCAACTGCCTTCTGTGGTAGAGAATTCCAGAGGTTCACCACTCTCTGGGTGAAGAAATTCCTCCTCATCTCTGTCCTAAATGGTTTACCCCTTAGACTGTGACCCCTGGTTCTAGACTCCCCCGCCATCGGGAACATCCTTCCTGCATCTAGTCTGTCTAGTCCTGTTAGAATTTTATACATTTCAATGAGATCCCCTCTCATTCTTCTAAACTCCAGCGAGTATAAGCCCAATCAACCCAATCTCTCCTCATACGTCATTCCTGCCATCCCAGGTATCAGTGGCTGCACTCCCTCCATGGCAAGAACATCCTTCCTCAGATAAGACGACCAAAACTGCACACAATACTCAAGGTGTGGTCTCACCAAGGCCCTGTACAACTGCAGCAAGACATCCTTGTTCCTGTACTCGAACCCTCTCGCATACCATTTGCCTTCTTAACCGCCTGCTACACCTGCATGCATATCTTCAGTGACTGGTGCACAAGGACACCCAGGTCTCGTTGCACTTCCCCTTCTCCCAATCTATTGCCGTTCAGATAATAATCTGCCTTCCTGTTTTTGCCACCAACGTGGATAACCTCGCATTTATCCACATTATACTGCATCTGCCATGCTTCTGCCCAATCACCCAACCTGTCCAAATCATCCTGTAGTTTCTCGGCATCCTCCTCACAGTACACATGCCCACCCAGCTTTGTCTGCAAACTTGGAGATATTATATCTAGTTCCCTCGTCTAGATCATTACTATATATTGTGAATAGCTGGGGTCCTAGGACCGATCCCTGCGGTACCCCACTAGTCACTGCCTGCCACTCAGAAAAAGACCCGTTTATTCCAACTCTTTGCTTCCTGTATGCCAACCAGTTCTCTATCGAAGTCAGTACCTTGCCCCCAATCCCATGTGCCTTAACTTTACACGATTCTTTTTCCGAGTGGCAGGCAGTGACTAGTGGGGTACCGCAGGGATCGGTCCTAGGACCCCAGCTATTCACAATATATATTAATGATCTGGACAAGGGAACTAGATGTAATATCTCCAAGTTTGCAGATGACACAAAGCTGGGTGGGCGTGTGTGCTGTGAGGAGGATGCCAAGAAACTCCAGGATGATTTGGACAGGTTGGGTGATTGGGCAGAAGCATGGCAGATGCAATATAACATGGATAAATGCGAGGTTATCCACTTTGGTGTCAAGAACAGGAAGGCAGATTATTATCTGAATGGCAATAGATTGGGAGAAGGGGAAGTGCAACGAGACCTGGGTGTCCTTGTGCACCAGTCGCTGAAGGTAAGCATGCAGGTGCAGCAGGCGGTTAAGAAGGCAAATGGTATGTTGGCATTCGTAGCGAGAGGGTTTGAGTACAGGAACAAGGATGTCTTGCTGCAGTTGTACAGGGCCTTGGTGAGACACCACACCTTGAGTATTGTGTGCAGTTTTGGTCGCCTTATCTGAGGAAGGATGTTCTTGCCATGGAAGGAATTCAGCGAAGATTCACCAGGCTGATACCTGGGATGGCAGGAATGACGTATGAGGAGAGATTGGGTCGATTGGGCTTATACTCGCTGGAGTTTAGAAGAATGAGAGGGGATCTCATTGAAACTTATAAAATTCTGACAGGACTGGACAGACTAGATGCAGGAAGGATGTTCCCGATGGTCGGGGAGTCCAGAACCAGGGGTCACAGTCTAAGGATAAGGGGTAAGCCATTTAGGACAGAAATGAGGAGGAATTTCTTCACCCAGAGAGTGGTGAACCTGTGGAATTCTCTGCCACAGATGGCAGTAGAGGTCAATTCATTAAATATATTCAAGAAGGAGTTGGATATATTTCTTAAGGCTAAAGGGATCAAGGGATACGGGGAGAAGGCAGGGACAGGGTACTGAATTTGGATGATCTGCCATGCTTTCATTGAATGGCGGAGCAGGCTCGAGGGGCCGAATGGCCTACCTCTGCTCCTATCTTCTATGTTTCTATGTTTCTATGAAGGAGGGTGTGTCTTATGAAGAAAGGTTGAGCAGGTTGTACCTATACTCATTGGAGTTTAGAAGAATGAGACGGAATCTTATTGAAACATATAAGATTCTGAGGGGGCTTGACAGGGTAGATGCAGAGCGGATGTTTCCCCTCATGGAGGAATCTAGAACTAGGGGGCATAATTTCAGAATAAGGGGGCACCCTTTTGTGGTAAACCACTTTTATCGTTCACTATCGTTACACTATGGTTATCACTGTTTATGTTGTTACACTATGGTTATCACTGTTTACACTGTTGTATCACTACACAAGGTCACCTCTTGCCATGCTGTTATACCTGGGCTGAGCACAGCTGACTCCGCCCATGGCTCCGCCTGCTTCCCAGGTATAAAGGTGGTCGACTGGCTGGTATTCCTCCTTGTTGGATCCGATCACCCACGAGGGTGGGCTCTGTTATTTAGCCAATAAAAACCTATAGTTACTAACTTAACTCGTCGCTTTTCATGAACTGAATTGATAGGTATATCAATTTTATTGGCTAAATTTTGAAATGTCTACAACGGAGCAGCCAAACGACCAGTCAGACGTACAGCCTCAGCCAAACGGCCATCTACAACAGCCCCAGCAGCCTGCCTGGCTACGAGCCCTCCGGCCGCCGTACCTGGATCTAAACCCACAGGCTGCGAATTCAGCCCTCGACTTCGAACACTGGCTGAGCTGCTTCGAAGCCTACCTGGGAGAATCCGGCATGCCTCCGGCATCCAAACTAAGAGTTCTGACCGCTCAGGTGAGCCCTAAAGTATTTGCACTCATCCGGGACATTGCCACATATGAGGACGCCCTCAACCTGTGTGGTAAACCACTGTTTGTATTCCACTGTGTACATGCCTGGACATGCCTCGGCTGACTCCTCCCACAAGTCCTAGTATAAAGGTGACTGCTCCCCAGCCCTTTGTATTTCTGGACCGGTCGACCACTCGAGGCAGACCTTCATTCTTTTGTTAATAAAAGCCTTTAGTTACTCTCTTAACTCTCAGTCTTTTATGAGTAATTGATAGCGCATCAATTTTATTAACAAAATTTTTATAATGGAGAAGATCCTCACACCAGCATGCCTGGACTTAGATCATCGGGAGGCGGACTCATCCACCAAGTTTACTCACTGGCTTAAGTGTTTCGAAAAATTCCTGACCGCCTCCGCAGCAATCAAATCGGACGAGGACAAACTGGATGTCCTGACCTCCAAAGTGAACCACCGAGTGTACTCGGTCATCCAAGACGCGACCTCGTACGCGGACGCTATCAAGCTCCTCAAGGACCAGTACACGCGCCCAGTGAACGAAGTGTATGCCAGGCACCTTCTGGGGAGTCGTAAACAACAACCTGGGGAATCGACCGTGGAATACCTTCAGGCACTGTCTGTGCTTGGCCGGGCCCGTGGTTGTAAGGATGTAAAGGCCGCCGTGTACACAGAGGAACTTATCCGGGACGCTTTTGTAGCGGGCCACAGATCCAATTACACCCGACAGCGACTGTTGGAGCAGAGTGACCTCGACCTCAACAAGGCCTCTGAACTCGCACTATCATTGGATGCAGCCTACCGGGGCATGGATGCCTACTCCTCTGCACCGTGGACGCCGCGGGGAATGACAGCCTGGGACACGGTAGGACCGCCTCATAGCGCCATGCCACCCCAGCCACACCCCAGCAACGGCCCAACTACAGCAGCAGTGTCCCAAGGCCAGACAGCAGTGCCCCAAGGCCAGAAATGCTACTTCTGTGGCCAGGCAAAACACCCCAGAGCGCGCTGCCCGGCGAAAAACGCGATCTGCTCGGGCTGCGGGAAGAAGGGACACTACGCTAACGTCTGCAGGGCCAAAGCCACCCCGAACCCCAGCAGCGCCGCGCGGGCCGCCATCTTGGGCCTCCCCGGCCATGTGCGAACCACCGGTACAGCAGCCATTTTGGATGCCTCCAGCCACATGGGGATCATGGACGCCGCCATCTTGGACGACAGCCGGAACGCAGCAGGCCCCCAACACCGCCTCATCTGATACCCGCAGCGACACACCGACCCCTACGCTGGCATCCGTTACACTGGACCAAGCGAGACCGCACCAGCTGGCCAGTTCCACAATGGACATTAAGGTAAATGGCCACGATACAATCTGCCTTTTTGACTCTGGGAGCACGGAGAGCTTCATCCACCCCGACACGGTGCGGCGTTGCTCTCTCCCAGTCCTGCCTGCGCACCAGCGGATTTCTATGGCCTCTGAGTCCCAGTCGGCGGACATCGGCGGCTACTGCGTAGTGACACTCGTAGTAGACGGGACCGTGTACGATCATTTTAAACTTCTGGTCCTGCCCGACCTCTGCGCTGCCGTGCTGCTGGGGTTAGATTTTCAGTGCCACCTTAAAAGTGTTACGATGGCGTACGGTGGACCCCTACCCCCACTCACAGTCCGCAGCCAGCAGCTCCCAAATTGCCCGCCGCGCACCAGGTGCAACCTCTCCACACTCAGAGTCACCCCCCCCCCACTGTTTGCTAACCTCACCCCCGACTGTAAGCCCATCGCCACAAAGAGCAGGCGATACAGTGCCGGGGACAGGGTTTTCATTAAAACCGAAGTGGAGCGGCTCCTGAAGGAAGGGATTATTGAGGGCAGCACCAGCCCCTGGCGAGCCCAGGTTGTGGTCGTTAAGACCGGCGAGAAGCAGCGCCTGGTCATCGACTACAGCCAGACAATAAATCGCTACACCCTGCTGGACGCCTACCCACTCCCCCGTATAGCTGATATGGTCAACCAGATCGCGCAGTACCGCGTCTTCTCGACCATTGACCTGAAATCAGCGTACCACCAGCTCCCTATCCGCCCTGAGGACCGCCAGTATACTGCCTTTGAGGCCAACGGCCGCCTCTACCACTTCCTTAGGGTTCCCTTTGGCGTCACCAACGGGGTCTCTGTCTTCCAAAGGGAGATGGACCGGATGGTAGATCAAAATGCGTTGCAGGCCACTTTCCCATATCTGGACAATGTGACCATCTGCGGCCGTGACTTGCAGGACCATGACGCAAACCTCGAAAAATTCCTCCGCACCGCCCAACTCCTGAACCTGACATATAACAAGGAGAAGTGCATATTCCGCACAAACCGCCTCGCCATCCTTGGCTGTGTTGTGGAACACGGAGTCATCGGCCCCGACCCCGACCGGATGCATCCCCTTATGGAACTCCCACTGCCCCACTGCCTCAAGGCCCTGAAGAGGTGCCTAGGGTTTTTCTCCTATTATGCCCAGTGGGTCCCCTACTATGCGGACAAGGCCCATCCGCTGATCAAGTCCACCTCTTTTCCCTTGACGGCAGAGGCCTGCTTAGCCTTCCACCGTATCAAGGAAGACATTGCCAAAGCCACCATGCACGCAGTGGACGAATCCATCCCCTTCCAGGTGGAAAGCGACGCGTCCGACTTTGCCCTGGCCGCTACCCTCAATCAGGCGGGGAGACCCGTGGCCTTCTTTTCACGAACCCTCCAAGGCCCGGAGACCAGACACTCCGCTGTTGAGAAGGAGGCCCAGGCGATTGTGGAGGCTGTGCGTCATTGGAGGCACTACCTGGCCGGAAAACGATTTACCCTGCTCACTGACCAACGTTCAGTTGCTTTCATGTTTAACAACAAGCAGAGGGGCAAAATCAAAAATGACAAGATCTTGAGGTGGAGAATCGAACTTTCCACCTACAATTACGAGATCTTGTACCAGCCCGGGAAGCTCAATGAACCCCCGGATGCGCTATCGCGTGGCACCTGCGCCAGCGCGCAGATCGATAGACTGCGGGCCCTCCACAATGACCTCTGCCACCCGGGGGTCACCAGGTTCTTCCACTTCATCAAGGCCTGCAACCTGCCTTACTCTATTGAGGAGGTCAGGACCATGACCAGGAACTGCCAAGTCTGCGCTGAGTGCAAACCGCACTTTTATAGACCAGACAGGGCCCACCTGATAAAAGCCACTCGCCCCTTCGAGCGCCTGAGCGTTGATTTTAAAGGGCCTCTCCCCTCCTCTGACCGCAATGTGTACTTCCTCAATATTATTGATGAGTACTCCCGTTTCCCGTTCGCCATCCCCTGCCCGGACATGACCAGTGCCACGGTCATTAAATGTCTGAACGACCTCTTCACCCTGTTCGGTTTCCCCAGCTATATCCATAGCGACCGGGGCTCATCGTTTATGAGCGACGAACTCCGTCAGTACCTGCTAACTAGGGGTATTGCCACAAGCAGGACCACCAGTTACAACCCCCGGGGGAACGGACAGGTGGAAAGAGAAAATGCGACAGATTGGAAGGCCGCCCTGCTAGCCTTAAAGTCCAGGGGCCTTCCAACCTCCCGCTGGCAGGATGTGCTCCCCGATGCGCTCCACTCTATTCGGTCACTGCTCTGCACTGCCACTAACGCCACCCCTCATGAGAAAATGTTTGTCTTCCCAAGGAAGTCCACATCGGGGACATCGCTACCGCCGTGGCTGACGTCCCCAGGGCCGGTCCTACTGAGAAGGCACGTGAGGACCCATAAAACGGACCCCCTGGTCGAGAGGGTCGACCTCCTCCACGCCAACCCCCAGTATGCTTACATTGCATACCCGGACGGGTGGGAGGACACAGTCTCCATAAGAGACCTTGCACCCTCGGGGGCCGCAGTAACCCACTACTCACTACCACCCCCCCCCCCCACGATCCGATATCCAGCCCCAGCAGACGGCAGGCCGGGGCCCCGCGACCCGCTCGACATCTACGAGGACGACACGCCTGTGCCACAGCCCACGCAGGACTCGACGCCGGAAGCTCCACTACCCCTGCCGTCGCCACGCCGATCACAGCGGCAGACAAGACCTCCGGAGAGACTCCAATACACTAACTTTTAATACACTTCACCCCGCCGGACTCAATTTTAAACAAGGGGTGAATGTGGTAAACCACTGTTTGTATTCCACTGTGTACATGCCTGGACATGCCTCGGCTGACTCCTCCCACAAGTCCTAGTATAAAGGTGACTGCTCCCCAGCCCTTTGTATTTCTCGACCGGTCGATCACTCGAGGCAGACCTTCATTCTTTTGTTAATAAAAGCCTTTAGTTACTCTCTTAACTCTCAGTCTTTTATGAGTAATTGATAGCGCATCAACCTGCTAAAAGAACAGTATCGGAGCCCTGTAAACTCAATGTACGCCAGGCATCTCCTAAGATCCCGCTCGCAACAGCCAGGAGAGTTGGTTGATGATTGCTTACGGGCGCTGCAAATACTCGGCAGGGACTGTGACTTTAAAGCCGTAACAGCTGCAGAACATACAGATGGAAACATCCGAGATGCCTTCGTGAAAGGCCTTCGGTCAGACTACTCACGGCAAAGACTGCTGGAATCAAAGGACCTCGACCTGAAAACAGCTGCTATCCTCGCTCGCTCTTTGGAAGTGGCCCATCGGGACCTCGAGGCGTACTCCAGGTACTGTGCTGCGCGACCCTGGGACTCGGGCCCGACCCCGGCCACAATACCCCTCGCACCGCCGCCTCTGGGACCTACCATAGCGTCGGTGCCCCGGAACCGTTCGGGACCGCCACCCCCGGTACCGGCTGCGACATCGGAGCCCCGCGATCAGGCCGCCGGCTGCTTCTTCTGTGGCCAGGTGAAACATCCGAGGGCGCGCTGCCCTGCAAGAAACGCGACCTGCTCCGACTGCCACAAGAAAGGCCACTTCGCGAAGGCCTGCAGGGGGAAAGCCACAGACGCCAGCAGTGCCTCATGCGAGTTGTGGGGGCGGCCATCTTTCATCAAGGCCACAGATGCCAGTATCCCCTCGTGTGAGTCGTGGGGGTGGCCATCTTTGATCAAGGCCACCGACGCCGGCAGTGCCTCATGTGAGTTGTGGGGGCGGCCATCTTCTCCGCCATTTTATTCAACGTCGTGGGCGCCGCCATTTTGTACACCACACTCGACCACCACCTTGTCTCCAGACCTGACCACCGCCTCACCCGCAGACTACAGCAGCTCGCTCAGCCATACACTAGCCTCCATCACACTTGACCAAGCTCGCCCGCATCACCTGTCCAAGTCCATGATGGACATCAAAGTAAACGGCCACGCCACGACCTGCCTGTTCGACAGCGGAAGCACGGAGAGCTTCATCCATCCAGACATGGTGAGCCACTACTCCCTCACTGTCCGGCCAACGCGCAACCGGATCTCGATGGCGTCGAGGTCCCATTCTACAGACATCAGCGGCTACTGTGTTGTGACCCTGTCGGTTAGGGGCACGGAGTATAAAAATTTTAAACTTCTCGTCCTGCCCCAGCTCTGCGCTGCCGTCCTACTAGGGCTGGACTTCCAATCCCACCTTCAAAGTGTCACTTTGGCATACGGTGGACCCCTCCCCCCACTCACAGTCTACAACCAGCAGCTTTTAAACCGCCCACCGCCTACCACCTGCGGCCTATCCACCCTCAAGGTCCCGCCCCCCTCCCTGTTCGCTAACCTCACCCGCGACTGTAAACCCGTCGCTACCAAGAGCAGGCGGTACAGCGCCGGGGACAGAGCTTTTATTAGCTCCGAGGTGCAGCGACTCCTGAAGGAGGGCATCATCGAGAGAAGCAACAGCCCCTGGCGTGCCCAGGTCGTAGTCGTTAAGACCGGCGATAAACACCGCCTGGTCATCGACTACAGCCAAACCATAAACCGGTACACCCAGCTGGACGCATATCCCCTTCCCCGCATATCTGATATGGTCAATCAGACTGCACAGTACCGGGTATTCTCTACCATCGACCTTAAGTCGGCCTATCACCAACTCCCTATCCGCCCTGAGGACCGCCAGTATACTGCCTTCGAGGCGAATGGCCGCCTCTACCACTTCTTTAGGGTTCCCTTCGGCGTCACCAACGGGGTTTCGGTCTTCCAAAGGGAGATGGACCGGATGGTTGACCAGAACGGGCTGCATGCCACGTTCCCTTATCTAGATAACGTCACCATCTGCGGCCGCGACCGGCAGGACCATGATGTTAATCTGGAGAGATTCCTCCGTACGGCCCAACGGCTGAACCTCACCTACAATAAGGAGAAATGTGTGTTTAACACCTCGTGCCTTGCCATCCTCGGCTGTGTAGTAGAGAATGGAGTCATCGGCCCCGACCCCGAAAGAATGCGCCCCCTCATGGAGCTTCCCCTCCCCCACTGTCCAAAGGCGCTGAAGACAACCCTGGGGCTCTTCGCCTACTATGCCCAATGGGTGCCCAATTATGCGGACAAAGCCAGACCCCTCATGAAGTCCACCTCCTTCCCCCTGACGGCAGAAGCATGCGCAGCCTTCTCCCTCATAAAGGGAGACATTGCTAAGGCCACAATGCACGCGGTGGATGAGTCTATCCCTTTCCAAGTGGAGAGCGATGCATCCGACTTCGCCCTAGCTGCAACCCTTAACCAGGCAGGGAGACCTGTGGCCTTCTTCTCAAGGACATACTTGAACATATTAGCATCGAGAGGGAGGAGGTGCTAGCGGTTTTAGCGGGCCAAAAAGTGGATAAATCCCCAGGCCCGGACGAGATGTATCCCAGGCTGCTGTGGGAGGCAAGGGAGGAGATTGCAGGGGCTCTGACACTAATTTTCAGAACCTCTCTGGCCACAGGAGATGTACCAGAGGACTGGAGAACAGCTAACGTAGTACCATTATTCAAGAAGGGTAGCAGGGATAAAACAGGGAATTACAGGCCAGTGAGTCTAACATCTGTGGTGGGGAAATTATTGGAAAAAATTCTGAGGGACAAAATTAATCTCCACTTGGAGAGGCAAGGATTAATCGGGGATAGTCAGCATGGCTTTGTCAAGGGTAAATCATGTCTAACAAATCTGATCGAATTTTTCGAGGGGGTGACTAGTGGGGTGGATGAGGGAAATGCTGTGGATGTGGTGTACATGGACTTCAGTAAAGCTTTTGACAAAGTCCCGCATAGGAGACTGGTCAAGAAGGTAAGAGCCCATGGGATCCAGGGTGCCTTGGCGCGTTGGGTCCTAAACTGGCTGAGTGGCAGGAGGCAGAGGGTGATGGTCGAAGGTTGCTTTTGTGACTGGAAGCCTGTGTCCAGTGGGGTACCTCAGGGATCGGTGCTGGGTCCCTTATTGTTTGTGATCTACATAAATGATTTGGATGAAAATGTAAAAGGTATGATCAGTAAGTTCGCAGATGACACGAAAATTGGTGGGGTGGTAAATTGCGAGGAGGAAAGCCTCCGGCTACAGGACGATATAAACGGGTTGGTCAGATGGGCGGAAAAGTGGCAAATGGAATTTAACCCTGAAAAGTGCGAGGTGATGCATTTTGGACGGACAAATAAGGCAAGGGAATACACAATGAGTGGTAGGACCCTAGGAAGTACAGAGGGTCAGAGGGACCTTGGTGTACATGTACATAGATCCCTGAAGGCAGCGGAGCAGGTAGATAAGGTGGTTAAAAAGGCATATGGGATACTTGCCTTCATTAGCCGAGGCATAGAATATAAGAGCAGGGAGGTTATGATGGAGCTGTACAAAACGCTGGTGAGGCCACAGCTGGAGTACTGTGTGCAGTTTTGGTCGCCTCACTATAGGAAGGATGTGATTGCTTTGGAGAGGGTGCAGAGAAGATTCACCAGGATGTTACCTGGGATGGAGCGCCTCAGCTATGAAGAGAGGCTGGACAGGCTGGAGTTGTTTTCCTTGGAGCAGAGAAGGCTGAGGGGGGACCTGATTGAGGTGTGCAAAATAATGAGGGGCATAGATAGGGTAGATAAAGAGGAACTTTTCCCCTTAGTGGGGGGGTCAATAACAAGGGGGCATAGATTCAGGGTAAGGGGCAGGAGATTTAGAGGGGATTTGAGGAGGAACTTTTTCACCCAGAGGGTGGTTGGAATGTGGAACTCAATGCCTGAAAGGGTGGTGGAGGCAGGAACCCTCACAACATTCAAGAAGCATTTGGATGAGCACTTGAAATGCCATTGCATACAAGGCTATGGACCAAATGCTGGAAAATGGGATTAGACTGGACAGGGATGGATGGGCGGCGCAGACACGGTGGGCCGAAGGGCCTCTTTCTGTGCTGTAAAACTCTATGACTCTATGACTCTATGACTGACCCTCCAGGGCCCTGAGATCCGACACTCTTCGGTCGAGAAGGAGGCCCAGGCTATCGTGGAGGCAGTACGACGCTGGAGGCATTACCTGGCAGGCAAACGATTTACCCTCCTCACCGGCCAGCGCTCGGTCGCTTTTATGTTTAACAACAAGCTGAGGGGCAAAATCAAGAACGACAAGATCTTGAGGTGGAGAATCGAGCTCTCCACCTACGATTATGATATCTTGTACCGGCCTGGTAAACTGAACGAACCCCCAGATGCTCTATCACGAAGTACATGCGCCTACGCGCAAATTGATAGACTGCAGACCCTCCACAACGACCTCTGCCACCCCGGGGTCACCAGACTTTACCACTTCATTAAGGCCCGCAACCTGCCCTACTCCATCGAGGAGGTCAGGACCATGACCAGGAACTGCCAAACCTGTGCCGAATGCAAACCGCATTTCTTTAGGCCGGACAGAGCAAGCCTGATCAAGGCCACCCGCCCCTTCGAGCGCTTGAGCATCGATTTTAAGGGGCCCCTCCCATCCTCTGACCGTAATGTGTACTTCCTCAACATTATTGATGAGTACTCCCATTTCCCCTTTGCCTTCCCCTGCCCAGACATGACCAGTACCACGGTCATCAAATGCCTGAACGACCTCTTCGCCTTGTTCAGGTTCCCGAACTATATACATAGCGACCGGGGCTCATCCTTCATGAGCGAGGAACTTCGCCAGTTCCTACTAGCGAGAGGTATTGCTGCAAGCAGGACCACCAGCTACAACCCCCGAGGGAACAGCCAGGTGGAAAGAGAGAACGCGACTGTCTGGAAGGCCGTTCTCTTAGCCTTAAAGTCTAAGGGCCTCCCAACCTCTCGCTGGCAGGAAGTCCTCCCGGCAGCGCTGCATTCCATCCGGTCACTGCTTTGCACGGCCATTAACGCCACCCCCCATGAATGAATGTTTGTTTTCCCCAGGAAGTCGACTACGGGAACCTCGCTACCAACATGGCTGACTTCTCCGGGGCCCGTCTTGCTGCGAAAGCACATGAGGGCCCATAAAACGGACCCCCTGGTCGAGAGGGTGGACCTCCTGCACGCCAACCCCCAGTACGCCTATGTGGCATACCCAGACGGGCGGGAGGACACAGTCTCCTTACGAGACCTCGCACCCTCGGGCACCCCTGAGACACCACCGTTACCCCCCCACCACCCCCCCAAATCCAGCCCAGGTAGACGGCATGCCGGAACCCCACGAGCCTTCGCCGACCACGCAGACACCAGCATTAACATCGGATACTGCACCACCGCCGCCGCTGCTGCGCCGATCAGAAAGGCTTACGAGGCCTCCGGACAGACTGACATACCCGAACTGGTAGTACACTTCACCCCGCCGGACTCAAATTTAAACAAGGGGTTTATATCGTTACACTATGGTTATCACTGTTTACACTGTTGTATCACTACACAAGGTCACCTCTTGCCACGCTGTTATACCTGGGCTGACCACAGCTGACTCCGCCCATGGCTCCGCCTGCTTGCCCAGGTATAAAGGTGGTCGACTGGCTGGTATTCCTCCTTGTTGGATCCGATCACCCACGAGGGTGGGCTCTGTTATTTAGCCAATAAAAACCTATAGTTACTAACTTAACTCGTCGCTTTTCATGAACTGAATTGATAGGTATATCACCTTTTAAATCAGAAATGAGGAGGAATATCTTCTCGCAGAGGGTCGTGAATCTTTGGAATTCTCTTCCCCAGAGAGCTGTGGAGGCTGGGTCATTGAATATATTTAAGGTGGAGATAGACATATTTTTGAATTGTAAGGGAGTCAAGGGTTATGGGGTGTGGGGAGGGAAGTGGAGTTAAGGCCAAGATTAGATCAGCCTTGATCTTATTGAATGGCGGAGCAGGCTCGAGGGGCTGAATGGCCTACCCCTGCTCCTACGTCTTATGTTCTTATGTTCTTTGCTTTGTGAAGGGAACATGAACAATGAAAACATCATCAACCAGCTGATTGGACAGAAGCTGGTGAACTTGGAAAGGTTTGTCTTAACCTGTTGATCATGTATTATTAGTGAAAGTCACAGTGAGCAATATGAACAGTTTAACAGATACAGTAATATTGGTGCACAGTCGGGTGGAATAGTTCATTGTTATTGGTAGATCTTCCATGGCGTTGCTCACAGGCAGTCTGGGGCCGAGAGCTTGGTTACTGAGCCCCACTCTCAGCTCCTCACTGTTGACCGGCTCCTCCCAGCCCTTGATTTTGGTGCTCACTCCCTGATCTGTAAATGTAGACAACCACTTATCATTGGTAGACCTCCCATGCCATTGCTCATAGGTAGTCAATGAGTGTCAGCATGGATTTGTGAAGGGCCGGTCATGTCTGACTGATCTAATAACCTTTCGGAGGAGGTCAGTAACATGGACAAGGGAGTGTCTCTGGATCTTGTATGTGTGGACTTCCAGAGGGTTAAATTATGAGGACAGGTTGCACAGACTGGGCTTGTATTCCCTCTAGTATAGAATATTAAACGGTGATATAATTGAGGTGTTTAAGATGTTCAAAGAGTTGGTAGGGTAGATCGATAAAAACGATTTCCTCTGGCGGGGAAATCCAGAACAAAGGGGCATGAGATTAAAATTAGAGTTAGCCTGGTCAGGGATGTGATGTCAGGAAGCACTTCTTCTCCCAAAGGCTAGCGGAATTGTGGAACTCTCTCCCCCCATATCTATTGAGGCTGGGGGTCAATTGAAAACTTCAAAAATGAGATTGATAGATTTTTGTTAGGCAAGAGTTTTAAGGGATGTGGAACCAAGGCGGGGAAATGGAGTTAACATACAGGTCAGCCATGCTTTGGCAGAATAGACTCGAGGGGCTGAAAGGCCTCCTCCTGTTCCTAAGTTGATCAAGAGATATCAAACAAAGACAGGTAAATGGATTTGAGGTGCAGAGCAGCCATGGTCTAATTGAATACTGGAGCAGGCTCGAGGGGCTGAATGGCCGGCTCCTGTTGCTTTAAATGTATGCAATTACTTAACATAATTGGTAGAAGGCAAACAATCCCATCACTGCCCATCGCCCACGCACCCTGTGCTATGGGTCATAACCACATGGAAACCTGTTATTGCTTTCTAGCGAAACAAGTCAGTTTAACTTAAGTAAAGCCCAAAGGTTTTTCCCATATATGGTTTCAAGGTGAGGTCAAACCGTGACATCACCGAGTAAGCCCCACCCTCACACTGCGCATCACACTGAGATGAGACATCACAATAGCTTTGTAAAGTAGATAAATATTAGCCAGGCTGAGATAACAACAGTTTGTAAAGGCAAGGGAACTGCACTGAGTCTGATCTGTCTGGGACTGAATGCGGTCGGCTCGAACATCTGAACAGCTTTGCTCTGTGAAGACAACACGAACAATTGAAACATCATCAACCAGCGGCTTGGACAGAATTCGTGAACTTTGAAAGGTTTGTCTTTCTGGGATCTCAGGAATGGACGTATGAGGAGAGATTGGGTTGATTGGGCTTATATTCGCTGGAGTTTAGAAGAATGAGGGGATCTCATTGAAACTTATAAAATTCTAACAGGACTAGACAGACTAGATGCAGGAAGGGTGTTCCCGATGGTTGGGGAGTCCAGAACCAGGGGTCACCATCTAAGGATAAGGGGTAAGCCATTTAGGACAGAGATGAGAAGGAATTTCTTCACCCAGAGAGTGGTGAACCTGTGGAATTCTCTACCACAGAAGGCAGTTGAGGCCAATTCATTAAATATATTCAAGGAGTTGGATATATGTCTTGAGGCTAAAGGGATCAAGGGATATGGGGAGAAAGCAGGGACAGGGTACTGAATTTGGATGATCAGCCATGATCTCATTGAATGGCGGAGCAGGCTCGAGGGGCCGAATGGCCTACTCCTGCTCCTATCTTCTATGTTTCTATGTTCCTATGTCTTAACCTGTTTATCTTGTATTATTAGTGAAAGTCATAATGAGCAATATGAACAGTTTATCAGATACAGTAATATTGATGCACAGTCAGGTGGAATAGTTCAGTTTGTTATTGGTAGTTCTTCCATAGCGTTGCTCATAGGTAGTCTGAATCCCGGAGCCTGGTTACTGATGGTTACTGAGCCCCACTCCTCACTGACCGGCTCCTCCCAGTCCTGGAGTTTAATGCTCACTCCCTGATCTGTAAATGTAGACAACTATTTACTGACTGTGACTAACTGTGTTTGGAGCTGTACTTCCAGCTTGTATCATTCCCCGTGAAAGTCAGAGTCAGTTACAGCAAAATCCGTGCAGATATAAAGGCTCAAATCCTGGAAACTGAAAGCAGGTCAGTTCATGCTGGTTGTTCTGATCAACTTGTCCTGGACACGGGGATAGTCTGTGGGACAGCTCAGCCCGACCATTTAAAAAGTCAAGAGCGTCCCTCTTGAAACCGCTGATTGGTGTTGAATGAACGGCTCTAAATAAGAGGAGAGGCTGACAGGGAGAGTGAACAACTGAATAATCAGTTTCTCAAAGTGTTCACCAGTACTGAGAGCTCAGGGTTAAGACTCGAAGAATGTACTCCTGGGCAGTAATGCCACTGGAGCTGCCTTGACCGAGCTTGGTACCTGCCCACACAGCTCGACGCTGGCCCAGGTGTTGACTTTTTAAAGGGAATTTGATAAATCCTTTTACAGGTTATATGGTTTACTATACGAGGGGAGCGATAAAATGCCTGTCGTTGTCCTTGTTGCAATCCAGTGATTTTTGTCATTTCTTCTTCTGCCACAGGTACAGGTTGGTGTCAGGACGAGTGAGAGGAAATGGACGGTTTCATCAAACTACCAACAGACTAAAGTTGTCAGTAACAAAACCACAAAGACACCTGGATCACACATCCTGACATCACATCAATGCCAGCAGAGATACCACAAAGGAGGAAACAGCAACACTGAAATACCCCTCAACCCATCCATTTCTTTAGTGTCAACTGTACATCTTTTAATTTCTTTATTTGACGGCCAATAACAGATCCATTTAAACTCGCAGCCAATGATTGGAGATGGTGTTAAACCAACTCTTTCCCTTCTGGCACGTTTCTTTCCCATTTTTAAAAATTTCCCACGCCCCTCTCCCTCCTCCCTAGTTCTCCCCTGGGCTGGACCTTCACGTCCAGCACTCAGGTCCCCGCATCGGCATCAAGCACCAACCCTGCTCCAACTCCAGGCTCAGTTCGGCATTGCTCGGGGTTAACTGCACTGGCACTGGATAGGGCCCAGTCCATACAGTCATCTCCGACCGATGTCGACCGGTGGTCCAAGTGTTGGGACTGAACAGGAAAGTCTCAAGGGTGGACGCTCCGGTTGTTGCCTCGATGGTGTGGAATGGGATGAGCTGGTTAAAGCCAATCCATCCCAGTCAACTACATCGGGTGAAACCCCGGTACCATTTGTACTGAGGCCTCCCAGGATAGAGGAAGAGTCCTCCTCTGGCACCAGCTGGTTCGGAGGTGTCCGTGCCTACTGGTGCCAGAATCAGGCTGGTTCCCCCAAGCGCCACCAGCTACTGTTGGTGTGTCCTTCCCCAGAGGCATCCGTCCCCTCTGGTGACACCAACGCAGCCCCGGGACATTGTCTCCAGTTGGCGCCAGCTCATTTGGGGGCACCACCCTCGGTGGACTCGACCCTACACAGGGTCACCTATGCTGTGGGTGACGTCCACTTTGGTGAGTGCAGCTGCAGATCTCTATTTATAGATCTGTAGCTCCCACCCACCACTGTGGACCCACCTTCAGCCGCTCCCTACGACACTCGAGAGGCACTCCCAGGGAGGGTGCGTGCGCTCCAGAAACCAAACTGGGAGCCTGAGTTGACCACGGCTTCCGTGCGTTGAGGTTTTTCCATGTATTCAAAACAAGGGTGACTTCGAGTCTGAAACTGTGAGTTCTGGAAGTCCCATCACTTGTGGGGGTTGAGTCTTTACCTGGGGTCTTGCAAAGGCCTCAGGCATCGACCTTTGTTGGATTCCCCCTCCCAATTTCCAAGGCGGTTTGGGCAGACTTGATAGGCGCGCCCCAGTTATGGCCAAGGTTGACAGCCCCGCCACTCTGCCTCACAACTTAAGGTTCGCCGGTACAGCTGGTGAACTTCAGTCGTGAAAGCCTCAGAAGGAAGGGAACTGCCCAGGAAACTAGTCCTGTTCCACCCACCAGAATCCAAATGGTGGGACATGTGGGTCTGGCGGACCTTCCTGCAGTGTTCGGCGCATATCCCGAATTCCCTGCCATCAAATCCACTGGGGCTGGCTTCACTGACCAGTAGGTGAGTTGAGGGAGCAATCCCTGCCAGAGAGGACCACCTTCAGAGAGTATCTGCTGCAGCAGCAGACTGTGTGGGTGCTCTCAATGTAGGAGCAGGATCTATCGTCCAGTGGATCTTGCATCGCCACTTAGTTTGTCCTCACACCTTGGGGATCCTTCAGGTTCTGCAGATGCCCATTGGTGCTGAGGTCTTCTTTGGCGAGCAAGTGGAGGATCTGCTGTAGCAGAACCTTCAGGCATTCCCAAATTGACACACAAGGGTGGGAGGGCACTGCTCACTTTGTAGCTTAGCCCACCCCATCTACAGGCCCCTTCCACTCGCCAACACCAGTCCACTCACCATCACCAATCCATTCACCACCACCATCCACTCACCAACACCAGTCCACTCACCATCACCAATCCATTCACCACCACCATCCACTCACCACCACCAATCCATTCACCCCCACCAGCCTATTCAAGGCCTTATCCGGAGCACAATGTCCTTTGTATCTTGCTAGCCCGTCATTCCAGATTAGGACCTGGAATGCAGGTAGCTCACAAGTAACACTCGAGACCCTGTCCAGCTCCACCTCCCCCAGCAGTGATCATGCCTGGATAGCCCACCTCAGAGTTGTGTGGGTGGGCTATTTCCAGTACTTCCCTGTGGAAGTGGATCACTCTGGATGTTTGGTTTGTCCATCAGAGGAACCATCTACTAGTGGGCATACTGGCAGGTCTTCTACCATCCACACTGAGAGCGAGTGATCGTCATCCAGAAGGCTCAACTGTTGGGGGTATTTCTCCAGTTGAGCCTTCTGGATGACCATCACTCTGCCAGTAATGTATCCACAGGTCTCCTTTGTCGCAGCATCTGAACTAGAGCTGGTGGTCCTGGGAGCACAGTGTTCTCCATACATTGGTGCTACAGCCATCAGCTGAATGCTTTGACATATGGGTGGGAGCCACATTCAGGATGAATGGTCTTCTCGGCCAGTGATTTCACTTGGCATTTCAACAGGCTCGGGGTGTGAACGGTATAATAGGACATCTCCACTTTCAGACTCGGTGCAGGGTAAGTCAGTGTGTCTGCCGACAGACAATATGACAAGGGTCCGGTAAGTCAACAAACAGGGTGGGACCCTCCTTCCTGGGTCCCTCTGTCAAGTTGACGCATTGCTTCCCATTGGTGCTTGAACGACGGGGTGACACTCTTGGTGCCACATTTGGCCCGGGGAGGACAACACAACAGTCGGCACACTCAGCTGCTCTGTAGTCCACCCTAACTAGTGGATGATCCACACTGAGGTAGTCCAGAACATCTTCAGGACTTGGGGGGTTTACCAGGTCGATCGACTTACTCGCATCACCGGATAATCACCAATCTGCTGGAGGACCTCAGGCTGTCGGGGCGGAGGCCCGGCAGTCTTTCGTGCTTTTGTTTCTGGATTCTGTTGCTCAGGGTTGCCTGATCTCCAGGATGCTCCAGGAAATTGCAGCAGGTGGTGGTTCTGGTTAACCCTTTGGTTACCTCACAAACCGTGCTTCAGGGACACCCGGGTGTTGAATACACACTTTGATTTCAGGAGCCCACGGGAGAAATCCATGTCATTTTTAGAGTATAGAGGACCCTACCTTTTTTAGGGAATTTTTCATTCTGACATCCTCCACACACTGCTGGACACTGTCCAACTGGTACTCAGGGTGAGGAGGGTGGACCGTACCTGCAAGCGAACAGATTCTCCGGCTCCCAGGACAAATAGATCAAAGTGGGTGTTATTCATGGGTGCCAGCGCCAGATCCAAACAGTAAGCTGAACCGTCAGGATCTGGATTTGGATCCTGCCAGCTTCTGATTGATGGCCTGGCAGTTGAGATGGAATGCCCGTCAGATTAGGGTATACCAGCAGTGCGGCACTCATGGGTAATGCTCACTTTATTGTGTCTGTCCTGGTCATTTAAGCCTCTGTTCCCATACAAGTACCTCCACCCTCTTCGTCCTCTGTACTACTTGGTTAGTCGCCAGCTGTGTGTGCAGAATGCCTGAATGAAGATCACAGCTCCCTTGTCAGCTGTTCCCATGTCAGCTGCTCCCTTGTAAGCTCCTCTTCATTCTTCAAGTGACGCGGCATTTGCCACCCACCGGGTTGTCTCTTGGGTCTAGTGGGGAGTGTTGGTATGTCTTTTCCTCGTTCTGGGTTGTCTTTGGGTGTCAACAAACTGGGTTCTGGGGTGTGCTAAAAGTTAACACTGCACGGGAGTCGGGGAGGGAGGGGAAAAACAAGTGGGTTTGTCCTTCAAAGTTAGGATGTCTTAACAAAATGTCTTAACAGGGAAGGTCACGCCTTAAGAGATTTTCCCCAGGCAAATTGTGCCGATGCATCCCAGTAATTAGATCCACGTTCCACCCCCAATTCGGCCTGTCAATGTTTAGGAACGGATGTTCCCAGCAAATTAAATGGTGTCACAGTTAACACTTTAAAGAAAAGATTGGGGACAGTTTTCGTTCAACCTGGAACGACAGAAATGGAAACACTAGACAACCTGCCAACCAGTTTCTCGTCATCGCTGAATATTGGGTTTGTGACTGCTGCTACAGAACTAGACAGGAGATTGTTGAAGACCAGGCTCTCGGGGATTGTGTTCAATTGATGTTAGCAGAGTTGAAGTGAGAAAGTAATTGTCTTAGAATATTTGGGCCATAATGATCTCCTGGACTAGTTTCGATCGCCTAAGGGGGTCGGAGAGGAATTTCCCAGATTTTTTTCCCAAATTGGCCTGGGTTTTTATGTCTGGTTTTTCGCCTCTCCCAGGAGATCACATGGTGGGGGGGTCTATATATTGCGATGGACAAGGCTGGATGGACCAGAGAGTCTTTTCGTGTACAAGTCATCTTTCAATAACTGAAATGTGAGAAGTTTAACATCTGAAAATAAACATGGATTGAAAAATGAACAAACTTACTGTGTGTCTCCTGATTTGTGCACGGATCATTGAAGGGAACAGAAAGGGGAAGAGATGAGTTCTGATTGTCCCTGGGCTCAGTTACTGACTGGGTGAACTCTTTGAGCCACACACTAGGCTGGACCCAGATTGATTCCCCAGTCTGCTCATACAAACATACAAAAAGACATACAAAAGTAGATGAAGACTATCAGGCCCATTAAGCTCACCCCATCCAGTAGACAGTAGGGCCGCACATGCTGCTGTCCCACCTACCAGTTACGCTATCTCTGGAAACAGACAAAGAAACATGGCCAATTCAGGAAAACCCTCTGGCCAATTGTGTTACGTCCGTGAATAATTGAGACACGGACAGCAGGAGTGAACAAAATAAGTCTTTACTGGTGGAAGTCAATAGTGAAAACTAAAAACACAGAGGCTCACTAGCGCCTTTTATACAGGGGTGGTCACTGCCGGTACTGCAGTCTGAGACCAGTTATTCTCTTAAAGGTACATACACAAGAAATTGCTCTCCAACTCCCAACACATGACAATCTAAACTAACCACTAACTCTCGCTATAACTGGTAATGTCCTCTCAGGGACTGGCCAAGGTCATACAGCACAGAAGGAGGCCATTCAGCCCATCGTGCCTCTGCCAGCTCTTTGAATGCACTATCCGATTAGCCCCACTCTCCTGCTCTTTCCCCGTAGCCCAGCAAATTTTTCCTTTTCAAGCATTTACCTAATTCCCTTCTGAAAGTTGCAGTGGATGGAATTATAAGTTGGTGGTATTCGGTCATGTGATTCCCAAAGTTCCAGTAACTAAATTGCCAAATCCCCCAGTCAGTAAAACCTGGATTGGGCTTATTCAGTCACTAAAACACCAGTGGCACTTTCAAAGTCCCAGGCCACGTCAAGGAACTCCTCCAAACACAATTAACCAACAAAGTAGTGAATTGGTACAAAAACAAATACTAGTGGGGAGGGGCTGGGGGTGAAGAATTGAGTGGGGGAAACAAGACAACACTTGGCATGTACTGAGAGGCAGAGTCGTGTGTTGGGTTTCCAACTCTGCAGGATGTCCCGGAGTCTCCAGGAATTTAATCTCCTGGATTTTTTTTTATTCGTTCATGGGATGTGGGCTTCGCTGGCAAGGCCAGCATTTATTGCCCATCCCTAATTGCCCTTGCGAAGGTGGTGGTGAGCCCCCTTCTTGAACCGCTGCAGTCCGTGAGGTGAAGGTGCTCCCACAGGGAGCACATATAGGCCAGCAGGGTCTGGAGTCACATATAGGCCAGCAGATTTCCTTCCCTAAAGGACATTAGTGAACAAGGTGGGATTTTAGCGCAATCCAATAGTTTCATGGTCATCATTACTGATGGTAGCTTTTTATTCCAGATTTATTTACGTGACTGAATTTAAATTCCCCAGCTGCCATGTGGTGGGATTTAAACTCATGTCTCTCAGATTGTTTAATCTAAGTCTGTCTCTGGATTGCTAGTCTGGTAACATAACCACTATGCTATCATTCCCAATTGCAGCTTTGAGCAAACCTGGGATAAAAGTCACCAGGGCATTAAAGAAAATGATTTTTTATTTCCATTTTCTTTGACCACTTTCATTCATTTATAAAAATATTGGAGACGGGGGAAAAAGGCGGTTGGATCCAGCAGGTCACGTGATGAAAGCGCCGGGAATACGTCCAATCAGAGATGGCGACTCGTGTTGTGTGACTCACGCCATTTATATACCACGACAAAATAAAATAATAGTAGGCGTTGATAATTGTGGGTGGCACCAAGACACACACGTGCAGAATGTGAAGCCTGTTGAATAATCACTGACTACTGAGGCACAAGTGGGTCTAAATAACACTTTAACAAACAGAATGGCTGCACATTAATGGCACAGTAATTAACTTGGGTTATAATAGGCTTTATTTTGGAAGTACTTAACTCCCAAACTCTCATTACCACACGGCTTGCCAAGAAACAACTGGATCGCCTTTCAATCACAGGTGTTAGAACTCACAACCAATCAGCACAGTGTTAACCCTTCGCTCCCCAGAAGTTAAAAGAACTTTCATTTTCAATTGACATTGAGAATGACTATTTTGGGAACTGCTTCCCCAGTTTAGCGCCAGGATTCTCCCCAGATAAACTGGGTTTATAACACACTATTCACATGGTTAGTGCCCCGAGGCACTTTAGAGAGTAGAATGAGATGCCAAATAGCAATACTAAGAAAGAAGCAATGGACACAAGTAACACTGCCCCTTCACTGGACAGCTGCTGATGATAACCTTCAATCCGCTCTCACAACAGATGTCAAGCCAGCTCGTTCTTCAAGGTGAGAAATGACCCTGGATGATAATCCTGAGATTTATTCTCCTTTTTGTTTCTTATCCGGCTCCCGACATTAAATTACTTGGTTTTATTACCCCATTGTCTTCTATTTGCAAACGTGAGCTATTGGAGCTTGATAGACAAACATGCTCACACGTGTCGCCTAGAAACACAAACAAATTGATTTTTTGTTAAACAGTGAGGATATTGCACCTTGAGATCCAATCCATGTGCTGCCGTCAAAAATGGGTGAATAGTTTAGGGTCTGGTCATTACAAGGACAATGTTGAAGGATAAAGGACCGACTGAAAGGTTGCTGCTGAATTTAGCAAAGACCAACTTTCCAATGTTGATACCAGGTAAACAATAGCACAAGGCAATTTTGATTTACGCCCTCCAATTTCTCAGTAGTGCATCAAGAACTTGCATTGATAGACCTTTCACAACATCAGGACACCCCAAAGCACTTTACAGCCAATCAAACACTTCCTTAAAGTGTAATCGCTGCTGCAATGTAGGAAACGTAGCAGCCAATTTGTGCACAGCAAGCTCCCACAAATAGCGATGAAATAATGACCAGATAATCTGTTTTTTTTAGTGATGTTGGTTGAGGGATAAATGTTGGCCCAGGGGAACTCCCCTACCCTTCTTCAAAATACTGGCCATGGGATCTTTAAAGTCCACCTGAGAGGACAGATGGAGCCTCGGTTTAACGTCTCATCCGAAAGACGGCACCTCCGACAGTGCCGCACTCCCTCAGTATGGCACTGAAGTGTCAGCTTAGAGTACGTGCTACCACTGGGCCACGCAGGCACCTAAATCAAACAGCTAGATGATTTTAAAAGCACGGGATAATGGAACAAGAAACCTGAATGGGTTTCAAGAAGGAACTAGACAGGTTCTTATCAACAAATGAGATTCAGGGTTATTAGAAACACACCAAGAGAATACAGTGGATAGGTGGGCTCATCAGAACATAGGAACATAAGATGTAGGAGCTGGAGTAGGCCATTCGGCCCCTCGGGCCTGCTCCGCTGTTCAATAAGATCATAACTGATCTGATCTTGGCGTCAACTCCACTTCCCTGCCCGCTCCCCATAACGCTCGACTCCCTTATCGTTCAAAAATCTGTCTATCTCCACCTTAAATATATTCAATGACCCAACCTCCACAGCTCTCTGTGGAAGAGAATTCCAAAGATTCACGACCCTCTGAGAAGAAATTCCTCCTCATTTCCGATTTAAAAGGGCGACCCCTTATTCTGAAATTATGCCCAGAGTTCTAGATTCCCCCACGAGGGGAAACATCTTCTCTGCATCTACCCTGTCGAGCCCCCTCAGAATCTTATATGTTTCAATAAGATCACCTCTCATTCTTCTAAACTCCAATGAGTATAGGCCCAACCTGCTCAACCTTTCCTCATAAGACAAGCCCTTCATCTCCGGAATCAACCTCGTGAACCTTCTCTGAACTGCCTCCAA
The DNA here is from genome assembly GCF_052327205.1 of Somniosus microcephalus. NCBI lineage: Eukaryota > Metazoa > Chordata > Chondrichthyes > Squaliformes > Somniosidae > Somniosus > Somniosus microcephalus. The sequence continues at coordinate 7,398,973 of NW_028225184.1, forward strand.
TGCAAGTATATCCCTCCTTAAATAAGGAGACTAAAACTGTACGCAGTACTCCAGGTGTGGTCTCACCAATACCCTGTACAGTTGTAACAGGACTTCCCTACTTTTACATTCCATTCCTTTTGCAATAAAGGCCAACATTCCATTTGCCTTCCTAATTACTTGCTGTACCTGCATGCTAACTTTTTGTGATTCATGTACGAGGACTCCCAGATCCCTCTGTATCTCAGCATTTTGTAATCTCTCCCCATTTAAATAATAATTTGCTTTTATATTTTTGCTACCAAAGTGGATGATAAGTGTGTACCATCTACAAGATGCACTGCAGCAACTCACCAAGGTTTCTTCGACAGCATCTCCCAAACACGCAACCTCTACCACCTAAAAGGACAAGGGCAGCAGGCGCATGGGAACACCATCACCTCCAAGCTCCCCTCCAAGTCACACACCATCCTGACTTGGAAATATATCGGCCGTTCCTTCATCGTCGCTGGGTCAAAATCCTGGAACTCCCTCCCTAACAGCACTGTGGGAGCACATTCACCACACAGGACTGCAGCGGTTCAAGAAGGCGGCTCACCACCACCTTCTCAAGCGCAATTAGGGATGGGCAATAAATGCTGGCCTTGCCAGCGACGCCCACATCCCTGGAAAGAATTAAGAAAAAGTCCAAATACAATTTAAAACAAAATTGGAGCAGGGTTAGATCAATGTGGTGCAGCGCCTCGACTCATGGAATTTTACAGCGTAGAAGGAAGCCATTTGGCCCATCGTGCCATCTCCATGTGTACCAGCTCTACGGAAGAGCTTAGTCCCATTTCCCTGCTCTTTACTCATACATTTTGCATTTTCCTTTAGTAAATATTTAATCACTAAGATGACTCAGTTGTTTCTCAGTGGGCAGCACTCTCTCTCGCCTTTGAGTCAGCAGGTTGTGGGTTCAAGTCCCACTCCAGAGACTTGAGCACAAAAATCCAGGTTGACACTCCCAGTGCAGTGCTGAGGGAGTGCCGCACTGTCGGAGGTGCCATGTTTCAGATGAGACGTTTAAACCGAGGCCCCCTCGCAACTCTCTTATCTGGTCTGGGCCTGTATGTGACTCCAGACCTACAGCAATGTGGTTGACTCTTAACTGCCCTCTGAAATGGTGGCTCACCACCTTCTCAATAAAAGCCGGCCTTGCCAGCGACGCCCACATCCCAGGAATGAATAAAAAAAAGATGATCTGGTCATTAGCTGTTTGTGGGAGCTTGCTGTGCGCAGATTGGCTGCCGTGGTTCCTACATTACAACAGTGACTACACTTCAAAAAGTACTGGGACATCTTGAGATTGAGAATGGTGCCATATTGTCGTACGGTAATGTAATGTGCATTGCATTATGGGAATTACCCGGGAAAAGGGCAGTCGGCCATTTTACGCAATAAAGTGAACATCGCAGTTATAAGCCTGTCTGCCTGACTCTGATTTAATTTGACGTATCTACATGCTTGATTCAATTCAACATGGACCGATTCATTTTCATGGGAATCCTGTTGTCTGAAAAGGGCATCGGACCAACAGCAGAGAGAGTGCAAGCGGTGGCAGAAGCTCGGGAACCAGAGAATGCTACAGAGGTGAGGAGTTTCTTGGGACTCGTTGGGTACAGCAGCAGATTCATCCCGCAGTTTGCAACGCTAACAGAGCCACTGCGACGCCTGACGAGAAAAGACACACCATTTAAATTTGGATCACAACAGAGACAGTCATTCAGTGCACTCAAGGAAGAGTTGGCCAGAGCCGGCACTTTAGCATATCTTGATAAGGACGCACCAACCAAGGTGATAGCAGATGCCAGTCCTGTAGGTTTAGGCGCAGTACTAGTTCAGGACCAACAGGGACAAGAGGTGCCAATATGCTATGTAAGTCGTAGTTTAACAGACTGTGAGAAGAAATACTCTCAAACAGAGAGAGAGGCCTTAGCTCTTGTATGGGCTTGTGAGAGGCTGCATCCATATGTGTATGGCCGAAAATTTAACTTGGTAACTGACCATAAGCCATTACAAGTGATATACAGCCCACACTCTAAACCCTGTGCCCATATAGAGAGATGGGTACTTAGATTACAGCCGTACGATTTTAAGGTGATACGCATTCCAGGCAAGCAAAACATTGCAGACCCACTGTCACGATTGCTGGGGGAGACAGCAAAACAGGAGAGACATTCTCATGGCTCAGATGAATACGTGAGATTTGTAGCTGTGAGTGCGACACCAAAAGCACTCACTACTAGAGAGGTGGAGGAAGCCTCTGCTACCGACCCAGAGCTAATTGAGGTTCGGAAGGCAATCACAAACGGACATTTTGAGAACTGTAAAGCTTATGCAGCAATTGCAAATGAGCTGTGCGTAGTGGTGTACCTAGTTCTTCGGGGAACATGCATCGTGCTACCCACAGTGTTACACGCACGAGCCCTGGTGTTAGCACATGAAGGACACTTGGGAATAGTTGGAACAAAGCAACATCTCAGAACCAAGGTTTGGTGGCCTGGCATGGACAAGGCAGCTGAAAAACACTGTAAAGCGTGCCACGGCTGTCAGATAGTAGCCAGACCTGACCCACCTGAACCGTTGAGACCAACACCATTACCGGAGGGCCCCTGGCAGGATGTAGCTATGGACTTACTGGGACCCTTGCCATCCAACCACTCCATTCTTGTGGTAGTTGATTGTTATAGTCACTACTATGAATACGACATCATGACCTCCACAACAACAGAGAAGGTTATTGATAGTCTAGAGTCAATCTTCAGCCGTCATGGTTTGCCAATCACCTGCAAATCTGATAATGGTCCCCAATTCAGATCTGAATTATTCAAAGAATACTGTGAAAACAACGGGATCAAACACCTGAAAATGACAGCAAAATGGGCTCAGGCTAACGGAGAAGTCGAGCGCCAGAATGCATCGCTGATGAAGAGAATCAGAATTGCTCAGTCAGAAGGACTAGATTGAAAACGTGAACTTAGAAAATATGTGACTGTGTACAGGAGCACTGACCATGCCACGACAGGAAAGAGCCCGGCAGAGCTGCTCTTTAAATGGAAAATGAGAGGAAAGCTGCCAGACATCACAGATGAACAGCGGAGAACACAATACTCAGAGGTGGAAGTTGGTGACACGGTGCTGGTACGGCAGGACAAAGTGGACAAGTTCACCACTCCTTTTAATGCCACATCCCACAAAGTTTTGAGTAAAACAGGGAGTCAAGTAGTAGTAGAATCTCCAGACGGAGCACGCTATTCGAGAAACACTACGTTTGTGAAGAAATACAGAACCAATGGACCAAAAGAGACACTCCATGAGCAGGAGGAAACACAAGGGACTGAGGACAGTATAGTAGACCCTGACACACATACCACTGTGACACAGGCAATACCCACTGACACCAACATGTCAGACATACCCAATACAGCCAGACCTTAAAGGGTTAAAAGAAAACCCCAAAGACTGTCTGATTATGTCACAACATAAACTGTGCGAGAACTGCATGGGTGATGTTAAATGTTTAAACCTGGGAATTATTTAGTTGTGTGGTAAGACACAAGTTTGTAAAAAGTTTATAAACCAAATAAGTTATGCAGTGTTATTGTAAGCAACTGTTTGTAAACTGCAAGTTTGTTTCCAAGGAAAAGGGGGATGTTGTGGCGTACCGATCACAGAAAGGACACAATCCGCTTTCCGGTCCGTAGACTATAAATCAGGCGTCATGCCTTTAAGAAGGCTCACACCTTTAAGAAACTCGATCTGCAACACAGTTAAGCCCAGAGCGGGGGAGGAGCAGTCGAAGCTGTGCACTGATGAAAGGCAGTCGTACTTTGTGTAGTCTCTGACTCCATTTTGTGTTCAGCATGCAGCCTCAACAATTAAATCTTATCTGTTGAACCTCTCCGAGTTCAGTATTTTTTGCTAGGAGTACGTAGACTCCTACATTGGTGACCCCGACGCTCAGGACGACTCCTAAGCGTAACCATGGCTGACACAAACGCAGTTTCTGTGAAGCTGCCGGAGTTCTGGGAGAACCTGGCCACCGCCTGTTTCCTTCAAGCCGAATCACAATTCCGACTCCGCGGCATCACCGCCGACGCAACAATGTACGACTACCTCCTCGCCTCCCTGGGCAGCTCCACAATCACGAAAGTCTGGACAACACTACAAAACCCTCCGGAGGAAGGCAAGTACGCACATCTCAAGGCCGCGCTCATTAAAAAATTCACAGCCTCCCAATTCTTGCGCAACTGCCACCTCCTCGACCTCCCGGGCCTCGGTGACTCCACGCCATCAGACTTGCTCTCACACATGCTTGCTCTGACCGACGAGAAACCGCCCGGCTCCCTCTTCCGCACGCTCTTTATCCGCCAACTACCTCCCGGCATCCGCCCGGCGATCGTGGCGTCCAGCCTCATGGACCTCGAGGCCCTGGCCGACGAAGCCGATAAGCTCCTGTCCGCCAGCTCGTACCACGCCGTCACCCCCGACCTGGCCTCCGCAGCGTCGGCACGTGCTCCACCCTCTATTGCGCGGCCACACAGCTCGGCCACGAGGCCCCCCAGGCCCCCACGTCCCCCAAGCCCTCCGACCCAGGGCTACTGCTACTTCCATACCCGGTTCGGCGCACGGGCACGCCGCTGCAGCCATCCCTGCACATTTCCAACCGCCCCCACACCGGCCTACATGATGGCTGTGGGGCAAGCAGGCGCTGCTGTACGTTATGGACAGTGCCTCCGGACGCCATTTCCTATGCGACACGGGCGCGCAGCGCAGCATCATCCCCGCGTCCGCCCTCGAGATTCAGCGAGGCGGCCGTGGCCCTGCGCTGGCTGCCGCCAATGGCACCGACATCCGGACGTACGGCACCCGCACCGTCACCATCGACCTCGCATGCCGCCGCTACCACTGGGAGTTTATCACCACCAAGGTGCTCTCCCCGCTCCTCGGTGCGGATTTCCTGTGCGCCCACAGCCTGTTGGTCGACATGCCTCAGCGCCGCCTCATGGACATGAACACCATGTCACCTATCCCGGGCGCCATGGCCCCCCCCAACCCGCCGAAATGGCGTGGCAGTGCCGCGCCCGCTCAACGGACGACTACTCAGCACTCCTGGCTGAGTTTCCAGCCCTCACCAACCCGACCTTCTCCGCGAAGGTTGCTAAGCACGGGGTGGAACACTTCATCCCCACCACAGGCCCACCGGTGTATGCCCACGCCCGCAGGCTGGACCCGGCCAAGCTGGAGATCGCGCGGGCCGAGTTCGCCACAATGGAACAGCTCGGCATCATCCGCCGCTCCAACAGCCCCTGGGCCTCCCCACTCCACATCGTCACCAAACCCGACGGGGGGATGGCGCCCCTGCGGGGACTACCGGCGCCTAAACGACACCACCACGCCGGATCGGTACCCCATACCGCACATTCAAGACTTCTCGGCTGGACTGGCCGGCTGCTCAGTCTTCTCCAAAGTCGACCTGGTGCGCGGTTACCATCAGGTGCCAGTCCACCCCACGGACGTTCCCAAGACGGCCATAATCACCCCTTTTGGGCTATTCGAGTTCCTCCGAATGCCCTTCGGCCTCAAAAACGTGGCCCAGGCCTTCCAGCGGCTCATGAACTTGGTCCTTCGGGACCTGAAGTTCCTCTTTGTCTACCTGGATGACATCCTGGTAGCTAGTTCCTCCAAGCAGGAACACATTGAACACCTCCGCACCCTGTTCCAGCGGCTCAGTGAGCACGGGCTCATCATCAGCCCAGCCAAGTGCCAATTCGGCCTCAGCAGGATCGAATTCCTCGGCTACCACATCACGCAGGACGGAGCCATTCCCCCGCCCGCCAAGGTGCAAGCCGTCCAGCAGTTCCCCCGGCCTACCACCATCAAAGGCCTCCAGGAGTTCTTGGGGATGATCAACTTTTACAACCGCTTCATTCCCTGAGCAGCCTCCCTCATGCGGCCCCTATACGAAGCCCTCCGGGGTAAGAAAGCCAGAATGGCGATCGAGTGGTCGGCGGACATGTTGACCGCTTTCGACTCGACCAAAAAGGCGCTCGCCGACGCCACCATGCTCGCTCACCCACAGCCCAACGCCAGGGTGGCCCTCACCACGGACGCCTCCGATCACGCGGTCGGCGCCATGTACGAACAGTGGGTCGACGGGGCCTGGCAACCGCTGGCCTTTTTCAGCCGCCAACTGTGCCCCCCGGAGGCCAAATACAGCGCCTTTGACCGCGAGCTCCTCGCACTGTACCTGGCAGTCCGCCATTTTAGATTTCTTCTGGAGGGCCGCCCCTTCACCGCGTTTGTCGACCACAAACCCCTGACATTCGCGATGGCAAAATCTGCGGACCGTGGTCAGCCAGGCAACAATGCCAGCTCGCCGCGGTGTCCGAATTCACCACGGACATCCGGCACGTCTCCGGTCAAGACAACGTGGTGGCCGACTGCCTATCCCGCCCCGCCGTCCACGGCGCCCACCTGGCAGTGGACTATGCTCAACTGGCAGCGGAGCAACGCACTGACCCCGATCTGCTCTCCGCGCCCACAACCCTCCCAGGGCTGCGACTGACCGACGTCGCCTGCGGCCCGTCCGCCGTCACAGTCAAATGCGACACCTCCTTGGCACAACCCCGCCCCGTAGTCCCGGCGTCCTGGCGAAAACGGGTGTTCGACATCGTCCACAGCCTCTCACACCCCGGCACCCGCGCGTCCATTAGACTGGAGGCCAACCGATTTGTCTGGCGTGGCCTGCGCAAAGATGTGCGCATCTGGTCCAGATCCTGCATAGCTTGCCAGCGTGCCAAAATCCACCAGCATGTCAAAGCCCCACTGGAGGAGTTCACCGTGCCAGAAAGAAGGTTTGACCATGTCCACATCGACCTCGTCGGCCCCCTGCCGCCATCACAAGGTCACACGCACCTGCTGACAATCGTGGACCGCACCACCCGCTGGCCCGAGGCCATTCCACTGACGTCCACCACCACCGCCGACATCGCGAGGGCGTTCATCGGGACCTGGGTCGCTCGGTTCGGCGTCCCCTCCGACATGACGTCGGATAGAGGCCCGCAGTTCACCTCTGATCTGTGGGCCGCCATCGCCCGAAACCTCGGGGTGGCCGTTCACCACACCACGGCTTACCACCCCCAAGCCAACGGACTGTGCGAGCGATTCCACAGGTCCATGAAGGCGTCCCTCCGCGCCAGCCTCAAGGATGAGGCCTGGATTGACCGCCTCCCGTGGGTGCTACTTGGCCTACGCTCCGCGGTCAAGGAAGACCTGCAACCCTCGGCGGCGGAACTCGTGTACGGCCAGCCACTGCGCGTACCCGGAGAGTTCCTGCCCACCGCCACGACCCCCTGGTCGGCTGACCAGCAACGCCGCGCTTTCGGCGGCAGAACTGACAAGGTGTCGGTCGACCGGCTCAAGCTGGCGCACCTAGAGCCCGACGAACCCGTTCAAGTGGGCCAACCCCCACCGCGGGGCAGACCGCCTAAGAGCCCGACGCGTCCGACCGCCCCGCTCCCGACACCAACCGCCAAGAGCCGTTCCAGCCGTGCCATCAACCCACCACGCCGGTTCGTACACTCCCCACTAGCGGATTCTGGGGGGAACTGTGTGGCGTACCGATCACAGAAAGGTCACAATCCGCTTTTTGGTCCGTAGACTATAAATCAGGCGTCATGCCTTTAAGAAGGATCACACCTTTAAGAAACTCGATCTGCAACATAGTTAAGCCCAGAGCGGGGGAGGAGCAGTCGAAGCTGGGGACTGATGAAAAGCAGTCAGACTTGGTGTAAGCTCTGACGCCATTTTTGTGTGCAACATGTGGTCTCAACAATTAAACCTTTTCTGTTGAACCTCTCCGAGTTCAGTATATTTTGTTAGGAGTACGTAGACTCCTACAGTGCCATATTCTTGCGGTCTCCGTTGTATCTCTGCAGCGCCCCTTGCGGCTGCTTCGTGTGATACTGCCATACTGAAAGCTTTGTCCAGCGTAAGGTCCTTTTCTGATAGAAGCCGTTTCTGGGTTCCTTCACTTTGTAGCCCACATACAAACTTGTCCCTTAACGTGTCTGCTAGTCCCGCTCCAAACTGGCAGTATTTCGATGGCTTGCGCAGTTCCGTTAGGTACTCAGCATTGCTTTCGTCTTTGTGTTGGTTCCTTTTATGGAACTTAAATCGTTCTGCTATCAGCAGCGGTGTGGGGTTTAAGTGGTCCTGTAGGATTTCTACTATGCTTTCAAAATTCTTGTTTACCGGCTTCTCTGGGGTTATTAGATTTCGCAGTAACTCATAAGTTTTTGCACCCATGGAATTTAACAGAACCAGTGCTTTATTAGCATCTGGCACTTCATTCGCCCTGCAGTACACCTCAATACGTTCCACATATGTCGCCCAATCTTCGACTTCATTGTCAAACGTAGAGATACTGCCACTCTTCGGCATCCTTGGTTGTGCGTTAACTATCACCAATGGCGCCTCCCCTTCTTCTCCGCAGGCACAAAATGGCGTCTCCCGCGCTTTCCTTCCTTCCCGCGCTCACCCGTCTTCTCCGCTGCGGCTTCGCAAAATGGCGTCTCCCGCGCTCTTCCTTCTTCTCCGCGGCTCAATGGCGCCTCCCGCGCTCTCCCTGCTTCTCCACGGCTCAATGGCGCCTCCCGCGCTCTCCCTGCTTCTCTGCGGCTCAATGGCATCTCCCGCGCTCTCCCTGCTTCTCCACGGCTCAATGGCGTCTCCCGCGCTCTCCCTGCTTCTCCGCGGCTCAATGACGTCTCCCCTTGCTTCGCCCCACGAACCCTGATCAGCCCGTGATCCCTGGCTGTGCTCTGCGCGTTCTTCTCTTGATATTTGTCGACGCCGCTCAGTCTAGAACCCGGCTGTTTGTTACCCTCTCTCTCTCCGGTTTTGCAGTATTTTTCTTCGACGCCGCTCGGTGATCAACCCCCGGCTGCGCCCTGCTCTCTTCACCCTTTTTCTTACCCCGTCGATGCTGCCCGGCTCTCTCTCTCTGCCGTCGGTCGGCTCCAGCCGCCGCTGCTCAGGAAGGGTCTGCTCTGGACCTGTCGTCGGTCTCTTACTGCTCGTTGTGGCTGGGGAACCAAGCCCGGCTCTCCACAGCCTCCCCAGTGAAGTTGGATCTCTGCCTGACTGCTGGGCGGTTGCTCGCGGTCGACGCCCGTGTTCCTGGATTCGACTATTTATTTTTTTTTGTTTTGTTTTTTTTGTTTAATGTTGCAGGTAGATTCGCATCAACACTCGTTGCCACTGTTAGATCCGTGGTTCAGTGGATAAAATATTTCACGGCTGCTGTACATAAACAAATAACAGGTCTTTACTGGAGGAGGGTCATCTCTAGACTGGAGTACAGAGGCATGCGCACAGCTTATATACCGGTGTGGTTACTGCCGGTACTACAGTATACAGGAGCTGTAAAAAGTAGTTCTGACTTAAAGCACATACACTACACTACCCACCCATTTAATCTCCTCCCACAGCCCATGCACACTCTCCCCTATCACGGACTCTACCCACCCATTTAATCTCCTCCCACAGCCCACACTCTCCCCTATCATGGACTCTACCCACCCATTTAATCTCCTCCCACAGCCCATGTACACTCTCCCCTATCACAGACTCTACCCACCCATTTAATCTCCTCCCACAGCCCATGTACACTCTCCCCTATCACAGACTCTACCCACCCATTTAATCTCCTCCCACAGCCCATGCACACTCTCCCCTATCACAGACTCTACCCACCCATTTAATCTCCTCCCACAGCACATGCACACTCTCCCCTATCACGGACTCTACCCACCCATTTAATCTCCTCCCACAGCCCATTTACACTCTCCCCTATCACGGACTCTACCCACCCATTTAATCTCCTCCCACAGCACATGTACACTCTCCCCTATCACAGACTCTACCCACCCATTTAATCTCCTCCCACAGCCCATTTACACTCTCCCCTATCACAGACTCTACCCACCCATTTAATCTCCTCCCACAGCCCATGTACACTCTCCCCTATCACGGACTCTACCCACCCATTTAATCTCCTCCCACAGCCCATTTACACTCTCCCCTATCACAGACACTACCCACCCATTTAATCTCCTCCCACAGCCCATTTACACTCTCCCCTATCACAGACTCTACCCACCCATTTAATCTCCTCCCACAGCCCATGTACACTCTCCCCTATCACGGACTCTACCCACCCATTTAATCTCCTCCCACAGCCCATTTACACTCTCCCCTATCACAGACTCTACCCACCCATTTAATCTCCTTCCACAGCCCATTTACACTCTCCCCTATCACAGACTCTACCCACCCATTTAATCTCCTCCCACAGCCCATGTACACTCTCCCCTATCACGGACTCTACCCACCCATTTACTCTCCTCCCACAGCCCATGCACACTCTCCCCTATCACAGACACTACCCACCCATTTAATCTCCTCCCACAGCCCATGCACACTCTCCCCCATCACAGACTCTACCCACCCATTTAATCTCCTCCCACAGCCCATTTACACTCTCCCCTATCACAGACACTACCCACCCATTTAATCTCCTCCCACAGCCCATTTACACTCTCCCCTATCTTTGGCCGTGATTTTGCCAGTGGAGGTGGCGTCGCGGTGGGAGTGCTGATTGGCGGGTTCCGGTCCCACTCCTGGCTGCATCCGTTCTGTAAAAAGGATTTTCCGTTAACAGAACTTGTTAAACCCGCCCTTGGGGGTTCCCGGCCAATTAAAAGGAAGCGTGTCTGATGATGTCATTTGATGACTCATCATCAGCCGGTTTCCTTAAAGGGGCCACGGCCACTTTGATTTTGACAGTTGTGCTGTCAGTGTTCTGCAGCATTCAGGTGCTGCAAACACTGACAATCACTGCACAGAGGTGCGCGGCTGCACCTAGGCTCTCTCATGACTCCCTCCATATGCTTATGGAGGGAGTTACAGCACGCAGGGAGGTTCTCTTCCCTCCCAATGGGCGGAAGAGACCACCCCAGGAGTCCAACGCAGCCTGGTTGCACATTGCATAGGAGTACACAAGCAGGGATGTGTCAGGAGGACCAGGCTGCAGTGGTGCAAACCTTTCAATGATCTCAGTAGATCACGATACGTTAGTACAAAGCCACACTCAACCTCATCCTGCTTTGCCACTCATCACATCCCCATCACTCTGCCTTCCCTACCCTACTCCTGCACATCCTTACTCACACCAACTTACCTTGTACCTCCACCCATGCCTCTCTATCTACATTATCACATCCCCATCTCACTAGCCATCCCTCACACTCACCCTCATCCTAGTCCAATCATATCAACTAACACAGAAGGGTAGGCACTTGGGTGTTTTATGCAATGTTCATGTAAATTTCGGTTAATGTGTTGTCAAACATTGAAATCTTTATTTTCAACACTTTGCCTTATTGGACAGATCTGTGCTCACCTTTGGAAGTGTCTTAGTGAGTTGCAGTGAATGGTGAGACATAACGGTATCCCCCGCAATGGTGATGAGTATGAAAGGAATGGCTTGGTCATTGTAGGAATGCTTTATGGTGATGGTGTGGGGTGGTGTTAATCTGGTGCATCATGTGGCAGCCAGGGTGTACAGCGTCAAGTGAAGTAAATCTGGCCATGGTAAGGCCATTGCTGGCCTCCCGGGCAGCAATGTAGTCGGGTGCTGATGCCCTGTGTCCTGTGCAGCATCAGATGATTGCGGAGAAGGTTGGTATTGTTGTTGGTGATGTTGGTGTGCCTGGTGAAGTTGGTGCTGGGGCTGATCGTGGAGGGATTCAGAGGACCAAGGTGAGATTTTTTCAAGGGCACCGATGTTGCTGGAATAGATGGCAGCTGAAGTTGAGATGACAGAAGCGATCTGTCAATGGTGAGAGAGCTTGATCCAAGGAGGTGACAGTGGATAGAGAGTTTACTCCAAACACTTCCAAGCTGCATACAGCTCAAAAGTGTCCTCCAAGCCCTGACGGCTCAAGCTTCTGACACTGGAAAGTGACCAGCTGTGAAATGGTAGCTTTCAGGCCACTTTTGCAGCCCTCACCTATTCACAGCAAAGGGGAGACACAGAGAACCCGACCTACTTACCTGACGTGATCTCCGAACGACGTGAACCCCGTAAAAAAATGTGGTTAAATAGAAATAGGCTGGCAAAATCGTAGTTAACAAGCACTTAACAAGCAGTGAAATATCTTAAATGCCTCCCCCGCCGCTTGGTGTCTGGTCTGTTCTGAAATCACAGACCTGACACTTTGGAAACTTACATGGAGGCGGGTTCCCAACCCGCTGTCAATCATTTCGATTTTGACAGCAGACCCGCCTCCAAACACACCCTCTGAGCGCCGGCAAAACTCAGCCCATGGACTCGACCCACCCGTTTAATCTCCTGAGGGGAAGAACTGCAATTCTCTCTGTCCAAAATGTTAATGAATCAAAGCTCTAGAATATTCAATGCAACCTCACATCCTCCATTCTTAATGCTGACGTGAAAATTCCACAATCCCATCATATTCCACACAACATTTCATTATCCTTCACTTTGCCCCTTGTACTGGTGTCTCTGCCAGGTTTCCACTGCTCCATCTGGTTTGAAGAATACTGAGCTGACAGCACAGATAAATTACCTTGTGAGATAAACAAGACGGTGGGCACCACTTAACATATTAAGGAGGCAAGAGAGGAAAGTTTGAATCATTTAGATTCAAAATATCCTTTCTTGATGGGATGACAAAAACAATACAGCTCAGCTTTCAAACTTCTGTCAGGAAGGATATTGCCAGTCTACGCAGCTCAGTGCAAAGTTGTGTGTTATGACCATGCCAGGCCACAAGATGGTGATGTGGGATTTAATAATGAGCGAGGTTTTCAGTGTAATCAGCTGAGGAACAAAACAACAACCCTTCTTGGCAACCAAGCGGGTGATTAGGCAAAGCCATGTGACTTCAGGCCTTGCGCCATTTTTCTTATTGATTCATCGAGTTATGTGGAACTAGGTTTTCCACAGCAGGTGTCAGTATTGCCAACTCTCGCGAATCCATCGTGAGAGACGCGGTTTCGGAGTGAAACATAGAAGATAGGAGCAGGAGTAGGCCATTCGGCCCCTCGAGCCTGCTCCGCCATTCAATGCGATCATGGCTGATCATCCAAATTCAGTACCCGGTCCCTGCTTTCTCCCCATATCTCTTGATCCCTTTAGCCTTAAGAAATATATCTAACTCCTTCTTGAATATATTTAATGAATTGGCCTCCACTGCCTTCTGTGGTAGAGAATTCCACAGGTTCACCACTCTCTGGGTGAAGAAATTCCTCCTCATTTCTGTCGTAAATGGCTTACCCCTTATCCTTAGACTGTGTCCCCTGGTTCTGGACTCCCCCTGCTGGCGAGGTGACAGCGTGGCCACCGATCCACCTGCTCCTGCTCCTATTTCTTATGTTCTTGTGTCAGAAAGAAAGCATCACTCGCGGTGGAACGCCTAAATCTCGGCACACGCGCTTTGCGCATGCGCGAAGAAGAAATACGCCGATTGATGCTATTAGTGAAATCACAAACAAGTTCTTTTGCATTTGAAACTTTGCTGAAATGCCTGCCAGAGGAAATCTTTATCACGGCATTTACAACGTCATTGCACATCGCGACCAGAGCAATACACCTTCTGTTGGCTACCATATATGCCTTTAATCTCTGATTCCAACCTACTGACCTATCAGTGGTCATTAACAGCAGTCTTCTAGAAGCCCTTTCAAAGCTGACAAATTTCTGCCTTCTAGTAAACCAGAGACGATTATCAAATAAAATTTGACAGCAAGCCACATAAGTAGATATTAGGGCAGGTGACCAAAAGCTTGGTCAAAGAGGTCAGTTTTAAGGCGCGTCTTAAAGGAGGAGAGGTTTAGGGAGGGAATTCCAGAGCTTAGGGCCCGGGCAGCTGAAGACACGGCCGCCAATGGTGGAGCGATTAAAATGGGGAATGCGCAAGTGGCCAGAATTGGAGGAGCGCAGAGATCTCGGAGGGTTTTAGGGCCGGAGGAGGTTGTGTTCTGGAATGAGTGACGGTCTGGCCTTGCATTGTGTCATCAAAAACTACGAACAGGCTCAGCAATTTGAACAAGGCAGGTTGGTAAATGCCTTCAGAAAAAGTGATCGGTAGCAAACTGATTTAAATAACTTGGTGAAATACACAAAGAGCTGTCAATTTTTTTTATTTGTTCCCGGGATGTGGGCGTCGCTGGCAAGGCCGGCATTTGTTGCCCATCCCTAGTTGCCCTTGAGAAGGTGGTGGTGAGCCGCCTTCTTGAACCGCTGCAGTCCGTGTGGTGAAGGTGCTCCCACAGTGCTGTTAGGGAGGGAGTTCCAGGATTTGGACACAGCGACGATGAAGGAACGGCCAATATACTTCCAAGTCAGGACGTTGTGTGACTTGGAGGGGAACTTGTTCCCATGCACCTGCTGCCCTTGTCCTTCTAGGTGGTAGAGGTCACGGGTTTGGGAGGTGCTGCCGAAGAAGTTCAGGCGAGTTGCTGCAGTGCATCTTGTAGATGGTACACACTGCAGCCACGGTGCGCCGGTGGTGGAGGGAGTGAATGTTTAAGGTGGTGGATGGGGTGCCAATCAAGCGGGCTGCTTTGTCCTGGATGGTGTCGAGCTTCTTGAGTGTTGTTGGGGCTGCACTCATCCAGGCAAGTGGAGAGTATTCCATCACACTCCTGACTTGTGCCTTGTAGATGGTAGAAAGGCTTTGGGGAGTCAGGAGGTGAGACACTCACCGCAGAATACCCAGCCTCTGACCTTTGCTGGTTACCACTTTATTTATGAGGCTGGTCCAAGTAAGTTCCAGTTAAATTAAACACATTTGAACAAATCCCAAAAGATGTCTGCATTTGAATTCAAAATGTTTGGTCATTCAGAGTAAGGTCCCTCTGCAATGTTCCATTAAATACTCACAGTTCACACAGCATAATCAGCTGACACCTGTAACAGTGGTATCAGCTAGGGCCTGATTTTTGAGAGTGAAGCTGGTTTTAAACCTCTTATGTACTGGACAGAATTAAAGAAGCCTATACTAAAAACGCTTCATTTTTTTTATCATAACCTCGATACTATCTCAACCATTTCCCCAGGAAGCAAGGATCCAAGGCCTATACAGTATTATTCCACTGCTTTAAGTTAAGTGTCAGCCATGGCTCAGTGGGCAGCATTCTCGCCTCTGAGCCAGAAGGTTGTGGGTTCTAAATCCCACTCTAGAAACTTGAGCACAACAATCTAAGCTGACACTCCAGTGCAGTGCTGAGGGAGCGCTGCACTGTCAGAGGTGCTGTTTTTCGGCTGAGACATTAAAACAAGGCTCCGTCTGACCCCTCAGGTGGATGTAAAAGATCCCCATGGCACTGCTTGAAGAAGAGCAGGGGAGTTTTCCCCAGTGTCCTGGCCAATATTTATCTCTCGACCAACAGCACTGGCCATTTATCTCATTGCTGTCTCTGGAATCTTGCTGTGCACAAGTTGGCTGCCACGAATTCCCGACATTACAACATTGACCACACTTCAAATTGTACTTTATTGGCTGTAAATCGCTTGGGACGTTCTGAGGTGCTATATAAATGTGTGTTCTATCTTTCCGCTTTACTTATTCCCCTATAATGGGAAATGACTACCTCTGTCCGCTGTTGACAGTGAAATGGAGAATAGCTTTAAGAAGAATGTGTCTATGATTTTACTATCAATCTATGGCCAATTTTCCTTCACAATGTCTGTTTAATGATTCAGCAACAACAACGTGTATTTATATAGTGCCTTTAACGTAGTAAGACGTCCCAAGGCGCTGCACAGGAGTATTATAAGACAAAAAATTTGACACCGAGCCACATAAGGAGAAATTAGGGCAGGTGACCAAAAGCTTGGTCAAAGAGGTCGGTTTTAAGGAGCGTCTTAAAGGAGGAAAGAGAGGTAGAGAGGCGGAGAGGTTTAGGCAGGGAATTCCAGAGCTTAGGGCCTAGGCAACCATCTACAAAGTAGTTAACAACCCGTCTGAAAAAGAAACATTCATCAAAACTGCTGCAGGCAAAGAGAGGACAAATGGGGATAGAAATTACTTTGCTGGATCCAAAGTGGGTGCCACAAAGTTCAATTCTGCAGCTCGACGTTCCTTGCTGGAAGCGCGCCTGACATCATATTGGTTTGGGTGCTCAAAAGGTATCCTTGGTGGTCACCAGCAACAAACACAGGCATCAGTTACCTGTTCTAGTGCTACTAGAGGTGGCTCCCCAGTGGCTACAGCTTGGGAGGTGGAAGGTTGCTGAATCTCCAGTGAGAGTCCTTGAGATGGCCATAGTGGACCACCTCAACGAGCTGTGATCGGTGGTGACTGCTGGGACTCGGCTTCAGCTGTCCCAGGTGGCTGTCTGGCACCAACAAGGGCACTGGTTGAAAGGCCTGTGGGGAGCAGGCGTGTTGTCCTCCTGAGAGAGGACAGCAGGTGCCTCTCCCATGGAGCCAATGCTATTCTTAAGCTGTTGAGCCTCAGCACTATCACTGCTCTGCGCAAGAAGAGAGTGCAGGTGTGCTGGGAGGCTCTTGAAGCATCTATCCATGCTCTCCTTCAGGTTTTGCTTTGAGGACATGAATGTCAGGGTAGAATAGAGTGTGAAAGGTGGCAGAGGTGTGAGCAGGTGAAGGAAGTAAGAGTGAGGAGAGTAGCAGATGTAGAGTGTTGCAGTTGGAGCAGAAGGAAGTGGAGTAAAGTGTGCTGCAGTGATTGGAGGAGAATGGTAATTGTCCCTAACCCGCGGCTTCTACCACCTAGAAGGACAAGGGCAGAAGGTGCATGGGAACACCATCACCTCCAAGTTCCCCTCCAGGTCACACACCATCCTGTCTTAGAAATACATCGGCCGTTCCTTCACCGTCGCTGGGTCAAAATCCTGGAACTTCCTCCCTAACGGCACTGTGGGAGCACCTTCACCTCAGATAAGGCGACCAAAGCTGCACACAATACTCAAGGTGTGGTCTCACCAAGGCCCTGTACAACTGCAGCATAGTTTGTCTATTATGTCGGATTCAGCAACCGCAAGACAGGTGGCTGTCATGAGTTCCCTAATATATACTAGAGTATATTTGTTTGTTTTTTGGTGAGTTAACATTAACTAATAATCATTAAATCTTTATGTACCTGGTCCATTGCGGGTGAATATCGTGAGCGATGACTTTGCTTTAAACTGGGCTGTGCTGTACATGAGGGCTCACCACACAGACCAGATGAGGGGATTTGGATGAGGGAAAGTTCCTGAAACGGGATTTTGAAAGAGTGATTCTCTTTCACTGGGGGTTACAAGATCACAAGATAGTTATGGATGAGTTATGGATCCATGCAGAAACTTTAATGTCTCCCGCTCGCAGCATTCCATTGTCACTTAAATAATTTCACCGATTTTGCCTCCACAACCCGATCTGGGTCTTCATCCCATGTGTTGTTCACTCTTATGTGAAGATCTTCGTACTACCAGTCCTAAGTTTCCCAATTACTAGTGTACTCTTGTCTTAATCTCACAATTTCAAGAGTGAAGTTAGGAAACACTTCTACACACAAACGGTGGTAAAAGTTTGGAACTCTCTTCCGCAAACGGCAATTGATGCTCGATCAATTGTTAATTTTAAATCGGAGATTATCTTTCTGTTAACCAAAGGTATAAAGGGATATGGGGCAAAGTGGGTAGATGGTGTTAGGTCGCAGATCAGCCATGATCTCAGTGAATGGCGGAGCAGGCTCGAGGAGCTGAATGAAACATAGAAACATAGAAGATAGGAGCAGGAGTAGGCCATTCGGCCCCTCGAGCCTGCTCCACCATTCAATGAGATCATGGCTGATCAACCAAACTCAGTACCCGGGCCCTGCTTTCTCCCCATATCCCTTGATCCCTTTAGGCTTAAGAAATATATTTAACTCCTTCTTGAATATATTTAATGAATTGGCCTCCACTGCCTTCTGTGGTAGAGAATTCCACAGGTTCACCACTCTCTGGGTGAAGAAATTCCTCCTCATTTCTGTCGTAAATGGCTTACCCCTTCTCCTTAGACTGTGACCCCTGGTTCTGGACTCCCCCTGCTGGCGAGGTGGCAGCGTGGCCACCGATCCACCTGCTCCTGCTCCTATTTCTTATGTTCTTGTGTCAGAAAGAAAGCATCACTCGCGATGGAACGCCTAAATCTCGGCACACGCGCTTTGCGCATGCGCGAAGAAGAAATACGCTGATTGATGCTGTTAGTGAAATCACAAACAAGTTCTTTTGCATTTGAAACTTTGCTGAAATGCCCGCCAGAGGAAATCTTTATCACGGCATTTACAACGTCATTGCACATCGTGACCAGAGCAATACACCTTCTGTTGGCTACCATATATGCCTTTAATCTCTGATTCCAACCTACTGACCTATCAGTGGTCATTAACAGCAGTCTTCTAGAAGCCCTTTCAAAGCTGACAAATTTCTGCCTTCTAGTAAGCCAGAGACGATTATCAAATAAAATTTGACAGCAAGCCACATAAGTAGATATTAGGGCAGGTGACCAAAAGCTTGGTCAAAGAGGTCAGTTTTAAGGCGCGTCTTAAAGGAGGAGAGGTTTAGGGAGGGAATTCCAGAGCTTAGGGCCCGGGCAGCTGAAGACACGGCCGCCAATGGTGGAGCGATTAAAATGAGGAATGCGCAAGTGGCCAGAATTGGAGGAGCGCAGAGATCTCGGAGGGTTTTAGGGCCGGAGGAGGTTGTGTTCTGGAATGAGTGACGGTCTGGCCTTGCATTGTGTCATCAAAAACTACGAACAGGCTCAGCAATTTGAACAAGGCAGGTTGGTAAATGCCTTCAGAAAAAGTGATCGGTAGCAAACTGATTTAAATAACTTGGTGAAATACACAAAGAGCTGTCAATTTTTTTTATTTGTTCCCGGGATGTGGGCGTCGCTGGCAAGGCCGGCATTTGTTGCCCATCCCTAGTTGCCCTTGAGAAGGTGGTGGTGAGCCGCCTTCTTGAACCGCTGCAGTCCGTGTGGTGAAGGTGCTCCCACAGTGCTGTTAGGGAGGGAGTTCCAGGATTTGGACACAGCGACGATGAAGGAACGGCCGATATACTTCCAAGTCAGGACGTTGTGTGACTTGGAGGGGAAATTGTTCCCATGCACCTGCTGCCCTTGTCCTTCTAGGTGGTAGAGGTCACGGGTTTGGGAGGTGCTGCCGAAGAAGTTCAGGCGAGTTGCTGCAGTGCATCTTGTAGATGGTACACACTGCAGCCACGGTGCGCCGGTGGTGGAGGGAGTGAATGTTTAAGGTGGTGGATGGGGTGCCAATCAAGCGGGCTGCTTTGTCCTGGATGGTGTCGAGCTTCTTGAGTGTTGTTGGGGCTGCACTCATCCAGGCAAGTGGAGAGTATTCCATCACACTCCTGACTTGTGCCTTGTAGATGGTGGAAAGGCTTTGGGGAGTCAGGAGGTGAGACACTCACCGCAGAATACCCAGCCTCTGACCTTTGCTGGTTGCCACTTTATTTATGAGGCTGGTCCAAGTAAGTTCCAGTTAAATTAAACACATTTGAACAAATCCCAAAAGATGTCTGCATTTGAATTCAAAATGTTTGGTCATTCAGAGTAAGGTCCCTCTGCAATGTTCCATTAAATACTCACAGTTCACACAGCATAATCAGCTGACACCTGTAACAGTGGTATCAGCTAGGGCCTGATTTTTGAGAGTGAAGCTGGTTTTAAACCTCTTATGTACTGGACAGAATTAAAGAAGCCTATACTAAAAACGCTTCATTTTTTTTATCATAACCTCGATACTATCTCAACCATTTCCCCAGGAAGCAAGGATCCAAGGCCTATACAGTATTATTCCACTGCTTTAAGTTAAGTGTCAGCCATGGCTCAGTGGGCAGCATTCTCGCCTCTGAGCCAGAAGGTTGTGGGTTCTAAATCCCACTCTAGAAACTTGAGCACAACAATCTAAGCTGACACTCCAGTGCAGTGCTGAGGGAGCGCTGCACTGTCAGAGGTGCTGTTTTTCGGCTGAGACATTAAAACAAGGCTCCGTCTGACCCCTCAGGTGGATGTAAAAGATCCCCATGGCACTGCTTGAAGAAGAGCAGGGGAGTTTTCCCCAGTGTCCTGGCCAATATTTATCTCTCGACCAACAGCACTGGCCATTTATCTCATTGCTGTCTCTGGAATCTTGCTGTGCACAAGTTGGCTGCCACGAATTCCCGACATTACAACATTGACCACACTTCAAATTGTACTTTATTGGCTGTAAATCGCTTGGGACGTTCTGAGGTGCTATATAAATGTGTGTTCTATCTTTCCGCTTTACTTATTCCCCTATAATGGGAAATGACTACCTCTGTCTGCTGTTGACAGTGAAATGGAGAATAGCTTTAAGAAGAATGTGTCTATGATTTTACTATCAATCTATGGCCAATTTTCCTTCACATTGTCTGTTTAATGATTCAGCAACAACAACGTGTATTTATATAGTGCCTTTAACGTAGTAAGACGTCCCAAGGCGCTGCACAGGAGTATTATAAGACAAAAAATTTGACACCGAGCCACATAAGGAGAAATTAGGGCAGGTGACCAAAAGCTTGGTCAAAGAGGTCGGTTTTAAGGAGCGTCTTAAAGGAGGAGAGAGAGGTGGAGAGGTGGAGAGGTTTAGGCAGGGAATTCCAGAGCTTAGGGCCTAGGCAACCATCTACAAAGTAGTTAACAACCCGTCTGAAAAAGAAACATTCATCAAAACTGCTGCAGGCAAAGAGAGGACAAATGGGGATAGAAATTACTTTGCTGGATCCAAAGTGGGTGCCACAAAGTTCAATTCTGCAGCTCGACGTTCCTTGCTGGAAGCGCGCCTGACATCATATTGGTTTGGGTGCTCAAAAGGTATCCTTGGTGGTCACCAGCAACAAACACAGGCATCAGTTACCTGTTCTAGTGCTACTAGAGGTGGCTCCCCAGTGGCTACAGCTTGGGAGGTGGAAGGTTGCTGAATCTCCAGTGAGAGTCCTTGAGATGGCCATAGTGGACCACCTCAACGAGCTGTGATCGGTGGTGACTGCTGGGACTCGGCTTCAGCTGTCCCAGGTGGCTGTCTGGCACCAACAAGGGCACTGGTTGAAAGGCCTGTGGGGAGCAGGCGTGTTGTCCTCCTGAGAGAGGACAGCAGGTGCCTCTCCCATGGAGCCAATGCTATTCTTAAGCTGTTGAGCCTCAGCACTATCACTGCTCTGCGCAAGAAGAGAGTGCAGGTGTGCTGGGAGGCTCTTGAAGCATCTATCCATGCTCTCCTTCAGGTTTTGCTTTGAGGACATGAATGTCAGGGTAGAATAGAGTGTGAAAGGTGGCAGAGGTGTGAGCAGGTGAAGGAAGTAAGAGTGAGGAGAGTAGCAGATGTAGAGTGTTGCAGTTGGAGCAGAAGGAAGTGGAGTAAAGTGTGCTGCAGTGATTGGAGGAGAATGGTAATTGTCCCTAACCTGCAGCTTCTACCACCTAGAAGGACAAGGGCAGAAGGTGCATGGGAACACCATCACCTCCAAGTTCCCCTCCAGGTCACACACCATCCTGTCTTAGAAATACATCGGCCGTTCCTTCACCGTCGCTGGGTCAAAATCCTGGAACTTCCTCCCTAACGGCACTGTGGGAGCACCTTCACCTCAGATAAGGCGACCAAAGCTGCACACAATACTCAAGGTGTGGTCTCACCAAGGCCCTGTACACCTGCAGCATAGTTTGTCTATTATGTAGGATTCAGCAACCGCAAGACAGGTGGCTGTCATGAGTTCCCTAATATATACTAGAGTATATTTGTTTGTTTTTTGGTGAGTTAACATTAACTAATAATCATTAAATCTTTATGTACCTGGTCCATTGCGGGTGAATATCGTGAGCGATGACTTTGCTTTAAACTGGGCTGTGCTGTACGTGAGGGCTCACCACACAGACCAGATGAGGGGATTTGGATGAGGGAAAGTTCCTGAAACGGGATTTTGAAAGAGTGATTCTCTTTCACTGGGGGTTACAAGATCACAAGATAGTTATGGATGAGTTATGGATCCATGCAGAAACTTTAATGTCTCCCGCTCGCAGCATTCCATTGTCACTTAAATAATTTCACCGATTTTGCCTCCACAACCCGATCTGGCTCTTCATCCCATGTGTTGTTCACTCTTATGTGAAGATCTTCGTACTACCAGTCCTAAGTTTCCCAATTACTAGTGTACTCTTGTCTTAATCTCACAATTTCAAGAGTGAAGTTAGGAAACACCTCTACACACAAACGGTGGTAAAAGTTTGGAACTCTCTTCCGCAAACGGCAATTGATGCTCGATCAATTGTTAATTTTAAATCGGAGATTATCTTTCTGTTAACCAAAGGTATAAAGGGATATGGGGCAAAGTGGGTAGATGGTGTTAGGTCGCAGATCAGCCATGATCTCAGTGAATGGCGGAGCAGGCTCGAGGAGCTGAATGAAACATAGAAACATAGAAGATAGGAGCAGGAGTAGGCCATTCGGCCCCTCGAGCCTGCTCCACCATTCAATGAGATCATGGCTGATCAACCAAACTCAGTACCCGGGCCCTGCTTTCTCCCCATATCCCTTGATCCCTTTAGCCTTAAGAAATATATTTAACTCCTTCTTGAATATATTTAATGAATTGGCTTCAACTGCCTTCTGTGGTAGAGAATTCCAGAGGTTCACCACTCTCTGGGTGAAGAAATTCCTCCTCATCTCTGTCCTAAATGGTTTACCCCTTAGACTATGACCCCTGGTTCTAGACTCCCCCGCCATCGGGAACATCCTTCCTGCATCTAGTCTGTCTAGTCCTGTTAGAATTTTATACGCTTCAATGAGATCCCCTCTCATTCTTCTAAACTCCAGCGAGTATAAGCCCAATCAACCCAATCTCTCCTCATACGTCATTCCTGCCATCCCAGGTATCAGTGGCTGCACTCCCTCCATGGCAAGAACATCCTTCCTCAGATAAGGCGACCAAAACTGCACACAATACTCAAGGTGTGGTCTCACCAAGGCCCTGTACAACTGCAGCAAGACATCCTTGTTCCTGTACTCGAACCCTCTCGCATACTATTTGCCTTCTTAACCGCCTGCTACACCTGCATGCATATCTTCAGTGACTGGTGCACAAGGACACCCAGGTCTCGTTGCACTTCCCCTTCTCCCAATCTATTGCCGTTCAGATAATAATCTGCCTTCCTGTTTTTGCCACCAACGTGGATAACCTCGCATTTATCCACATTATACTGCATCTGCCATGCTTCTGCCCAATCACCCAACCTGTCCAAATCATCCTGTAGTTTCTCGGCATCCTCCTCACAGTACACACGCCCACCCAGCTTTGTCTGCAAACTTGGAGATATTATATCTAGTTCCCTCGTCTAGATCATTACTATATATTGTGAATAGCTGGGGTCCTAGGACCGATCCCTGCGGTACCCCACTAGTCACTGCCTGCCACTCAGAAAAAGACCCGTTTATTCCAACTCTTTGCTTCCTGTATGCCAACCAGTTCTCTATCGAAGTCAGTACCTTGCCCCCAATCCCATGTGCCTTAACTTTACACGATTCTTTTTCCGAGTGGCAGGCAGTGACTAGTGGGGTACCGCAGGGATCGGTCCTAGGACCCCAGCTATTCACAATATTTATTAATGATCTGGACAAGGGAACTAGATGTAATATCTCCAAGTTTGCAGATGACACAAAGCTGGGTGGGCGTGCGTGCTGTGAGGAGGATGCCAAGAAACTCCAGGATGATTTGGACAGGTTGGGTGATTGGGCAGAAGCATGGCAGATGCAATATAACATGGATAAATGCGAGGTTATCCACTTTGGTGTCAAAAACAGGAAGGCAGATTATTATCTGAATGGCAATAGATTGGGAGAAGGGGAAGTGCAACGAGACCTGGGTGTCCTTGTGCACCAGTCGCTGAAGGTAAGCATGCAGGTGCAGCAGGCGGTTAAGAAGGCAAATGGTATGTTGGCATTCGTAGCGAGAGGGTTTGAGTACAGGAACAAGGATGTCTTGCTGCAGTTGTACAGGGCCTTGGTGAGACACCACACCTTGAGTATTGTGTGCAGTTTTGGTCGCCTTATCTGAGGAAGGATGTTCTTGCCATGGAAGGAATTCAGCGAAGATTCACCAGGCTGATACCTGGGATGGCAGGAATGACGTATGAGGAGAGATTGGGTCGATTGGGCTTATACTCGCTGGAGTTTAGAAGAATGAGAGGGGATCTCATTGAAACTTATAAAATTCTGACAGGACTGGACAGACTAGATGCAGGGAGGATGTTCCCGATGGTCGGGGAGTCCAGAACCAGGGGTCACAGTCTAAGGATAAGGGGTAAGCCATTTAGGACAGAAATGAGGAGGAATTTCTTCACCCAGAGAGCGGTGAACCTGTGGAATTCTCTACCACAGATGGCAGTAGAGGTCAATTCATTAAATATATTCAAGAAGGAGTTGGATATATTTCTTAAGGCTAAAGGGATCAAGGGATACAGGGAGAAGGCAGGGACAGGGTACTGAATTTGGATGATCAGCCATGATCTCATTGAATGGCAGAGCAGGCTCGAGGGGCCGAATGGCCTACTTCTGCTCCCATCTTCTATGTTTCTATGTTTCTATGAAGGAGGGTGTGTCTTATGAAGAAAGGTTGAGCAGGTTGTACCTATACTCATTGGAGTTTAGAAGAATGAGACGGAATCTTATTGAAACATATAAGATTCTGAGGGGGCTTGACAGGGTAGATGCAGAGCGGATGTTTCCCCTCATGGAGGAATCTAGAACTAGGGGGCATAATTTCAGAATAAGGGGGCACCCTTTTGTGGTAAACCACTTTTATCGTTCACTATCGTTACACTATGGTTATCACTGTTTATGTCGTTACACTATGGTTATCACTGTTTACACTGTTGTATCACTACACAAGGTCACCTCTTGCCATGCTGTTATACCTGGGCTGACCACAGCTGACTCCGCCCATGGCTCCGCCTGCTTCCCAGGTATAAAGGTGGTCGACTGGCTGGTATTCCTCCTTGTTGGATCCGATCACCCACGAGGGTGGGCTCTGTTATTTAGCCAATAAAAACCTATAGTTACTAACTTAACTCGTCGCTTTTCATGAACTGAATTGATAGGTATATCAATTTTATTGGCTAAATTTTGAAATGTCTACAACGGAGCAGCCAAACGACCAGTCAGACGTACAGCCTCAGCCAAACGGCCATCTACAACAGCCCCAGCAGCCTGCCTGGCTACGAGCCCTCCGGCCGCCGTACCTGGATCTAAACCCACAGGCTGCGAATTCAGCCCTCGACTTCGAACACTGGCTTAGCTGCTTCGAAGCCTACCTGGGAGAATCCGGCGTGCCTCCGGCATCCAAACTAAGAGTTCTGACCGCTCAGGTGAGCCCTAAAGTATTTGCACTCATCCGGGACATTGCCACATATGAGGACGCCCTCAACCTGTGTGGTAAACCACTGTTTGTATTCCACTGTGTACATGCCTGGACATGCCTCAGCTGACTCCTCCCACAAGTCCTAGTATAAAGGTGACTGCTCCCCAGCCCTTTGTATTTCTGGACCGGTCGACCACTCGAGGCAGACCTTCATTCTTTTGTTAATAAAAGCCTTTAGTTACTCTCTTAACTCTCAGTCTTTTATGAGTAATTGATAGCGCATCAATTTTATTAACAAAATTTTTATAATGGAGAAGATCCTCACACCAGCATGCCTGGACTTAGATCATCGGGAGGCGGACTCATCCACCAAGTTTACTCACTGGCTTAAGTGTTTCGAAAAATTCCTGACCGCCTCCGCAGCAATCAAATCGGACGAGGACAAACTGGATGTCCTGACCTCCAAAGTGAACCACCGAGTGTACTCGGTCATCCAAGACACGACCTCGTACGCGGACGCTATCAAGCTCCTCAAGGACCAGTACACGCGCCCAGTGAACGAAGTGTACGCCAGGCACCTTCTGGGGAGTCGTAAACAACAACCTGGGGAATCGACCATGGAATACCTTCAGGCACTGTCTGTGCTTGGCCGGGCCCGTGGTTGTAAGGATGTAAAGGCCGCCGTGTACACAGAGGAACTTATCCGGGACGCTTTTGTAGCGGGCCACAGATCCAATTACACCCGACAGCGACTGTTGGAGCAGAGTGACCTCGACCTCAACAAGGCCTCTGAACTCGCACTATCATTGGATGCAGCCTACCGGGGCATGGATGCCTACTCCTCTGCACCGTGGACGCCGCGGGGAATGACAGCCTGGGACACGGTAGGACCGCCTCATAGCGCCGTGCCACCCCAGCCACACCCCAGCAACGGCCCAACTACAGCAGCAGTGTCCCAAGGCCAGACAGCAGTGCCCCAAGGCCAGAAATGCTACTTCTGTGGCCAGGCAAAACACCCCAGAGCGCGCTGCCCGGCGAAAAACGCGATCTGCTCGGGCTGCGGGAAGAAGGGACACTACGCTAACGTCTGCAGGGCCAAAGCCACCCCGAACCCCAGCAGCGCCGCGTGTGGGCCGCGCGGGCCGCCATCTTGGGCCTCCCCGGCCATGTGCGAACCACCGGTACAGCAGCCATTTTGGACGCCTCCAGCCACATGGGGATCATGGACGCCGCCATCTTGGACGACAGCCAGAACGCAGCAGGCCCCCAACACCGCCTCATCTGATACCCGCAGCGACACACCGACCCCTACGCTGGCATCCGTTACACTGGACCAAGCGAGACCGCACCAGCTGGCCAGTTCCACAATGGACATTAAGGTAAATGGCCACGATACAATCTGCCTTTTTGACTCTGGGAGCACGGAGAGCTTCATCCACCCCGACACGGTGCGGCGTTGCTCTCTCCCAGTCCTGCCTGCGCACCAGCGGATTTCTATGGCCTCCGAGTCCCAGTCGGCGGACATCGGCGGCTACTGCGTAGTGACACTCGTAGTAGACGGGACCGTGTACGATCATTTTAAACTTCTGGTCCTGCCCGACCTCTGCGCTGCCGTCCTGCTGGGGTTAGATTTTCAGTGCCACCTTAAAAGTGTTACGATGGCGTACGGTGGACCCCTACCCCCACTCACAGTCCGCAGCCAGCAGCTCCCAAATTGCCCGCCGCGCACCAGGTGCAACCTCTCCACACTCAGAGTCACCCCCCCCCCCACTGTTTGCTAACCTCACCCCCGACTGTAAGCCCATCACCACAAAGAGCAGGCGATACAGTGCCGGGGACAGGGTTTTCATTAAAACCGAAGTGGAGCGGCTCCTGAAGGAAGGGATTATTGAGGGCAGCACCAGCCCCTGGCGAGCCCAGGTTGTGGTCGTTAAGACCGGCGAGAAGCAGCGCCTGGTCATCGACTACAGCCAGACAATAAATCGCTACACCCTGCTGGACGCCTACCCACTCCCCCGTATAGCTGATATGGTCAACCAGATCGCGCAGTACCGCGTCTTCTCGACCATTGACCTGAAATCAGCATACCACCAGCTCCCTATCCGCCCTGAGGACCGCCAGTATACTGCCTTTGAGGCCAACGGCCGCCTCTACCACTTCCTTAGGGTTCCCTTTGGCGTCACCAACGGGGTCTCTGTCTTCCAAAGGGAGATGGACCGGATGGTAGATCAAAATGCGTTGCAGGCCACTTTCCCATATCTGGACAATGTGACCATCTGCGGCCGTGACTTGCAGGACCATGACGCAAACCTCGAAAAATTCCTCCGCACCGCCCAACTCCTGAACCTGACATATAACAAGGAGAAGTGCATATTCCGCACAAACTGCCTCGCCATCCTTGGCTGTGTTGTGGAACACGGAGTCATCGGCCCCGACCCCGACCGGATGCATCCCCTTATGGAACTCCCACTGCCCCACTGCCTCAAGGCCCTGAAGAGGTGCCTAGGGTTTTTCTCCTATTATGCCCAGTGGGTCCCCTACTATGCGGACAAGGCCCATCCGCTGATCAAGTCCACCTCTTTTCCCTTGACGGCAGAGGCCTGCTTAGCCTTCCACCGTATCAAGGAAGACATTGCCAAAGCCACCATGCACGCAGTGGACGAATCCATCCCCTTCCAGGTGGAAAGCGACGCGTCCGACTTTGCCCTGGCCGCTACCCTCAATCAGGCGGGGAGACCCGTGGCCTTCTTTTCACGAACCCTCCAAGGCCCGGAGACCAGACACTCCGCTGTTGAGAAGGAGGCCCAGGCGATTGTGGAGGCTGTGCGTCATTGGAGGCACTACCTGGCCGGAAAACGATTTACCCTGCTCACTGACCAACGTTCAGTTGCTTTCATGTTTAACAACAAGCAGAGGGGCAAAATCAAAAATGACAAGATCTTGAGGTGGAGAATCGAACTTTCCACCTACAATTACGAGATCTTGTACCAGCCCGGGAAGCTCAATGAACCCCCGGATGCGCTATCGCGTGGCACCTGCGCCAGCGCGCAGATCGATAGACTGCGGGCCCTCCACAATGACCTCTGCCACCCGGGGGTCACCAGGTTCTTCCACTTCATCAAGGCCTGCAACCTGCCTTACTCTATTGAGGAGGTCAGGACCATGACCAGGAACTGCCAAGTCTGCGCTGAGTGCAAACCGCACTTTTATAGACCAGACAGGGCCCACCTGATAAAAGCCACTCGCCCCTTCGAGCGCCTGAGCGTTGATTTTAAAGGGCCTCTCCCCTCCTCTGACCGCAATGTGTACTTCCTCAATATTATTGATGAGTACTCCCGTTTCCCGTTCGCCATCCCCTGCCCGGACATGACCAGTGCCACGGTCATTAAATGTCTGAACGACCTCTTCACCCTGTTCGGTTTCCCCAGCTATATCCATAGCGACCGGGGCTCATCGTTTATGAGCGACGAACTCCGTCAGTACCTGCTAACTAGGGGTATTGCCACAAGCAGGACCACCAGTTACAACCCCCGGGGGAACGGACAGGTGGAAAGAGAAAATGCGACAGATTGGAAGGCCGCCCTGCTAGCCTTAAAGTCCAGGGGCCTTCCAACCTCCCGCTGGCAGGATGTGCTCCCCGATGCGCTCCACTCTATTCGGTCACTGCTCTGCACTGCCACTAACGCCACCCCTCATGAGAAAATGTTTGTCTTCCCAAGGAAGTCCACATCGGGGACATCGCTACCGCCGTGGCTGACGTCCCCAGGGCCGGTCCTACTGAGAAGGCACGTGAGGACCCATAAAACGGACCCCCTGGTCGAGAGGGTCGACCTCCTCCACGCCAACCCCCAGTATGCTTACATTGCATACCCGGACGGGCGGGAGGACACAGTCTCCATAAGAGACCTTGCACCCTCGGGGGCCGCAGTAACCCACTACTCACTACCACCCCCCCCCCACGATCCGATATCCAGCCCCAGCAGACGGCAGGCCGGGGCCCCGCGACCCGCTCGACATCTACGAGGACGACACGCCTGTGCCACAGCCCACGCAGGACTCGACGCCGGAAGCTCCACTGCCCCTGCCGTCGCCACGCCGATCACAGCGGCAGACAAGACCTCCGGAGAGACTCCAATACACTAACTTTTAATACACTTCACCCCGCCGGACTCAATTTTAAACAAGGGGTGAATGTGGTAAACCACTGTTTGTATTCCACTGTGTACATGCCTGGACATGCCTCGGCTGACTCCTCCCACAAGTCCTAGTATAAAGGTGACTGCTCCCCAGCCCTTTGTATTTCTCGACCGGTCGATCACTCGAGGCAGACCTTCATTCTTTTGTTAATAAAAGCCTTTAGTTACTCTCTTAACTCTCAGTCTTTTATGAGTAATTGATAGCGCATCAACCTGCTAAAAGAACAGTATCGGAGCCCTGTAAACTCAATGTACGCCAGGCATCTCCTAAGATCCCGCTCGCAACAGCCAGGAGAGTTGGTTGATGATTGCTTACGGGCGCTGCAAATACTCGGCAGGGACTGTGACTTTAAAGCCGTAACAGCTGCAGAACATACAGATGGAAACATCCGAGATGCCTTCGTGAAAGGCCTTCGGTCAGACTACTCACGGCAAAGACTGCTGGAATCAAAGGACCTCGACCTGAAAACAGCTGCTATCCTCGCTCGCTCCTTGGAAGTGGCCCATCGGGACCTCGAGGCGTACTCCAGGTACTGTGCTGCGCGACCCTGGGACTCGGGCCCGACCCCGGCCGCAATACCCCTCGCACCGCCGCCTCTGGGACCTACCATAGCGTCGGTGCCCCGGAACCGTTCGGGACCGCCACCCCCGGTACCAGCTGCGACATCGGAGCCCCGCGATCAGGCCGCCGGCTGCTTCTGTGGCCAGGTGAAACATCCAAGGGCGCGCTGCCCTGCAAGAAACGCGACCTGCTCCGACTGCCACAAGAAAGGCCACTTCGCGAAGGCCTGCAGGGGGAAAGCCACAGACGCCAGCAGTGCCTCATGCGAGTTGTGGGGGCGGCCATCTTTCATCAAGGCCACAGATGCCAGTATCCCCTCGTGTGAGTCGTGGGGGTGGCCATCTTTGATCAAGGCCACCGACGCCGGCAGTGCCTCATGTGAGTTGTGGGGGCGGCCATCTTCTCCGCCATTTTATTCAACGTCGTGGGCGCCGCCATTTTGTTCACCACACTCGACCACCACCTTGTCTCCAGACCTGACCACCGCCTCACCCGCAGACTACAGCAGCTCGCTCAGCCATACACTAGCCTCCGTCACACTTGACCAAGCTCGCCCGCATCACCTGTCCAAGTCCATGATGGACATCAAAGTAAACGGCCACGCCACGACCTGCCTGTTCGACAGCGGAAGCACGGAGAGCTTCATCCATCCAGACACGGTGAGCCACTACTCCCTCACTGTCCGGCCAACGCGCAACCGGATCTCGATGGCGTCGAGGTCCCATTCTACAGACATCAGCGGCTACTGTGTTGTGACCCTGTCGGTTCGGGGCACGGAGTATAAAAATTTTAAACTTCTCGTCCTGCCCCAGCTCTGCGCTGCCGTCCTACTAGGGCTGGATTTCCAATCCCACCTTCAAAGTGTCACTTTGGCATACGGTGGACCCCTCCCCCCACTCACAGTCTACAACCAGCAGCTTTTAAACCGCCCACCGCCTACCACCTGCGGCCTATCCACCCTCAAGGTCCCGCCCCCCTCCCTGTTCGCTAACCTCACCCGCGACTGTAAACCCGTCGCTACCAAGAGCAGGCGGTACAGCGCCGGGGACAGAGCTTTTATTAGCTCCGAGGTGCAGTGACTCCTGAAGGAGGGCATCATCGAGAGAAGCAACAGCCCCTGGCGTGCCCAGGTCGTAGTCGTTAAGACCGGCGATAAACACCGCCTGGTCATCGACTACAGCCAAACCATAAACCGGTACACCCAGCTGGACGCATATCCCCTTCCCCGCATATCTGATATGGTCAATCAGACTGCACAGTACCGGGTATTCTCTACCATCGACCTTAAGTCGGCCTATCACCAACTCCCTATCCGCCCTGAGGACCGCCAGTATACTGCCTTCGAGGCGAATGGCCGCCTCTACCACTTCTTTAGGGTTCCCTTCGGCGTCACCAACGGGGTTTCGGTCTTCCAAAGGGAGATGGACCGGATGGTTGACCAGAACGGGCTGCATGCCACGTTCCCTTATCTAGATAACGTCACCATCTGCGGCCGCGACCGGCAGGACCATGATGTTAATCTGGAGAGATTCCTCCGTACGGCCCAACGGCTGAACCTCACCTACAATAAGGAGAAATGTGTGTTTAACACTTCGTGCCTTGCCATCCTCGGCTGCGTAGTAGAGAATGGAGTCATCGGCCCCGACCCCGAAAGAATGCGCCCCCTCATGGAGCTTCCCCTCCCCCACTGTCCAAAGGCGCTGAAGAGAACCCTGGGGCTCTTCGCCTACTATGCCCAATGGGTGCCCAATTATGCGGACAAAGCCAGACCCCTCATGAAGTCCACCTCCTTCCCCCTGATGGCAGAAGCATGCGCAGCCTTCTCCCTCATAAAGGGAGACATTGCTAAGGCCACAATGCACGCGGTGGATGAGTCTATCCCTTTCCAAGTGGAGAGCGATGCATCCGACTTCGCCCTAGCTGCAACCCTTAACCAGGCAGGGAGACCTGTGGCCTTCTTCTCAAGGACCCTCCAGGGCCCTGAGATCCGACACTCTTCGGTCGAGAAGGAGGCCCAGGCGATCGTGGAGGCAGTACGACGCTGGAGGCATTACCTGGCAGGCAAACGATTTACCCTCCTCACCGGCCAGCGCTCGGTCGCTTTTATGTTTAACAACAAGCTGAGGGGCAAAATCAAGAACGACAAGATCTTGAGGTGGAGAATCGAGCTCTCCACCTACGATTATGATATCTTGTACCGGCCTGGTAAACTGAACGAACCCCCAGATGCTCTGTCACGAAGTACATGCGCCTACGCGCAAATTGATAGACTGCAGACCCTCCACAACGACCTCGGCCACCCCGGGGTCACCAGACTTTACCACTTCATTAAGGCCCGCAACCTGCCCTACTCCATCGAGGAGGTCAGGACCATGACCAGGAACTGCCAAACCTGTGCCGAATGCAAACCGCATTTCTTTAGGCCGGACAGAGCAAGCCTGATCAAGGCCACCCGCCCCTTCGAGCGCTTGAGCATCGATTTTAAGGGGCCCCTCCCGTCCTCTGACCGTAATGTGTACTTCCTCAACATTATTGATGAGTACTCCCATTTCCCCTTTGCCTTCCCCTGCCCAGACATGACCAGTACCACGGTCATCAAATGCCTGAACGACCTCTTCGCCTTGTTCAGGTTCCTGAACTATATACATAGCGACCGGGGCTCATCCTTCATGAGCGAGGAACTTCGCCAGTTCCTACTAGCGAGAGGTATTGCTGCAAGCAGGACCACCAGCTACAACCCCCGAGGGAACAGCCAGGTGGAAAGAGAGAACGCGACTGTCTGGAAGGCCGTTCTCTTAGCCTTAAAGTCTAAGGGCCTCCCAACCTCTCGCTGGCAGGAAGTCCTCCCGGCAGCGCTGCATTCCATCCGGTCACTGCTTTGCACTGCCATTAACGCCACCCCCCATGAACGAATGTTTGTTTTCCCCAGGAAGTCGACTACGGGAACCTCGCTACCAACATGGCTGACTTCTCCGGGGCTCGTCTTGCTGCGAAAGCACGTGAGGGCCCATAAAACAGACCCCCTGGTCGAGAGGGTGGACCTCCTGCACGCCAACCCCCAGTACGCCTATGTGGCATACCCAGACGGGCGGGAGGACACAGTCTCCTTACGAGACCTCGCACCCTCGGGCACCCCTGAGACACCACCATTACCCCCCCACCACCCCCCAAATCCAGCCCAGGTAGACGGCATGCCGGAACCCCACGAGCCTTCGCCGACCACGCAGACACCAGCATTAACATCGGATACTGCACCACCGCCGCCGCTGCTGCGCCGATCAGAAAGGCTTACGAGGCCTCCGGACAGACTGACATACCCGAACTGGTAGTACACTTCACCCCGCCGGACTCAAATTTAAACAAGGGGTTTATATCGTTACACTATGGTTATCACTGTTTACACTGTTGTATCACTACACAAGGTCACCTCTTGCCACGCTGTTATACCTGGGCTGACCACAGCTGACTCCGCCCATGGCTCCGCCTGCTTGCCCAGGTATAAAGGTGGTCGACTGACTGGTATTCCTCCTTGTTGGATCCGATCACCCACGAGGGTGGGCTCTGTTATTTAGCCAATAAAAACCTATAGTTACTAACTTAACTCGTCGCTTTTCATGAACTGAATTGATAGGTATATCACCTTTTAAATCAGAAATGAGGAGGAATATCTTCTCGCAGAGGGTCGTGAATCTTTGGAATTCTCTTCCCCAGAGAGCTGTGGAGGCTGGGTCATTGAATATATTTAAGGTGGAGATAGACAGATTTTTGAATTGTAAGGGAGTCAAGGGTTATGGGGTGTGGGCAGGGAAGTGGAGTTAAGGCCAAGATTAGATCAGCCTTGATCTTATTGAATGGCGGAGCAGGCTCGAGGGGCTGAATGGCCTACCCCTGCTCCTACGTCTTATGTTCTTATGTTCTTTGCTTTGTGAAGGGAACATGAACAATGAAAACATCATCAACCAGCTGATTGGACAGAAGCTGGTGAACTTGGAAAGGTTTGTCTTAACCTGTTGATCATGTATTATTAGTGAAAGTCGCAGTGAGCAATATGAACAGTTTAACAGATACAGTAATATTGGTGCACAGTCGGGTGGAATAGTTCATTGTTATTGGTAGATCTTCCATGGCGTTGCTCACAGGCAGTCTGGGGCCGAGAGCTTGGTTACTGAGCCCCACTCTCAGCTCCTCACTGTTGACCGGCTCCTCCCAGCCCTTGATTTTGGTGCTCACTCCCTGATCTGTAAATGTAGACAACCACTTATCATTGGTAGACCTCCCATGCCATTGCTCATAGGTAGTCAATGAGTGTCAGCATGGATTTGTGAAGGGCCGGTCATGTCTGACTGATCTAATAACCTTTCGGAGGAGGTCAGTAACATGGACAAGGGAGTGTCTCTGGATCTTGTATGTGTGGACTTCCAGAGGGTTAAATTATGAGGACAGGTTGCACAGGCTGGGCTTGTATTCCCTCTAGTATAGAATATTAAACGGTGATATAATTGAGGTGTTTAAGATGTTCAAAGAGTTGGTAGGGTAGATCGATAAAAACGATTTCCTCTGGCGGGGAAATCCAGAACAAAGGGGCATGAGATTAAAATTAGAGTTAGCCTGGTCAGGGATGTGATGTCAGGAAGCACTTCTTCTCCCAAAGGCTAGCGGAATTGTGGAACTCTCTCCCCCCATATCTATTGAGGCTGGGGGTCAATTGAAAACTTCAAAAATGAGATTGATAGATTTTTGTTAGGCAAGAGTTTTAAGGGATGTGGAACCAAGGCGGGGAAATGGAGTTAACATACAGGTCAGCCATGCTTTGGCAGAATAGACTCGAGGGGCTGAAAGGCCTCCTCCTGTTCCTAAGTTGATCAAGAGATATCAAACAAAGACAGGTAAATGGATTTGAGGTGCAGAGCAGCCATGGTCTAATTGAATACTGGAGCAGGCTCGAGGGGCTGAATGGCCGGCTCCTGTTGCTTTAAATGTATGCAATTACTTAACATAATTGGTAGAAGGCAAACAATCCCATCACTGCCCATCGCCCACGCACCCTGTGCTATGGGTCATAACCACATGGAAACCTGTTATTGCTTTCTAGCGAAACAAGTCAGTTTAACTTAAGTAAAGCCCAAAGGTTTTTCCCATATATGGTTTCAAGGTGAGGTCAAACCGTGACATAACCGAGTAAGCCCCACCCTCACACTGCGCATCACACTGAGATGAGACATCACAATAGCTTTGTAAAGTAGATAAATATTAGCCAGGATGAGATAACAACAGTTTGTAAAGGCAAGGGAACTGCACTGAGTCTGATCTGTCTAGGACTGAATGCGGTCGGCTCGAACATCTGAACAGCTTTGCTCTGTGAAGACAACACGAACAATTGAAACATCATCAACCAGCGGCTTGGACAGAATTCGTGAACTTTGAAAGGTTTGTCTTTCTGGGATCTCAGGAATGGACGTATGAGGAGAGATTGGGTTGATTGGGCTTATATTCGCTGGAGTTTAGAAGAATGAGGGGATCTCATTGAAACTTATAAAATTCTAACAGGACTAGACAGACTAGATGCAGGAAGGATGTTCCCGATGGTTGGGGAGTCCAGAACCAGGGGTCACCATCTAAGGATAAGGGGTAAGCCATTTAGGACAGAGATGAGAAGGAATTTCTTCACCCAGAGAGTGGTGAACCTGTGGAATTCTCTACCACAGAAGGCAGTTGAGGCCAATTCATTAAATATATTCAAGGAGTTGGATATATGTCTTGAGGCTAAAGGGATCAAGGGATATGGGGAGAAAGCAGGGACAGGGTACTGAATTTGGATGATCAGCCATGATCTCATTGAATGGCGGAGCAGGCTCGAGGGGCCGAATGGCCTACTCCTGCTCCTATCTTCTATGTTTCTATGTTCCTATGTCTTAACCTGTTTATCTTGTATTATTAGTGAAAGTCATAATGAGCAATATGAACAGTTTATCAGATACAGTAATATTGATGCACAGTCAGGTGGAATAGTTCAGTTTGTTATTGGTAGTTCTTCCATAGCGTTGCTCATAGGTAGTCTGAATCCCGGAGCCTGGTTACTGATGGTTACTGAGCCCCACTCCTCACTGACCGTCTCCTCCCAGTCCTGGAGTTTAATGCTCACTCCCTGATCTGTAAATGTAGACAACTATTTACTGACTGTGACTAACTGTGTTTGGAGCTGTACTTCCAGCTTGTATCATTCCCCGTGAAAGTCAGAGTCAGTTACAGCAAAATCCGTGCAGATATAAAGGCTCAAATCCTGGAAACTGAAAGCAGGTCAGTTCATGTTGGTTGTTCTGATCAACTTGTCCTGGACACGGGGATAGTCTGTGGGACAGCTCAGCCCGACCATTTAAAAAGTCAAGAGCGTCCCTCTTGAAACCGCTGATTGGTGTTGAATGAACGGCTCTAAATAAGAGGAGAGGCTGACAGGGAGAGTGAACAACTGAATAATCAGTTTCTCAAAGTGTTCACCAGTACTGAGAGCTCAGGGTTAAGACTCGAAGAATGTACTCCTGGGCAGTAATGCCACTGGAGCTGCCTTGACCGAGCTTGGTACCTGCCCACACAGCTCGACGCTGGCCCAGGTGTTGACTTTTTAAAGGGAATTTGATAAATCCTTTTACAGGTTATATGGTTTACTATACGAGGGGAGCGATAAAATGCCTGTCGTTGTCCTTGTTGCAATCCAGTGATTTTTGTCATTTCTTCTGCCACAGGTACAGGTTGGTGTCAGGACGAGTGAGAGGAAATGGACGGTTTCATCAAACTACCAACAGACTAAAGTTGTCAGTAACAAAACCACAAAGACACCTGGATCACACATCCTGACATCACATCAATGCCAGCAGAGATACCACAAAGGAGGAAACAGCAACACTGAAATACCCCTCAACCCATCCATTTCTTTAGTGTCAACTGTACATCTTTTAATTTCTTTATTTGACGGCCAATAACAGATCCATTTAAACTCGCAGCCAATGATTGGAGATGGTGTTAAACCAACTCTTTCCCTTCTGGCACGTTTCTTTCCCATTTTTAAAAATTTCCCACGCCCCTCTCCCTCCTCCCTAGTTCTCCCCTGGGCTGGACCTTCACGTCCAGCACTCAGGTCCCCGCATCGGCATCAAGCACCAACCCTGCTCCAACTCCAGGCTCAGTTCGGCATTGCTCGGGGTTAACTGCACTGGCACTGGATAGGGCCCAGTCCATACAGTCATCTCCGACCGATGTCGACCGGTGGTCCAAGTGTTGGGACTGAACAGGAAAGTCTCAAGGGTGGACGCTCCGGTTGTTGCCTCGATGGTGTGGAATGGGATGAGCTGGTTAAAGCCAATCCATCCCAGTCAACTACATCGGGTGAAACCCCGGTACCATTTGTACTGAGGCCTCCCAGGATAGAGGAAGAGTCCTCCTCTGGCACCAGCTGGTTCGGAGGTGTCCGTGCCTACTGATGCCAGAATCAGGCTGGTTCCCCCAAGCGCCACCAGCTACTGTTGGTGTGTCCTTCCCCAGAGGCATTCGTCCCCTCTGGTGACACCAACGCAGCCCCGGGACATTGTCTCCAGTTGGCGCCAGCTCATTTGGGGGCACCACCCTCGGTGGACTCGACCCTTCACAGGGTCACCTATGCTGTGGGTGACGTCCACTTTGGTGAGTGCAGCTGCAGATCTCTATTTATAGATCTGTAGCTCCCACCCACCACTGTGGACCCACCTTCAGCCGCTCCCTACGACACTCGAGAGGCACTCCCAGGGAGGGTGCGTGCGCTCCAGAAACCAAACTGGGAGCCTGAGTTGACCACGGCTTCCGTGCGTTGAGGTTTTTCCATGTATTCAAAACAAGGGTGACTTCGAGTCTGAAACTGTGAGTTCTGGAAGTCCCATCACTTGTGGGGGTTGAGTCTTTACCTGGGGTCTTGCAAAGGCCTCAGGCATCGACCTTTGTTGGATTCCCCCTCCCAATTTCCAAGGCGGTTTGGGCAGACTTGATAGGCGCGCCCCAGTTATGGCCAAGGTTGACAGCCCCGCCACTCTGCCTCACAACTTAAGGTTCGCTGGTACAGCTGGTGAACTTCAGTCGTGAAAGCCTCAGAAGGAAGGGAACTGCCCAGGAAACTAGTCCTGTTCCACCCACCAGGATCCAAATGGTGGGACATGTGGGTCTGGCGGACCTTCCTGCAGTGTTTGGCGCATTTCCCGAATTCCCTGCCATCAAATCCACTGGGGCTGGCTTCACTGACCAGTAGGTGAGTTGAGGGAGCAATCCCTGCCAGAGAGGACCACCTTCAGAGAGTATCTGCTGCAGCAGCAGACTGTGTGGGTGCTCTCAATGTAGGAGCAGGATCTATCATCCAGTGGATCTTGCATCGCCACTTAGTTTGTCCTCACACCTTGGGGATCCTTCAGGTTCTGCAGATGCCCATTGGTGCTGAGGGCTTCTTTGGCGAGCAAGTGGAGGATTTGCTGTAGCAGAACCTTCAGGCATTCCCAAATTGACACACAAGGGTGGGAGGGCACTGCTCACTTTGTAGCTTAGCCCACCCCATCTATAGGCCCCTTCCACTCGCCAACACCAGTCCACTCACCATCACCATCCACTCACCCCCACCATCCACTCACCACCACCAGTCCACTCACCATCACCAATCCATTCACCACCACCATCCACTCACCACCACCAATCCATTCACCCCCACCAGCCTATTCAAGGCCTTATCCGGAGCACAATGTCCTTTGTATCTTGCTAGCCCGTCATTCCAGATTAGGACCTGGAATGCAGGTAGCTCACAAGTAACACTCGAGACCCTGTCCAGCTCCACCTCCCCCAGCAGTGATCATGCCTGGATAGCCCACCTCAGAGTTGTGTGGGTGGGCTATTTCCAGTACTTCCCTGTGGAAGTGGATCACTCTGGATGTTTGGTTTGTCCATCAGAGGAACCATCTACTAGTGGGCATACTGGCAGGTCTTCTACCATCCACACTGAGAGCGAGTGATCGTCATCCAGAAGGCTCAACTGTTGGGGGTATTTCTCCAGTTGAGCCTTCTGGATGACCATCACTCTGCCAGTAATGTATCCACAGGTCTCCTTTGTCGCAGCATCTGAACTAGAGCTGGTGGTCCTGGGAGCACAGTGTTCTCCATACATTGGTGCTACAGCCATCAGCTGAATGCTTTGACATATGGGTGGGAGCCACATTCAGGATGAATGGTCTTCTCGGCCAGTGATTTCACTTGGCATTTCAACAGGCTCGGGGTGTGAACGGTATAATAGGACATCTCCACTTTCAGACTCGGTGCAGGGTAAGTCAGTGTGTCTGCAGACAGACAATATGACAAGGGTCCGGTAAGTCAACAAACAGGGTGGGACCCTCCTTCCTGGGTCCCTCTGTCAAGTTGACGCATTGCTTCCCATTGGTGCTTGAACGACGGGGTGACACTCTTGGTGCCACATTTGGCCCGGGGAGGACAACACAACAGTCGGCACACTCAGCTGCTCTGTAGTCCACCCTAACTAGTGGATGATCCACACTGAGGTAGTCCAGAACATCTTCAGGACTTGGGGGGTTTACCAGGTCGATCGACTTACTCGCATCACCGGATAATCACCAATCTGCTGGAGGACCTCAGGCTGTCGGGGCGGAGGCCCGGCAGTCTTTCGTGCTTTTGTTTCTGGATTCTGTTGCTCAGGGTTGCCTGATCTCCAGGATGCTCCAGGAAATTGCAGCAGGTGGTGGTTCTGGTTAACCCTTTGGTTACCTCACAAACCGTGCTTCAGGGACATCCGGGTGTTGAATACACACTTTGATTTCAGGAGCCCACGGGAGAAATCCATGTCATTTTTAGAGTATAGAGGACCCTACCTTTTTTAGGGAATTTTTCATTCTGACATCCTCCACACACTGCTGGACACTGTCCAACTGGTACTCAGGGTGAGGAGGGCGGACCGTACCTGCAAGCGAACAGATTCTCCGGCTCCCAGGACAAATAGATCAAAGTGGGTGTTATTCATGGGTGCCAGCGCCAGATCCAAACAGTAAGCTGAACCGTCAGGATCTGGATTTGGATCCTGCCAGCTTCTGATTGATGGCCTGGCAGTTGAGATGGAATGCCCATCAGATTAGGGTATACCAGCAGTGCGGCACTCATGGGTAATGCTCACTTTATTGTGTCTGTCCTGGTCATTTAAGCCTCTGTTCCCATACAAGTACCTCCACCCTCTTCGTCCTCTGTACTACTTGGTTAGTCGCCAGCTGTGTGTGCAGAATGCCTGAATGAAGATCACAGCTCCCTTGTCAGCTGTTCCCATGTCAGCTGCTCCCTTGTAAGCTCCTCTTCATTCTTCAAGTGACGCGGCATTTGCCACCCACCTGGTTGTCTCTTGGGTCTAGTGGGGAGTGTTGGTATGTCTTTTCCTCGTTCTGGGTTGTCTTTGGGTGTCAACAAACTGGGTTCTGGGGTGTGCTAAAAGTTAACACTGCACGGGAGTCGGGGAGGGAGGGGAAAAACAAGTGGGTTTGTCCTTCAAAGTTAGGATGTCTTAACAAAATGTCTTAACAGGGAAGGTCACGCCTTAAGAGATTTTCCCCAGGCAAATTGTGCCGATGCATCCCAGTAATTAGATCCACGTTCCACCCCCAATTCGGCCTGTCAATGTTTAGGAACGGATGTTCCCAGCAAATTAAATGGTGTCACAGTTAACACTTTAAAGAAAAGATTGGGGACAGTTTTCGTTCAACCTGGAACGACAGAAATGGAAACACTAGACAACCTGCCAACCAGTTTCTCGTCATCGCTGAATATTGGGTTTGTGACTGCTGCTACAGAACTAGACAGGAGATTGTTGAAGACCAGGCTCTCGGGGATTGTGTTCAATTGATGTTAGCAGAGTTGAAGTGAGAAAGTAATTGTCTTAGAACACTTGGGCCATAATGATCTCCTGGGCTAGTTTCGATCGCCTAAGGGGGTCGGAGAGGAATTTCCCAGATTTTTTTCCCAAATTGGCCTGGGTTTTTATGTCTGGTTTTTCGCCTCTCCCAGGAGATCACATGGTGGGGGGTCTATATATTGCGATGGACAAGGCTGGATGGACCAGAGAGTCTTTTCGTGTACAAGTCATCTTTCAATAACTGAAATGTGAGAAGTTTAACATCTGAAAATAAACATGGATTGAAAATGAACAAACTTACTATGTGTCTCCTGATTTGTGCACGGATCATTGAAGGGAACAGAAAGGGGAAGAGATGAGTTCTGATTGTCCCTGGGCTCAGTTACTGACTGGGTGAACTCTTTGAGCCACACACTAGGCTGGACCCAGATTGATTCCCCAGTCTGCACATACAAACATACAAAAAGACATACAAAAGTAGATGAAGACTATCAGGCCCATTAAGCTCCCCCCATCCAGTAGACAGTAGGGCCGCACATGCTGCTGTCCCACCTACAAGTTACGCTATCTCTGGAAACAGACAAAGAAACATGGCCAATTCAGGAAAAACCTCTGGCCAATTGCTCTCCAACTCCCAACACATGACAATCTAAACTAACCACTAACTCTCGCTGTAACTGGTAATGTCCTCTCAGGGACTGGCCAAGATCATACAGCACAGAAGGAGGCCATTCAGCCCATCGTGCCTCTGCCAGCTCTTTGAATGCACGATCCAATTAGCCCCACACTTCCGCTCTTTCCCCGTAGCCCAGCAAATCTTTCCTTTTCAAGCATTTACCCAATTCCCTTCTGAAAGTTGCAGTGGATGGAATTATAAGTTGGTGGAATTCTGTCATGTGATCCCCAAAGTTCCAGTAACTAAATTGCCAAATCCCCCATTCAGTAAAACCTGGATTGGGCTTATTCAGTCACTAAAACACCAGTGGCACTTTCAAAGTCCCAGGCCACGTCAAGGAACTCCTCCAAACACAATTAACCAACAAAGTAGTGAATTGGTACAAAAACAAATACTAGTGGGGAGGGGCTGGGGGTGAAGAATTGAGTGGGGGAAACAAGACAACACTTGGCATGTACTGAGAGGCAGAGTCGTGTGTTGGGTTTCCAACTCTGCAGGATGTCCCGGAGTCTCCAGGAATTTAATCTCCTGGATTTTTTTTTATTCGTTCATGGGATGTGGGCTTCGCTGGCAAGGCCAGCATTTATTGCCCATCGCTAATTGCCCTTGCAAAGGTGGTGGTGAGCCGCCTTCTTGAACCGCTGCAGTCCGTGAGGTGAAGGTGCTCCCACAGGAGCGGTTTGGTAGAACTGAGCGACTTGCTCGGCCATTTCAGATGGCAGTTAAAGAGTCAACCCCATTGCTGTGGGTCTGGAGTCACATATAGGTCAGACCGGGTAAGGCCAGCAGATTTCCTTCCCTAAAGGATATTAGTGAACAAGGTGGGATTTTAGTGCAATCCAATAGTTTCATGGTCATCATTACTGATGGTAGCTTTTTATTCCAGATTTTTTTACGTGACTGAATTTAAATTCCCCAGCTGCCATGTGGTGGGATTTAAACTCATGTCTCTCAGATTGTTTAATCTAAGTCTGTCTCTGGATTGCTAGTCTGGTAACATAACCACTATGCTATCATTCCCAATTGCAGCTTTGAGCAAACCTGGGATAAAAGTCACCAGGGCATTAAAGTAAATGATTTTTTATTTCCATTTTCTTTGACCACTTTCATTCATTTATAAAAATATTGGAGACGGGGGAAAAAGGCGGTTGGATCCAGCAGGTCATGTGATGAAAGCGCCAGGAATACGTCCAATCAGAGATGGCGACTCGTGTTGTGTGACTCATGCCATTTATATACCAAGACAAAATAAAATAATAGCAGGCGTTGATAATTGTGGGTGGCACCAAGACACACACGTGCAGAATGTGAAGCCTGTTGAATAATCACTGACTACTGAGGCACAAGTGGGTCTAAATAACACTTTAACAAACAGAATGGCTGCACATTAATGGCACAGTAATTAACTTGGGTTATAATAGGCTTTATTTTGGAAGTACTTAACTCCCAAACTCTCATTACCACACGGCTTGCCAAGAAACAACTGGATCGCCTTTCAATCACAGGTGTTAGAACTCTCAACCAATCAGCACAGTATTAACCCTTTGCTCCCCGGAAGTTAAAAGAACTTTCATTTTCAATTGACATTGAGAATGACTATTTTGGGAACTGCCTCCCCGGTTTAGCGCCACGATTTTCCCCAGCTAAACTGGGTTTATAACACACTATTCACATGGTTAATGCCCTGAGGCACTTTAGAGAGTAGAATGAGATGCCAATTAGTAATACTAAGAAAGAAGCAATGGACACAAGTAACACTGCACCTTCACTGGACAGCTGCTGACGATAACCTTCAAACCGCCCTCACAACAGATGTCAAGCCAGCTCGTTCTTCAAGGTGAGAAATGACCCTGGATGATAATCCTGAGATTTATTCTCCTTTTTGTTTCTTACCCGGCTCCCAACATTAAATTACTTGGTTTTATTACCCCATTGTCTTCTATTTGCAAATGTGAGCTATTGGAGCTTGATAGACAAACATGCTCACACGTGTCGCCTAGAAA
Source organism: Somniosus microcephalus (assembly GCF_052327205.1). Lineage (NCBI taxonomy): Eukaryota > Metazoa > Chordata > Chondrichthyes > Squaliformes > Somniosidae > Somniosus > Somniosus microcephalus. The sequence goes on from NW_028225184.1 coordinate 7,442,819, forward strand.
CACAAACAAATTGATTTTTTGTTAAACAGTGAGGATATTGCACCTTGAGATCCAATCCATGTGCTGCCGTCAAAAATGGGTGAATAGTTTAGGGTCTGGTCATTACAAGGACAATGTTGAAGGATAAAGGACCGACTGAAAGGTTGCTGCTGAATTTAGCAAAGACCAACTTTCCAATGTTGATACCAGGTAAACAATAGCACAAGGCAATTTTGATTTACGCCCTCCAATTTCTCAGTAGTGCATCAAGAACTTGCATTGATAGACCTTTCACAACATCAGGACATCCCAAAGCACTTTACAGCCAATCAAACACTTCCTTAAAGTGTAATCGCTGCTGCAATGTAGGAAACGTAGCAGCCAATTTGCGCACAGCAAGCTCCCACAAATTGCGATGAAATAATGACCAGATAATCTGGTTTTTTTAGTGGTGTTGGTTGATGGATAAATGTTGGCCCAGGGGAACTCCCCTACCCTTCTTCAAAATACTGGCCATGGGATATTTTAAGTCCAGCTGAGAGGACAGATGGGGCCTCGGTTTAACGTCTCATCCGAAAGACGGCACCTCCGACAGTGCCGCACTCCCTCAGTATGGCACTGAAGTGTCAGCTTAGAGTACGTGCTACCACTGGGCCACGCAGGCACCTAAATCAAACAGCTAGATGATTTTAAAAGCACGGGATAATGGAACAAGAAACCTGAATGGGTTTCTAGAAGGAACTAGACAGGTTCTTATCAACAAATGGGATTCAGGGTTATTAGAAACACACCAAGGGATTACAGTGGATAGGTGGGCTCATCAGAACATAGGAACATAAGATGTAGGAGCTGGAGTCAGCCATTCGGCCCCTCGGGCCTGCTCCGCTGTTCAATAAGATCATAACTGATCTGATCTTGGCCTCAACTCCACTTCCCTGCCCGCTCCCCATAACGCTCGACTCCTTTAGCGTTCAAACATCTGTCTATCTCCACCTTAAATATATTCAATGACCCAACCTCCACAGCTCTCTGTGGAAGAGAATTCCAAAGATTCACGACCCCCTGAGAAGAAATTCCTCCTCATTTCCGATTTAAAAGGGTGCTCCCTTATTCTGAAATTATGCCCCCTAGCAGGCAGGTAGTTCAGGGGTCCCCTGTGACCATCCCCCTTTCAAACAGATATACTGCTTTGGATATTGGTGAGGGAGATGCTTATCAGAGGAAGGCAGCAGCAGCCAACTTCCTGGCACCGTGGGTGGTTCTGCTGCACAGGACGGGAGGGAAAAGAGCGAGAGAGCTATACTGATAGGGGATTCTATTGTAAGGGGAATAGATAGACGTTTCTGCGGCCGCAAACGAGACTCCAGGATGGTATGTTGCCTCCCTGGTGCAAGGGTCAGGGATGTCTCGGAGCGGCTGCAGAGCATTTTGGAAGGGGAGGGTGAACAGCCAGTTGTCGCTGTGCATATAGGTACCAACGATATAGGTAAAAACCGGGATGAGGTCCTAAAAGCTGAATATAAGGAGTTAGGAGGTAAATTTAAAAAACGGCCAGGTCTCTCCAGACGTTGCCGATAACCCAGACCCTTGAATCTGGGAATTCGATTCGTGCCTCTTCTCAGCATCATCTGCAGCACTTGAATATCTTCCTTGTGTCTCGGTAACCAGAACTGGACACAGTGATCAAGGTGGGTCTGACCGGAACTGGACACAGTGCTCAAGGTGTGACTGACCAGAACTGGACACAGTGCTCAAGGTGTGACTGACCAGAACTGGACACAGTGCTCAAGGTGGGACTGACCAGAACTGGACACAGTGCTCAAGGTGGGTCTGGCCAGAACTGGACACAGTGCTCAAGGTGGGACTGACCAGAACTGGACACAGTGCTCAAGGTGGGTCTGACCAGAACTGGACACAGTGCTCAAAGTGGGTCTGACCAGAACTGGACACAGTGCTCAAGGTGGGACTGACCAGAACTGGACACAGTGATCAAGGTGGGACTGACCGGAACTGGACACAGTGCTCAAGGTGGGTCTGACCAGAACTGGACACAGTGCTCAAGGTGGGACTGACCAGAACTGGACACAGTGGTCAGGGTGGGACTGACCGGAACTGGACACAGTGCTCAGGGTGGGACTGACCAGAACTGGACACAGTGATCAAGATGGGACTGACCGGAACTGGACACAGTGCTCAAGGTGGGACTGACCAGAACTGGACATAGTGCTCAAGGTGGGACTGACCAGAACTGGACACAGTGCTCACGGTGGGACTGACCAGAACTGGACACAGTGCTCAAGGTGGGACTGACCAGAACTGGACACAGTGCTCAAGGTGGGACTGACCAGAACTGGACATAATGCTCAAGGTGGGACTGACCAGAACTGGACACAGTGCTCAAGGTGGGACTGCCCAGAACTGGACACAGTGCTCAAGGTGGGACTGACCTGAACTGGACACAGTGCTCAAGGTGGGACTGACCTGAACTGGACCCAGTGCTCAACGTGGGTCTAACCAGAACTGGACACAGTGATCAAGGTGGGTCTAACCAGAACTGGACACAGTGATCAAGGTGGGACTGACCAGAACTGGACACAGTGCTCAAGGTGGGACTGACCAGAACTGGACACAGTGCTCAAGGTGGGACTGACCAGAACTGGACACAGTGATCAAGGTGGGTCTGACCAGAACTGGACACAGTGCTCAAGGTGGGTCTGACCAGAACTGGACACAGTGCTCAAGGTGGGACTGACCGGAACTGGACACAGTGCTCAAGGTGGGTCTGACCAGAACTGGACACAGTGCTCAAGGTGGGACTGACCAGAACTGGACACAGTGCTCAAGGTGGGTCTGACGAGAACTGGACACAGTGCTCAAGGTGGGACTGACCGGAACTGGACACAGTGCTCAAGGTGGGTCTGACCAGAACTGGACACAATGCTCAAGGTGGGTCTGACCAGAACTGGACACAGTGATCAAGGTGGGACTGACCAGAACTGGACACAGTGCTCAAGGTGGGACTGACCAGAACTGGACTCAGTGCTCAAGGTGGGTCTGACCAGAACTGGACACAGTGTTCAAGATGGGACTGACCAGAACTGGACACAGTGCTCAAGATGGGTCTGACCAGAACTGGACACAGTGCTCAAGGTGGGTCTGAACAGAACTTGACACAGTGCTCAAGGTGGGTCTGACCAGAACTGGACACAGTGCTCAAGGTGGGTCTGATCAGAACTGGACACAGTGCTCAAGGTGGGACTGACCAGAACTGGACACAGTGCTCAAGGTGGGTCTGACCGGAACTGGACACAGTGCTCAAGGTGGGTCTGACCAGAACTTGACACAGTGCTCAAGGTGGGTCTGACCGGAACTGGACACAGTGCTCAAGGTGGGTCTGACCAGAACTGGACACAGTGCTCAAGGTGGGTCTGACCAGAACTGGACACAGTGCTCAAGGTGGGTCTGACCAGAACTGGACACAGTGCTCAAGGTGGGTCTGACCAGAACTGGACACAGTGCTCAAGGTGGTTCTGCCCAGAACTGGACACAGTGCTCAAGGTGGGACTGACCAGAACTGGACACAGTGCTCAAGGTGGGTCTGACCAGAACTGGACACAGTGCTCAAGGTGGGACTGACCAGAACTGGACACAATGCTCAAGGTGGGACTGGCCAGAACTGGACACGGTGCTCAAGGTGGGACTGACCAGAACTGGAGACAGTGCTCAAGGTGTGTCTGACCAGAACTGGACACAGTGCTCCAGGTGGGACTGACCAGAACTGGACACAGTGCTCAAGGTGGGACTGACCAGAACTGGACACAGTGCTCAAGGTGGGACTGACCAGAACTGGACACAGTGCTCAAGGTGGGTCTGACCAGAACTGGACACAGTGCTCAAGGTGGGACAGACCAGAACTGGACACAGTGCTTAAGGTGGGTCTGACCAGAACTGGACACAGTGCTCCAGCTGGGTCTGACCAGAACTGGACACAGTGCTCAAGGTGGGACTGACCAGAACTGGACACAGTGCTCAAGGTGGGTCTGACCAGAACTGGACGCAGTGCTCAAGGTGGGACAGACCAGAACTGGACACAGTGCTCAAGGTGTGTCTGACCAAAACTGGACCCAGTGCTCAAGGTGGGTCTGACCAGAACTGGACACAGTGCTCAAGGTGGGTCTGACCAGAACTGGACACAGTGCTCAAGGTGGGACTGACCAGAACTGGACACAGTGCTCAAGGTGGGACTGACCAGAACTGGACACAGTGCTCAAGGTGGGACTGACCAGAACTGGACACAGTGCTCAAGGTGGGTCTGACCAGAACTGGATACAGTGCTCAAGGTGGGACTGGCCAGAACTGGACACAGTGCTCAAGGTGGGACTGACCAGAACTGGACACAGTGCTCAAGGTGGGACTGGCCAGAACTGGACACAGTGCTCAAGGTGGGTCTGACCAGAACTGGACACAGTGCTCAAGGTGGGACTGACCAGAACTGGACACAGTGCTCAAGGTGGGACTGACCAGAGCTGGACACAGTGCTCAAGGTGGATCTGACAAGAACTGGACACAGTGCTCAAGGTGGGACTGACCAGAACTGGACACAGTGCTCAAGGTGGGACTGACCAGAACTGGACACAGTGCTCAAGTTGGGACTGACCAGAACTGGACACAGTGCTCAAGGTGGGACAGACCAGAACTGGACACAGTGCTCAAGGTGTGTCTGACCAGAACTGGACCCAGTGCTCCAGCTGGGTCTGACCAGAACTGGACACAGTGCTCAAGGTGGGACTGACCAGAACTGGACACAGTGCTCAAGGTGGGTCTGACCAGAACTGGACGCAGTGCTCAAGGTGGGACAGACCAGAACTGGACACAGTGCTCAAGGTGTGTCTGACCAAAACTGGACCCAGTGCTCAAGGTGGGTCTGACCAGAACTGGACACAGTGCTCAAGGTGGGTCTGACCAGAACTGGACACAGTGCTCAAGGTGGGACTGACCAGAACTGGACACAGTGCTCAAGGTGGGACTGACCAGAACTGGACACAGTGCTCAAGGTGGGACTGACCAGAACTGGACACAGTGCTCAAGGTGGGTCTGACCAGAACTGGATACTGTGCTCAAGGTGGGACTGGCCAGAACTGGACTCAGTGCTCAAGGTGGGACTGACCAGAACTGGACACAGTGCTCAAGGTGGGACTGGCCAGAACTGGACACAGTGCTCAAGGTGGGTCTGACCAGAACTGGACACAGTGCTCAAGGTGGGACTGACCAGAACTGGACACAGTGCTCAAGGTGGGACTGACCAGAGCTGGACACAGTGCTCAAGGTGGATCTGACAAAAACTGGACACAGTGCTCAAGGTGGGACTGACCAGAACTGGACACAGTGCTCAAGGTGGGACTGACCAGAACTGGACACAGTGCTCAAGTTGGGACTGACCAGAACTGGACACAGTGCTCAAGGTGGATCTGACCAGAACTGGACACAGTGCTCAAGGTGGGACTGACCAGAACTGGACACAGTGCTCAAGGTGGGACTGACCAGAACTGGACACAGTGCTCAAGGTGGGACTGACCAGAACTGGACACAGTGCTCAAGGTGGGACTAACCAGAACTGGACACAGTGCTCAAGGAGCTGTCTGACCAGAACTGGACACAGTGCTCAAGGTGGGTCTGACCAGGACTGGACCCAGTGCTCAAGGTGGGTCTGACCAGAACTGGACACAGTGCTCAAGGTGGGACAGACCAGAACTGGACACAGTGCTCAAGGTGGGTCTGACCAGAACTGGACACAGTGCTCCAGCTGGGTCTGACCAGAACTGGACACAGTGCTCAAGGTGGGACTGACCAGAACTGGACACAGTGCTCAAGGTGGGTCTGACCAGAACTGGACGCAGTGCTCAAGGTGGGACAGACCAGAACTGGACACAGTGCTCAAGGTGTGTCTGACCAAAACTGGACCCAGTGCTCAAGGTGGGTCTGACCAGAACTGGACACAGTGCTCAAGGTGGGTCTGACCAGAACTGGACACAGTGCTCAAGGTGGGACTGACCAGAACTGGACACAGTGCTCAAGGTGGGACTGACCAGAACTGGACACAGTGCTCAAGGTGGGACTGACCAGAACTGGACACAGTGCTCAAGGTGGGTCTGACCAGAACTGGATACAGTGCTCAAGGTGGGACTGGCCAGAACTGGACACAGTGCTCAAGGTGGGACTGACCAGAACTGGACACAGTGCTCAAGGTGGGACTGGCCAGAACTGGACACAGTGCTCAAGGTGGGTCTGACCAGAACTGGACACAGTGCTCAAGGTGGGACTGACCAGAACTGGACACAGTGCTCAAGGTGGGACTGACCAGAGCTGGACACAGTGCTCAAGGTGGATCTGACAAGAACTGGACACAGTGCTCAAGGTGGGACTGACCAGAACTGGACACAGTGCTCAAGGTGGGACTGACCAGAACTGGACACAGTGCTCAAGTTGGGACTGACCAGAACTGGACACAGTGCTCAAGGTGGGACAGACCAGAACTGGACACAGTGCTCAAGGTGTGTCTGACCAGAACTGGACCCAGTGCTCCAGCTGGGTCTGACCAGAACTGGACACAGTGCTCAAGGTGGGACTGACCAGAACTGGACACAGTGCTCAAGGTGGGTCTGACCAGAACTGGACGCAGTGCTCAAGGTGGGACAGACCAGAACTGGACACAGTGCTCAAGGTGTGTCTGACCAAAACTGGACCCAGTGCTCAAGGTGGGTCTGACCAGAACTGGACACAGTGCTCAAGGTGGGTCTGACCAGAACTGGACACAGTGCTCAAGGTGGGACTGACCAGAACTGGACACAGTGCTCAAGGTGGGACTGACCAGAACTGGACACAGTGCTCAAGGTGGGACTGACCAGAACTGGACACAGTGCTCAAGGTGGGTCTGACCAGAACTGGATACTGTGCTCAAGGTGGGACTGGCCAGAACTGGACTCAGTGCTCAAGGTGGGACTGACCAGAACTGGACACAGTGCTCAAGGTGGGACTGGCCAGAACTGGACACAGTGCTCAAGGTGGGTCTGACCAGAACTGGACACAGTGCTCAAGGTGGGACTGACCAGAACTGGACACAGTGCTCAAGGTGGGACTGACCAGAGCTGGACACAGTGCTCAAGGTGGATCTGACAAAAACTGGACACAGTGCTCAAGGTGGGACTGACCAGAACTGGACACAGTGCTCAAGGTGGGACTGACCAGAACTGGACACAGTGCTCAAGTTGGGACTGACCAGAACTGGACACAGTGCTCAAGGTGGATCTGACCAGAACTGGACACAGTGCTCAAGGTGGGACTGACCAGAACTGGACACAGTGCTCAAGGTGGGACTGACCAGAACTGGACACAGTGCTCAAGGTGGGACTGACCAGAACTGGACACAGTGCTCAAGGTGGGACTAACCAGAACTGGACACAGTGCTCAAGGAGCTGTCTGACCAGAACTGGACACAGTGCTCAAGGTGGGTCTGACCAGGACTGGACCCAGTGCTCAAGGTGGGTCTGACCAGAACTGGACACAGTGCTCAAGGTGGGACTGACCTGAACTGGACACAGTGCTCAAGGTGGGTCTGACCGGAACTGGACACAGTGCTCAAGGAGCTGTCTGACCAGAGACCCTGTACAGTGTGACCGTTATCCCCTCTGACTTTTATTCTTCTGTTCTAACGATGCTGTTCAACATATTACGGGCTTTGTTCACTGTTCCTCTGCATTGGTTGGACATGTTGGCTGTCCATTCGACGGAGACTCCTAGGGCTCGTTCAGCATCATCCTTATCTGTTTTAATACCATTCATGAAGTATGTGTTTTATCTACTTTTCCTTCCTGTTTACTGTACCTTACGCTGTAAATTCCAGCTTCCGTTGTTCTGCACACTTGCAAATTATGTCCACCTCATTCTATCATTTCAGAGCTGCCCCCTCCAACTCCCGAGCTCCTCCTAGTTTGATAACATCATCAAATTCGACCAGTTTACATTGAGTTTCTGCATCCAAGCCATTGACGCAAGTTAGAGACAGTAATAATCCCAGCACTGAGCCCTAGGGCACCCCACTCAGTACTTCCGTCCACCTCTAAGAAGTACCACCTGACAGCCAAGGGAAACCTCACAGATCTGTAAAATGGCAGGCTGTCTCGAGTTATGTTGGTCTCCTACCCTAGAACAGGTGCCCAGCTCTTTGCTGTAAAGTGCTGATAAAGGGCCTGTGAAGGAAGTAAGTATTCAGAGGGGAATCATGGAACCTCATGTAATGGGAGTGGTCTGTATTAAGCCAAGTGCATTGTAACACAGCGCTGATACCTCCCACGTGTTATACTCCAGCAAGTAATAGTGCTAAGGGCCGCTCCACGGCCCAAAGTTCCTGGGATGGGTCTTTCCTCTTCCACCCCTCTGCCCCAATCAAAATTTACATGTCCTGGCCTGCTCGAATGGAGAGGCCATGTTTGAATGTGACCTGATTGGACCAAACCAGATCTGATCAATTAGGACAAAATGTTCCTCGTGAATCAGTGCTTATGGTGCCTGTACCCAACGCGAGGCACAGCCTGTACCCAGCGTGGGGCGGTGCCTGTACCCAGCGCGAGGCGGTGCCTGTACCCAGCACTGGGCGGTGCCTGTACCCAATGTGGGCCAATGCCTGTACCCAGCACGGGGCGGTGCCTGTACCCAGCGTGGGCCAATGCCTGTACCCAGCACGGGGCGGTGCCTGCACCCAGCACGGGGCGGTGCCTGTACCCAGCGCGGGGCGGTGCCTGTACCCAGCACGGGGCGGTGCCTGTACCCAATGTGGGCCAATGCCTGTACCCAGCGTGGGGCGGTGCCTGTACCCAGCACGGGGCGGTGCCTGTACCCATCGCGAGGCGGTGCCTGTACCCAGCGCAGGGCGGTGCCTGTACCCAGCACGGGGCGGTGCCTGTACCCAGCGCGAGCCAGTGCCTGTACCCAGTGTGGGGCGGTGCCTGTACCCAGCACTAGGCGGTGCCTGTACCCAGCACGAGGCGATGCCTGTACCCAGCGCGAGGCGGTGCCTGTACCCAGTGCGAGGCGGTGCCTGTACCCAGTGCAGGGTGGTGCATGTACCCAGCACGGGGCGGTGCCTGTACCCAGCGCAGGGTGGTGCCTGCACCCAGAGCGAGGCGGTGCCTGTACCCAGCGCAAGGTGGTGCCTGTACCCAGCATGGGGCGGTGCCTGTACCCAGCGCAGGGCGGTGCCTGTACCCAGCGCAGGGTGGTGCCTGTACCCAGCACGAGGCGGTGCCTATACCGAGCACGAGGCGGTGCCTGTACCCAGCACGAGGCGGTGCCTGTACCCAGCGTGAGGCGGTGCCTGTACCCAGCACGAGGCGGTGCCTGTAGCCTTCACTTCCCCTCTCCTGAATGTGCTGGCTCTGGCGGGGGGTCGGTATTGTTCCACGATGACTGGGCCCTCTCCGATCCTTCACTCATGCGGCCATTCTTAATGCGAGAGTCTAAACAGTGAAGATCACAGGTTATTGAACCATTGGAATTTTTACAGCGAAGCCCAAGCCCATGCTATCACACATGCACCTTTCCGATGGGGGCACTGGATAGTAATCAGAGCAGCGACCCTGGCTGAGCTATCCTCTCCCTAACCCGGGGGTTTGGACAGTGATGCAAGAGCAGGATCACGGTGTGCACGAAGCTCTGCCAGTTGCTCGAGCTCACGCTGTGAGATTCGGAGCTTGAGGAGCGGCTGGAGTCACTGCAGTGCATCAGGGAGTTCGAGAGTTTCCTGGAAGTGGGTCACCCTACTGCCACAGAAGGTGCAGGAGGTGAGGGAGTGGGTGATCACCAGACAGGGTAGGAGGAAGACTCAGGTAGCGCAGGAATCCCCCAAGCCAGTGGCACTCGCTAACCGGTTTTCAGTTTTGAATACCAGGGAGGGTGACGACTCCTTGGAAGAATGCAGTAGGAATTAAACCCCTGGCACCACGAGAGATTTGACTGCACACAGGGGAAAAAGAAAGAGCAGAAATGCAGTAGTCATAGGGGATTCCATAGTTAGCAGCATAGACAGGCATTTCTGCAACCACAAACATGATTCCCGAATGGTATAAGAACATAAGAATTAGGAGCAGGAGTCGGCCATACGGCCCCTCGAGCCTGCTCCGCCATTCAATAAGATCATGGCTGATCTTCGAGCTCAACTCCGCCTGATCTCCATATCCCTTGATTCCCCATGAGTCCAAAAATCTATCGATCTCAGCCTTGAATATACTCAAAGACTCAGCATCCACAGCCCCCTGGGGCAGAGAATTCCAAAGATTCACCACCCTCTGAGTGAAGAAATTCCTCCTCATCTCGCTCTTAAATGGCCGACCCTGTATCCTGAGACTATGTCCCCTAGTTCTAGACACTCCAGCCAGGGGGAAACAACCTCTCAGCATCTACCCTGTCGACCCCCCTCAGAATCTTGTATGTTTTAATGAGATCACTTCTCATTTTTCTAAACTCCAGAGAGTATCGGCCCATTCTACACAATCTCTCCCATTGTACTTTCCTCAAGGTCTCATGCAGGTCTTTTACGAACCTGTCCCGGTTGACCTCCCTCATTTGGGCTTCGGTCAGGACCGGTACCAACACGTGAGTCGGGGTCCTCACCGCCCTACCGGTCATCAGCTCATACGGAGAGTGCCCTGTGCTTTTGGAGAGGCTGGCCCGGATATTCATGAGAACTAGAGGCAGGACCTCGTCCCATTTCTTTGGGTACCCCCCTATCTCCTTCCTAAGCCTTTCCTTTAAGGTCCGGTTCATCCTTTCCACTATTCCCGATGATTGGGGGTTGTGGGCCACATGCCATTTTCCCTGCATCCCTAAAAGTTTCAGGGTGGTCTGCAAGACTTGTCCTGTGAAATGGCTCCCCTGATCTGATTCCACCACCTGGGGCAATCCCCATCGGGAGAATACATCCCTTACTAGGATCTTAGCCGTGTTTAACGCTGTGGCTGTTCGACAAGGGAAGGCCTTAACCCAATTAGAGAAAACATCCACCAACACCAGACAATACTTGTTGTCTGCTTTTGTGGTGGGCAGTGGCCCAATGAAGTCTATTTGTATAGAATAGAGGATCTAAGGATCCTTATCTGAGGAAGGATGTTCTTGCCATGGAAGGAGTGCAGCGAAGATTCACTAGGCTGATACCTGGGACGGCAGGAATGACGTATGAGGAGAGATTGGGTCGATTGGGCTTGTACTCGCTGGAGTTTAGAAGAATGAGAGGGGATCTCATTGAAACTTATAAAATTCTAACAGGATTAGACAGACTAGATGCAGGAAGGATGTTCCCGATGGTCGGGGAGTTCAGACCCAGGGGTCACAGTCTAAAGATAAGGGGTAAGCCATTTAGGACAGAGATGAGGTGGAATTTCTTCATCCAGAGAGTGGTGAACCTGTGGAATTCTCTGCCACACAAGGCAGTTGAGGCCAATTCATTAAATATATTCAAGAAGGAGTTAAATATATTTCTTAAGGCTAAAGGGATCAAGGGATATGGGGAGAAGGCAGGGACAGGGTACTGAATTTGGATGATCAGCCATGATCTCATTGAATGGTGGAGTAGGCTCGAGGGGCCGAATGTCCTACTCCTGCTCCTATCTTCAATGTTTCTATGTTTCTATGAATGCCATGGTCCCTCTACCCTCCTAATCTGTCCCAACGGTGCCTTTCTACGGTGGGGTTCTAGATTATTCGCAGCGCACACTAGGCACTCACTGCAATATTCCTTCACCTCTTCCCTGAGATGAGGCCACCAACCCACCTCCTCCACTTTCTTCCAGGTATTTTCCGGCCCTGGCTGTCCAGCTCCCGGACCCCCGTGAGCTAGCTGTATATATTCCTCCTGGTACTGTGTGGGCACGATCCACCTTTCCCCTTTAAACAACATCCCCTCTTTGACCACTATATCTGCTGCTCCAAAAGGACCATCAATTGGTTCCCCTTCTACCCTTTTCTTAATCACGGTTTTTAAAACCGCATCTTGTGCTTGAACCTGGGTCAGGCCTGGGGGCAACTTCACCTCCTGTGGGCCCTCCATATCCCTTATGGCCGCGATCTGTCCAGATCGGTACGGGTCCCAAAGTACTCCCTCCCTGGCCCCTTTTTTGCCAACTCGTCGGCCTTCTGGTTACCTTTCCATTTAGACTCGGTTTTTGAGTGCGCCTTTACTTTTTCAATGTAATGCTCCCCTTTATTGCCCGTAACGCCCAGGATTGTGTTCAGCAGTGGGGCGATTACTGACGGTTTCCCGTCGGCGGACTTGAATTCTCGTCTAGCCCATATTGCCAGATACTCAGTGCAAGAATTGCACGTGAACAGGTCTGAGCATATTGTGTAGGGGGTTAGGAATTCCTCGGGATGCCTGACCACATAAGCTACAGCCGCCAGCTCAGCCTGCTCTGCGCTCAGTGTGCTGGGGAGTTTGATGGCTTTCTCTATTCCCAGCCCCTGGGTCATAAATCCCACACCCTGTCCTACACTCTCCCTTTGTCACCGAGCTGGACCCACCCACATATATATCTCTCCCTGTCGGATGTTGCCCGGCCCGGAATCCCACGTTTACATCCCATACCCCTTCTATAGTGCACACATGATTCGTCCCTGGATAAATCATGTTCAAGGCCAGCTTAGGTTCCGTCAATCTTTCCACCCTCAGGTTCATCTGGGAGAGAAGCAATGTCCAGTGGGCAATACGACTGCTACTCACTGTCCCATCTTTTATCCTCCCGTCCAATAGCATCTGTGTCGGGGTATGACATGTCAGTAAGGTTATTAAAGATGACCCCGTAAATAATTGGAAACGTTTGACGGACCAATAGCTCGCCAAAAGGTGTCTTTCACAGTTGGAGTAACCCCTCTCCACATCTGTCAGGACTCGGGAGGCATAAGCCACTGGCCTCAACTTGTCATGTCGTTCTTGGAGCAACACTGCACTCAAACTATCCCCAGTAGCTGCTACCTCCAGATCAAAATCTTTGTTCCTGTTTATTGCTCCTGGTGCGGGTGCAGTTTGTAAATTTTCCTTTAGGTGAGTAAATGCCTCCTTACAACTCTCATCCCAATACCATCCTACTCCTTTCCTAAGGAGTCTAAGCAAAGGGGCTGCCGTGGCTGCATAGTCTTCAATAAAATCCCTGCAGTACCCTGTCATTTTTAATGTGGAAGCAAATCATCCTCGGTTCCGAGGGACTGCCTAAGAAGAAGAAGAAGTTTCTCTCTTAACTCGTTGTGTTTTTTCTGATTCACACGTTCCTGAATCAAGTTTATCACTTCTTCAACGGGACTCGGTCTCCTTTGGTTAAACGTTCCATCAATAATACCTGGACTTCCTCCGCACAGGCGCCTCTGTCTAATTTACTCTGATATGCATTAATAAAAATTTTACTAGCCATTTGGTGATTTTCCTAACAGACCTCTAACATCAATAACTATCGGCGCGCAATTCTCGGGCACTCCCCACTCCCTGCGGGGTTTATCCCTCCTCAAGGGTAGCAGCTGATCAGGAAGCTACTTTTGAGGTCCGATCTATTACACAATACTAGCCACTTTGTCTTGTCCCATCTGGGGTACCAATTGTAAGATCTTAATGATCTCTCAGAGTTCTTGGACAAGACACCAATAGGCAGCAGTTAGTATGTTTGAGCAATAGATCAAGATTTATTAAGCTTACAGCGTAATATACTTAACATTAGGCGATAGTTTTAATGAGTAGCTCACAGCCCTTGGTCTCATAGAAACATAGAAGATCGGAGCAGGAGTAGGCCATTCGGCCCCTCGAGCCTGCTCCGCCATTCAATGAGATCATGGCTGATCATCTAAATTCAGTACCCTGTCCCTGCCTTCTCCCCATATCCCTTGATCCCTTTAGCCTTAAGAAATATATCTAACTCCTTCTTGAATATATTTATATGATCTCTGGAACCTGTCGGACACAGATGACGTTTTCTTAAGTCTGTTCCTTTGTTCTCGCAGTAAGTCTGTGTAAAGTTGTTATTTGAGTATCGAGGTTTTAACCCTTTTCTCATCAAAGGTTGGGTTGGCCAGTGTCCATATATGGGCCTAGAAATTCATTATAGCCACTTTTGGGGCGGTAAAGTCGGGCGGCCGCTAAAGTTTGCGGCCGGCGCAAATTCGAGGCCACTTCGCCGATATTCATTAGCTTCGCCTTAAGAGTTTGCTTGAGCGCTAAAACTGGCGATGCACGGCTCTCTTCAGGCGCTAAGCCGGAGGTGCTGAGCGATACCGCCGAGGCCGGGCGCAGCGCAGGTGCGGCCATTTCTTGATTGATAGCAGACACCCTGGCGCCGGCCAGCTCTTAAGGGGGAAGGGTCGACTTGGTCTGCTGCCACGCCCTGGACACTGGAGCCCTCCAGCTAGGCCTGAACACTGCTGCTGGACCCAAATAGCGCCTCAAAGTATGGAGAAGGCCCGTGAACGAGCTCAGCGCTTCTCAGAGCATGATCTGAGGGTGCTGGTTAGCGCTGTGGAGAAGAGACGCCATATTTTGTTCCCAGACAATGGGAGGAAGCCGCCGGCCCGCGTCTACCAGGAAGCCTGGAAGCATGTCGCCACCAGGGTGACATCCAACAGTGAGGTCCCCAGGAGCGCTGTACAATGCCACAAAAAGCTCAATGACCTCGCCAGGATTGTCAGGGTGAGTACTAGGGTTGCAAAGGGGTGGAAAGTTTCTGGTAAATTTCCGGTAAATTTCCGGAAATTTTCCACGGGAAGTTTAGCTTGGGAATTTGGGGAATTTTGCCCAAAAAAGCACATGCTAGCATAATATTGGTTTTTTTGTATTTCTTTCTTTTTTTTCCACAGGTCCTCTCTTAAAATTACTAACAGAGATGGAATCTTAATTATTAAGGAATTTCTTAATCAATATATGTTTATCTTCTTACTTGGCTTGTTTTAATAATTATAAGTTTTGTGTGTGACTATGAACAAATGTGTCCTGATTGGTTGGATGAGTGGATGAGCGATTAGCTCCCTCTATTTGTAATATTTGCATATCGAATTGTGATTGGCCTGCAGGCATCTGTAAGAATGCTATAGTTTTTTTAAGATCCAGGTTAGGGGTCCTGAGGGAAGTCATTTTGTTTTCTGCTGATGTTGTGATGATGCAGTAAGTAAATCAGACTTTATACCAAATAAACCAGTTACTTATACATAGATACATAGATACATAGAAGATAGGAGCAGGAGTAGGCCATTCGGCCCTTCGTGCCTGCTCCGCCATTCGATGAGATCATGGCTGATCCTTTAATTCAGTATCCCGTCCCCGCCTTCTCTCCGTAACCCTTAACCCCTTTTGCCCGTAGAAATATATCTAATTCCCTCTTAAATATATTTAATGAGCTGGCGTACACTGCCCTCTGTGGCAATGAGTTCCACAGGTTCACCACTCTCTGAGTGAAGAAATTCCCCCTCATCTCTGTCCTAAATGGTTTAGCCCTTATCCTTAAATTATGTCCTCTAGTTCTGTTCTCACCCGCCAAGGGAAACATTCCTTCTGCATCCAGTCTGTCTAGACCTGTCAGAATTTTATACACTTCTATGAGGTCCCCTCTCAATCTTCTAAACTCCAGTGTGTACATCCCTAAACTACATAGTCTCTCCTCATAGGTCATTCCCGCCATTCCTGGTATCAGCCTGGTGAATCGCCGCTGCACCCCCTCCATGGCAAGAACATCCTTCCTCAGATGAGGCGACCAAAACTGTACACAGTACTCGAGGTGTGGTCTCACCAGTGCCCTGTACAGCTGCAGCAAGGTATCCCTGTTCCTGTATTCTAACCCTTTTGCTATGAAGGCCAGCATACCGTTTGCCTTCTTGACTGCCTGTTGCACCTGCATGCTCGCCTTCAGTGACTGGTGTACAAGAACACCCAGGTCTCTCTGTACTTCCCCCTCTCCCAATCTATTGCCATTTAAATAATAATTTGCCCTCCCGTTCCTGCACCCAAGGTGGATAACTTCGCACTTGTCCACATTATAGTGCATCTGCCATTTATCCGCCCAATCGCCCAGTCTGTCCAAATCGCTCTGGAGCTTCCTGGTCTCTTCCTCTGAGCCCACCCCCCCTCCTAGTTTAGTGTCGTCTGCAAATTTGGAAATGCTGCATCCGACTCCCTGATCCAGGTCATTAATGTAAATTGTGAACAGCTGGGGGCCCAGGACAGATCCCTGTGGTACCCCACTTGTTACTGCCTGCCATTCAGAAAATGAGCCGTTTATTCCAACTCTCTGTTTTCTATCTGACAGCCAGTTCCCTATCCACGCCAAAACTTTCCCCTTTATCCCATGAGCCTCAATTTTCCATGCTAATCTTTTATGTGGGACCTTATCGAAGGCCTTTTGGAAGTCCAGGTACACCACATCTACTGGCTCTCCCCCATCTATTCTACCAGTTACTCCCTCAAAAAATTCCAATAGATTAGTCAAGCACGATTTACCCTTTGTAAATCCATGTTGACTCTGTCCTATCCTGTCCCCATTTGCTAAGTGCTCCGCTATTTCATCCTTAATGATGGACTCCAGCATTTTGCCCACAACTGATGTAAGGCTTACAGGTCTGTAATTACCTGCTTTTTCCCTACCCCCCTTTTTGAATAGTGGGGTAACGTTAGCTACCCTCCAATCCATCGGCACTGTTCCCGAGTCTAATGAATTCTGAAAAATCATCCTTAGTGCATCCGCTATCTCTAGGGCCACCTCCTTCAGTACCCTAGGATGCATGTTATCAGGCCCTGGGGATTTGTCCACCTTCAATCCCTTTAGCTTCCTTAACACCATATCCTTAGAGATATTGATTTGCGTCAGTTCCTCCTTTGCCAATGTCCCTATTTTTCCCGATATCCCAGGGAGGTTTTTTGTGTCTTCCTTCGTAAAGACTGACCCAAAGTATGCATTTAGTTGATCTGCCATTTCCTTATTTCCCATTATATATTCCCCCGTATCTGACTGCAATGGACCAACTTTGGTTTTCACCAGTCTTTTCCTTTTGATATATTTATAAAAGCTTTTGGAGTTAGTTTTTATATTTTCCGCCAGCTTGTTTTCGTAAGCTATTTTGCCCCTCTTGATCATGCCCTTTGCCCTCCTTTGCTCTATCTTAAACTGTTCCCAATCTTCCGCTCTGGCGCTTTTTTTGGCTATTTTATACGCCCTATCTTTGGATTTTATGCTGTCTCTAATTTCCCCTGTTATCCACGGTTGAGTCACCTTTTTAGATTTCCTTTTATGCCAGATTGGTATAAACAATTTTTGCAATTTTGTCATTCTATCTTTAAATGTTTGCCATTGTTTATCTACCTCCAGTCCTCCCAGGAACGTTGTCCAATCAGACCTACTCAGTTCCCGTCTCATGGCATCATAATTCCCCTTGTTTAAATTCAGGACCTTAGTCTCTGAGTCAATTTCTTCGCTCTCCATTTCGAGTGAGAAATCGATCATGTTATGATCGCTCTGACCCAAGGGTCCCCGTACAACAAGATTACTGATTAGTCCCTTCTCATTGCACAGTACCCAGTCCAATATAGCCTGTTCCCGAGTTGGTTCCTCGACATATTGATCCAGATAACCATCCCTTAAACACTCAAGGAATTCCTCCTCCTCATTATTTTTACTGATTAGGCTAGTCCAATCTATATGTAAGTTAAAGTCACCTATGATGACAGCTGTGCTCTTATTGCACGCTTCTCTAATTTCCCTCGTGATGCCCTCCCTAACCTCTATTTTACTATTTGGAGGCCTATATACCACTCCTATTAATGTTTTTCGCCCCTCGCTATTTCTTAGCTCCACCCATATAGATTCTGTATTAACTGAGTTAATATCCTTCTTTTCAATTGCATTTATCCCCTCTTTTACTAGCAATGCTACCCCTCCTCCCTTTCTTTTTTGTCGATCCTTCCTAAATACTGAATACCCCTGTATGTTAAGCTCCCAGCCCTGCTCACCCTGCAACCATGTTTCCGTAATCCCAATTAGATCATAATTATTAACCTCTATTTCCACAGCTAATTCATCTACCTTGTTCCTGATGCTTCTCGCATTAAGGTATAAAACCCTCAGGCTTTTTTTATGCTCACATTTTTTATGAATTAGTTTGGCCCTTTGTTTTTTGTTCCTCACCCTTTTACCATTTATTTCTGTCTGCCTTTCACTTTCCTCTATTTCACTACATAGGTTTCTAGCCCCCTGCCATACTAGTTTAAATGCTCCCGAACTGCTTTATCAAAAATTACCCCGAGAACATCAGTTCCATCTCTGCACAGGTGTAGACCGTCCCTTTTGTATAGGTCACACCTACCACAAAACTGGTTCCAATGCCTCAAAAATTTAAAACCCTCCCTCTTACACCACTGCTCAAGCCACGTATTTAGCCTAACTATCCTGTTCTCTGTACTCTTACTAGCACGTGGTACTTGTCCTTCAATTTAAAATATACAAAATAATACACTATTGGTGATGTAGCGTCGTGTGTGTACAGGTCATGCTTCCATCACATGGAGCATCAGCAAAAATGTACTCACCCTGTTGCAATCGTGCTGATCGACCGCAGTTCGACACAGAGATGAATGCCTTTTATTTCTCTGCATAGAACAATGCCACGTTTACCGTCGGATGTGTGGAAGCATTTTACCCCAGGCATTAAAGATGGAAAGACTGTGTACATGTGCAAACACTGTAGAAAGCCATATGTAAAGAATGCCACAAAGATGCAGCAGCATTTATCCAAATGCAACAACTTCACTCATATTACGTCTATTGGGTGCGCAGCTCATGGGGTTAACCTGCTCCTCAAGGACATCATGGGTTTGAGAACCATGGAAGCACTGTACAAGAGAGCCAAGCAAGTTGTTAAGTATGTCAGGGGAAAACAGGTAGTTGCAGCAACCTACAACTCCAAGCAAATGACAAAGCACAAGAACACCACACTGAAGCTGCCCAACAACACTAGATGGGGTGGTGTTGTCATAATGTACAACAGCCTTCTGGAGGGTAAGGAGTCACTGCAAGTAATGGCAATATCCCAGTCTAGGGATATGGAAACCACCATCAAGAAAATACTGCTGGATGATGTGTTTTGGGAGAGAGTGGTTAGCAGCCTTAAACTACTCTCACCAGTAGCATCTGCAATTGCTCAGATTGAAGGAGATGACGCTGTCTTGTCAGATGTTCTCAGGCTTTTTACTGATTTAAAAGAACAAATCAGCATTGCCCTACCCACATCCCTGCTGCTCAAAGCAGAGGAGAAGGCAATTGTTCAATTCATACAGACGCGTCAAGAATTTTGTGTCAAGCCGATTCATGCTGCACCCAAAGCATGTTGGGAGACCAATACTTTCTGGAGAACAGATCAACAGCGCTTAGTGTGATTTCTACCCTCTCACACCATCTCACTCTGGATGTGGGCAAAGTTCTGGGAAGTCTGGCAAAGTTCTCTACCAAGCAAGGTCTTTGGAATGGGGATGGGATATGGGAATCATGCAAGCATATCAGTGCACATACCTGGTGGAAGGGACTTTGTGCATCTGAGGCCCTGTCACCTATTGCATCGGTGATACTCCAAATCCCACCTTCATCAGCGGCCTCTGAACGAAACTGGTCACTTTTTGGGAATACGCATACAAAGGTGCGCAACAGGCTGACTAACAAGAGAGTGGAGAAACTGGTGGCTATCCGGGCGAACCTACAACTTATTGCGGTGGCTATCCGGGCGAACCTACAACTTATTGAGCCAGATACAGAAGTGTCCACCACACAGCTAGACACTGACACAGAGGAGGAAATGGACACGTCAGAGCCAGAGTCAGAGAATCAGGAGGAGCAATGAGGAGTACAAGACTCAGAAGACTCATGAGTAGAAGACTCAAAGGGACAAAATAAGGACAAATTACAGGCTAAATAAGCTGACGCTCTTTTTATTTTATTTTAGATGGGTCTTTTTTGTGGGGGTTCAATAAAGTTCAAAATTATAACCTAAATAAAGTTTTGAAAGCCTGTTTTTATTTGTATGGAACAGTATGTCTATTTTGACGACAAAGATAATATAAGGGTCAGAGACAAAAACCATCAGTGTGCAAAAAAACTCAAAATTCCCATAAATTCCCAAAATTCCCATAAATTCCCGAAAATTCCCATGGAAAGTTTCCTCTTTTAAAAATTCCCAGAATTTTGCAACCCTAGTGAGTACCCTTTCCAGTGTCCTCCTCATCCTTGCATGTGCACCTCACATTATGGGCAAAGGGACCTGAAAGCCCTAATGGCCAGCCCTCATGCAGCAGCTATGGGACAGTCATGAGCATCAATTGCACATTGTGCACTTAACACACTGGCCAGGCTATTCGACCATGGGAGGCAGTGCACACAAGATCAGGGCTACACACTGGCCAGGCTATTCCACCATGGGAGGCAGTGCACACAAGATCAGGGCTACACACTGGCCAGGCTATTCCACCATGGGAGGCAGTGCACACAAGATCAGGGCTACACACTGTACTTAGAGGCCGTCCTTTCTCTTGCAGGCCAAGCTGGCCAATAATAAGAGGAGCCGGACTGTGACCGGGGGAGGCGGACCCCAGATCCAGCCGCTCACCGAGCTGCAACAGCGCGTGGAGCGCATCATGGGTGCCCGGGTGATTGGCCCCGTTGCATCTGGAGATGCCGACCCTGTTCTGGGCACCAATGGTAAGGACATCACCTTTTGGACCTCTCTCGTCCCACTTGCGCATCAGATCTACATCCTTTGCCACTGTCCGACCAATGCGCTGAATGCCACCACTCATGCATCCCTCGCTGACGCCCTCTCCTCACTCTAAAGCTACTCTTGTGCCTTCCTGCTTTCAGATGGTGAGGAGGAGGTCCCTGAAGTTGCCAGTGACAGCCCCTCAGAAGAGGAGGAGGAGGAGGAGCAAGAGGAAGGCGGCCCATCAGGGGACCCCTCAGCCGTGGCAAGCCATGCCACTGTAGGGGAGACGTCTTCCCTGGAGGGGAGCGTGGGGGAAGTGTCGGAGGGGAGTGTAGCTCCTGGGACCAGCGGCCTGCAGAAACGCGGGAGGGGGGTGGAAGCTCAGCGGCCTTCTCCCCAGAGGGGGGAAGGGTCGGAGGGGAGTCCAATTGCTGGGCCCAGCGGCGTCCAGCAACGCAGGAAGGGTCGGCCAGTTCGGCGGCCTTCTCCCCAGAGGGAGAGTCCGGCCTCCAGTCCGGAGACGGTCAACGCCGAGGAGATGCGCCGCCTCGAGGACATGTCCGCGGACTCGGAGCACCGGCACACGGAGCTCATGGGGGTAGTGGGACGGATGCCTGAGGCCATCGAGTCCCTGTCTCGGAGTGTCACCGAATTCGGGGCCTCTCTGGCAGCGACTGGCCAGGTGATCAGTGGTGCCGTGCAGTCACTGGCTGCTCTGATGCGGTCACAGAACAGGGCAACACGGGCACTCACTGCTGCCACACTCGCTGTGTCAGCCCGGCATCGCCAGGACACCCGGCGCGCTGCAGCAGCACAGCGGTCGGTCCCTCGGCAGATTGCTGCGCATGCTGCAGTGCTGGCCTGGGCGAGTGCCAGTGTCTCAGGCAACCAGCGAGCGCCTGCCATCCGCCAGCTTGCCCCCATTCCTCCAGCTGCCACTGCCACTCCCCCAGTGGAGCTGCCACGAGCTGCTGCAGCGACTGATGCTGGCCAGCCACAGCTGCAGCATTCACCAGC
This sequence comes from Somniosus microcephalus, assembly GCF_052327205.1. Taxonomy (NCBI): domain Eukaryota; kingdom Metazoa; phylum Chordata; class Chondrichthyes; order Squaliformes; family Somniosidae; genus Somniosus; species Somniosus microcephalus. Next base: position 7,464,569 of record NW_028225184.1, read on the forward strand.
CGGCCCCTCGAGGGCCAGACCTCGTCTAGGCCGACCCCCAAGGGCATCTGCCGTCACGACATGTGCCCCTCAGGAGCCTTCCCCCAGCCTTGCAGCAGCCACTGGCCTCACTTTGAGGAGGAGCAGCAGGGCGTCCAGGGGCCGGCAAAGTTTGCAGAGGGCATCGCCCTCGCGGGACACAAAGTAGAGGGTGTGTCCAAATGTTGTGTTTTTTGGAATGGTTGTTTTTTGAAGGCCGAGGATGAGGCCATTTTTGTTCACATCTTTTGTTAATCCTCCCCAGGTTGTGGGAGTGAGTCATGTGTGTGAGTGTTTTTTGGGGGTTTCGTGTGTTCTTGGTTTTCATGTGGGAAGGGCCCTGAGTTTGTACAATAAACCATTTTATTTATTCACATTGTCCATGTTTGATCTTTGAAGTGTTTGTTGCCTTAACCGGCTGAGGGCTTGCGGAGCGGCTGCAATCATGTTCTTTCATTGGCACAAGCCATTCCCTGACAGGGGGCCTAGAAGTGACGTTCAATAAGCCACCGACGGGCGGCCCTTGGACCTTCTGCCTCCCTCCTGGGCTGGTACTCCTCGTCCTCCTCCTCCTCATGCTCCTCCTGCTCCTCCTCCTGAGGTGGTGGTCCAACGTGAGGTGGCAGTGCCTGAGTCCTGCGGATAGCCAGGTTGCGCAGCATGCAGCAAACGACGACGAATTGGGAGACTCGCTCCTGCGAATACTGGAGGGCTCCCCCGGAGCGATCCAGACAGCGGAACCGTTGCTTCAGGACGCCGATTGTTTGTTCGATGAGGTTCCTGGTCGCTTGATGGCTCTCGTTGTATGCCTCTTCAGCAGGGGTCGTGGGCGCGCGGAGCGGGGTCATGAGCCAGGTACACAAAGGATAGCCTTTGTCCCCGATAAGCCATCCTCTTGGGTGAGGCTGTGCCTGGAAGATGTCAGCCACAGTAGTCTGTCGCAGGATAAAGGCATCGTGGCTGCTGCCTGGAAAGCGGGCATTGACAGCTAGGATGCACTGCCTGTGGTCACACACCAGCTGTACGTTGAGGGAATGGTAGCCCTTCCGGTTGCGGTAATCCTCGGGATGGTCCAGAGGTGCCCGCAAAGCCACATGCGTGCAGTCAATGGCGCCCTGCACCATGGGGAAGTCCGCAATTCTTGCAAATCCCACTGCACGCTGCTGCTGCCTCTCCAGGGTCATGGGGAAGGAGATGAATTGGCGTCTCCTTCTGAAAAGGGCATTGGTGACCTGGTGGATGCAGCAATGCACGGCGAACTGGGATATGTTAGCAATGTCCCCAGCAGCTGATTGGAAGGAGCCGGTGGCATAGAAGTTCAGAGCCACCGTCACCTTCACTTCCACCGACAGAGACGTCCTGCACCTCAGCTGTGGACGCAGATCTCTGTGAAGCAGCTGGCAGATCTCTGCAACCACCTCCCTTCTGAATCGCAGCCTCCTAACACATTGCGCGCCAGTCATGTTGAGATACGAGACCTGCTGGCGGTATTGCCTGAGTGGGTAAGGCCCATGTTGCCGACGCCTGTTGCCCCCTCTGCGTCTAGCCAGGGCTGCCCCTCTCACACAGCGTCTGCGAGCCCTTCCGACATAATCCTGAAACTCAGCATTGGCACCCCATGCAGCCACCATAATATGCTGGCAAACAATGAGATATCAGTGAAGGCGAATTGCAAAGCTCTGGCCTGAAGCCAAAAATACCTGTCCTAGTGTTGGGCCAAAGCAGTAAGCTCCCTTCCTTGTTTTTTTTCAAAAAATCCGTTGCACAAGAGTGATTGCTGCAAAATGGCTGCACTTTATAGTGCAGGGTAAGTGCCCTTTAATTTGCGCTCCCCGCGGCCCGCTTCGGCTGTGCACCGTTCCACTCCACAGTCGTTAGGGGCGCCCGGCGCTCAATGGGCCGGCGCGACTGAAGTTCCGGTTTGGGGCGCACAAAGGGCGTTGCACGAGGAAATGACGCGCGCAAAGACTTTGCGCCGGCGCTAAATGTCTACTGAAGTTGGGGCGAGGTCGCGCTGCGCCCAGGCGCTAAGCGCCTAGCGCTCGAGATCTACTCCTCCTAAGGCGCTAACGGCTGGCGCAGCCAACTGAATTTCTAGGCCAGAGTGTCTGGGACACATTAATGATTAACCTGCGTGGGGACTTTGCTGTCAGAGAAGGAAAACGACAAAGTCCAAAGTGCCGTTTGCCCCACTCAGTGTGACCTTGAAATATTGTGTCCAGGCTGATGATCTGTTCTCACCATATGATCCTTCCCCCCACATTGACCTTTCTGAGCTCCAGCCAGGTGGTTCTAAATACCCAGGTGGCAAAGACAAAAATCTACATTTTCCCAGCCCTGAGGAGACGGGTCTGGAGGCGGGACAGTTGACAAAATGTTAAAAACTGAGGGCAGTTTCAGAACCCGCATCCGTGCTCAGGAGGCTGGATGAAGAAATTCACCCCTTCCCACAAACAGAGCAGGTGAACGGCCTCTCCCAGTGTGAACCCGCTGGTGTGTCAGCAGGCTGGATGAAGAAATTCACCCCTTCCCACAAACAGAGCAGGTGAACGGCCTCTCCCAGTGTGAACCCGCTGGTGTGTCAGCAGGCTGGATGGCCGAATGAATCCTTTCCCACACACGGAGCAGTGGGAGGCATTCAAGGAGGAGATCCGGACAGTTCAGAACAAATATGTGCATTTAATATGCAGGGTAAAGAAAAAAAGGGAGTCGTTTGACAGAAACCGCGAGCTAAATACTGCAGGATCTTTAGCGGAGTACAGAAAGTGCAGGGGTGCAATGAAAAAAGATGTTAGGAAAGCAAAGGGAGAGCATGAGAAATTCTTGGCAAGACAAATCAAGGATAACCCAAAGGTGTTTTATAAATATATTAAGAGTAAGAGGATAACTAAAGAAAGTATAGCGCCTATTAGAGATCAACAGGGTACTCATTCTGTGGAGGCGGGAGGTGTCGGTAGGTTTCTTAATGATTAGTTTGCGTCTGTTTTCACAACGGAGAGTGGCGATGCAGACATTGCTATCACGGAGGAGGAGTGTGAAATGTTAGATAAAATAAATATACTGAGAGAGGAGATATTAAGGGGTTTAGCAGCTTTAAAAGTGTATAAATCCTCAGGCCCAGATGAAATGCATTCCAGGCTGTTAAGCGAAACAAAAGAGGAAATTGCAGAGTCCCTGACCATCATTTTCTAATCCACTCTGGCTTCAGTTGTGGTGCCGGAGGACTGGAGGACTGCTAATGTGGTACCCTTGTTTAAAAAGAGAGAAAAGGATAGACCGAGTAATTATAGGTCAGTCACCTAACCTCGGTGGTGGGAAAGTTCTTGGAAAGAATTCTGAAGGACAGGAAACATCTTCATTTAGAATGCCACCGATTAATCAAGAATAGTCTACAGGGAGTTATTAAGGGATGGTCGTATCTGACAAACTTGATTGAATTTTTTGAGGTGGTAACAAGGAGGGTAGATGAGGGTAGTGCGTTTGATATAGTGCATATGGCTTTTGATAAGCTTCCACATGGCTGACTGGTCACAAAGTTAAAAGGCCATAGGATCCAGTGCAAAATGTCAATTTGAATTCGAAGCTGAGTCGGAGGCACGAGGTAGGTTGTAATGGTTGATGGGTGTTGTTGTGACTGGAAGGCTGTTTCCAGTGGGGTTCTGCAGGGCTCAGTACTGGGTCCCTTGCTTTTTGTGGTATATATCAATGGTCTAGACTTGAATATAAGGGTTATGGTTAAGAAGTTTGCTGATGATACTAAAATCAGCTGTACGCTTGAAACTGAAGAAGGAAGCTGTAGACTGCAGGAACATATCAATAAATTGGTCAGGTGAGCAGAACATTGGCAATTGGAATTCAATCCGGGGATGTGTGAGGTAATCTAGTTGGGGAGGGCTAACAAGGAAAGGCAATACACTTTAAATGGTAGGACACTGAGTAGTGCAGAGGAACAATGGAACCTTGGAGTGCATGTCCACAGATTCCTGAAGGTAGCAGGCCAGGTAGATAAGGTGCTTGAGAAGGGATACGGAATGCTTGCCTTTATTAGCCGTGGCATAGAATAAAATAGCAGGGGGGGATATCCTTCAACTGTATGAAACACTAGTTAGGCCTCAGCTAGAGTACTGCGTGCAGTTCTGGTCACCACATTACAGGACAGATGTGATTGCACTAGAGAGGGCATGGAAGAGATTTACAAGGATGTTGCCGTGAGTAGAGAATCTTAGCTATGAGGAAAGACTGGATCGGCTGGGTTTGTTTTCTGTTAAACAGAGGAGGTTGAGGCGAGACCTTATTGAGGTGTATAAACTCATAAGGAGCCTAGATAAAGTGGATGGAAGGGACCTATATCCCTCAGCACAGCGGTCAGAACCTGGGGGCACTGATTTAAAGGAATTGGTGGAAGGGTTAGAGGGAATTTGAGAGGTAATGCCTTCACCCAGACGGTTGTAGGGGTCTGGAACTCACTGCCTGATAGGGTGGTAGAGGCAGGAACCATAACCACATTTAAAAAGTACTTGGATGTACACTTGGGATGTTGTAACCTGCACGGCTGCTGATGTTATGCCCAGTGCCAGCATCGGGCGCTCGCAGGGCAGGTACAGGACTAGTTAGATAAGAGGCTCCCAGTAATTTCTGATTTTCCTTATCTTTTAGATTGCGTACTATGGAGCTTCATCCTAAATCCTGGAATTCTTTGCTGCTGTCGGCCTCCATTGTGACCCTCACTACAATCCTGCCGACTTTATCTGTGATTATCTCAAATTTCTGACCAGCCTTGAGATGGTACGATATGCCCCTAGATCGAAATGTATCTTCAACTTCCTCACCTTGACGTCGATCGTGGTCCAATTACCTCAACTAGGCTTGTAGTCTCTGCAATATCGAAGATTAAGAGGTTGATTTGATGAAGATAGGAGCAGGAGGAGGCAGTTCAGACCCATCGAGCCTTTTCCGTCATTCAATGAGGTCATGGCTGATCGGTATCCCAATTGAGAACTATGGGCCTTTGCTCCATATCCCTTAATAACTTTGGTTTGCAAAAATCTACCAATCTCGGACGTAACATTAACAATTGACCTAGCATCAATTGCAGTTTGTGGAAGAGAGCTCCAAACTTCTACCACCCTTTGCGTGTTGAAGTGTTTCCTAACTTCATTACTTGAAGATCTGGATCCAACCTTTAGGCTATGTCCCCTACCTCTAGACTCCCCTCCCGCTGACAACCAGCGTAGATGTACCAGAATGACACTTGGACTCCCAGGGTTAAAATACGAGGAGAGATTACACAAACCAGGATTGTAATCCCTGGAATTTCTCTCCATCTATCCTATCAGATCCCCTTAATATCTTGAAAACATCGAACAAGTCACCCCTTAACCTTGTAAATTCCAGGGTATATAAAACTTGTGTGTGTAATCTCCCCATGTAACTTAACCTTTGGATTCCAGATATCATTCTGGTAAATCTACGCTGCACTACCTCCAGGGTAAATATATCCTTCCTACGATGTGAAACATAGAAATATAGAAGATAGGAGCAGGAGTAGGCCATTCGGCCCCTCGAGCCTGTTCCGCCATTCAACGAGATCATGGCTGAACATTCAAATTCAGTACCCTGTCCCTGATTTCTCCACATACCCCTTCATCCTTTTAGCATTAAGAAATATATCTAACTCCTTCTTGAATATATTTAATGAATTGGCTTCAACTGTCTTGTGTGGAAGGGAATTCCACAGGTTCACCACTCTCTGGGCGAAGAAATTTCTCCTCATCTCTGTCCTAACTGGCTCATCCCTTATCCTTAGACTGTGACCCCTGGTTCTTGAAACCCTGCCATCAGGAACATCCTTCCTGCATCTAGTCTGTCTAGTCCTGTTAGAACTTTATGTTTCAATGAGATCACCTCTCATTCTTCTAAACTCCAGCGAATATAAGTCTAATCGACCCATTCTCTCCTCATAAGTCATTCCTGCCAGCCCAGGTATCAGTCTGGTGAATCTTCGCTGCACTTTCTCCATGGCAAGAACATGCTGCCTCAGATAGGTTGATCAAAACTGCACACAATACTCAAGGTGTGGTCTCACCAAAGCCCTGTACAACTGCAGCAAGACATCCTCGCTCCTGCACTGGAATCACCTCGCTATGAAGGCCAACATTCCATTTGCCTTGTTAACAGCCTGCTGCATCTGCATGCTTACCTTCAGCGACAGGTGCACAAGGACACCCAGGTCTCGTTGCACTTCCCCATTTCCCAATCTATTGCCGTTCAGATAGTCATCTGTCTTCCTGTTTTTGCAACCGAAGTGGATAACCTCGTATTTATCCACATTATACTGCATTTGCTATGCATCTACCAATCACCTAACCTGCCCAAACCATACTGGAGTTTCTCTACATCCTCCTCACAGCACACACACCCACTCAGCTTTGTGTCATCTGCAAAATTGGAGATATTACATCTAGTATTCGCTCGCCTAGATCATTTATATATATTGTGATTAGTTGGAGTCCTAGCAGCGATCACTACGATGCCCCACTCGTCACTGCCAGCCACTCGGAAGAAGATCAGTTTCTCCAACACTTTGCTTCCTATCTGCCAAACCGTTCTCGAACCAACACAGTATCTTATCCCCAATCCCGTGTGCATGAACTTTGCACGCTAATCTCTTATGCAGGAGCTTACTGAAAGCCTTCTGAAAGTCCAAATACACCACACCACTGGCTCACCCTTATCTATTCTACCAGTTACATCCTCAAAAACTTGCTGTAGATTATTCAAGCATGCTTTAACTTTTGCAAATCCATGTTGACTTTGTCCGATCCTGTCAGTATTTTCCAAGTGCTCTGCTATTACATCTTTTATAATGGACTCTAGCATTTTCCCCACTACCGATGTCAGGCTTACCGGTCTAGAATTCCCCATTTTCTCTCTTCCACCGTTTTTAAAGAGTGGGGATAGATTAGCTATCCTCCCGTCCATGGGAACTGTTTCAGAGTCTATATAATTTTGGAAGATGACCAGCAATGCATCTACTATTTCTAGGGCCACTTCCTTAATTACCCTTGGATGCAGATTATCAGTCCTGGGGACTTATTGGCCTTCAATCCCGTCAATTTCCCTAAATCCATTTCCCTACAAATACTTGTTTCATTCAATTCCTCCCTCTCATTAGACCCTATGTTCCCCGACATCTCTGGTAGGTTATTTGTCTCCTCCTTTGTGAAGACAGAACCAAAGTATGTAATTAATTGTTCTGCCATAACTTTGTTCCCCATTATAAATTCCCCTGATTCTGACTGCAAGGGACCTACTCTTGACTTCTCCAATCTTTTTATCTTCACATATCTATAGAAGCTTTTACAGTCAGTTTTTATGTTCGCTGAGAGCTTACTCTGATACTGTATTTTCCCCCTCTTAAGTAATCCCTTTGTCCACCTTTGCTGAATCGTAAGCTGCACCCAATCCTCAGGCTGGTTGCTCTTTCTGACCAATTGATTAGTCCTCTCCTTGGATCTTATGCTATCCCTAATTTCCCTTGTTAGCCACGGTTGTGTCACCATTTTAATATTTTTATTTCAAACAGGGATGAGCAAAATCTGTAGTTTATCCATGCGATCATTAAATGTTTGCCATTGCCTATCCACTGTTAACCCTTTAAGTAACGTTCCCCAAACAATCCTAGCCAACTCGCACCTCATACCATCGTAGTTTCCTTTATTTACATGCAGGACCCTAGTCTCTGAGACAAATACTTCACTCTCCACCTTAATGAAGAATTCAATCATATTATGATCGCTCCACACCGAGGGGCCTCGGACAACAATTAATCCTTTCTCGTTACATAATACCCAGTCTAAGATTGCCTGATCTCTAGTTGGTTCCTCGACATATTGGTCCAGGAAACGATCCCGTACACACTCTAGGAATTCCACCTCCACTTTATTGTTACTAAATTGTTTAGCCCAATCTATATTTAGATTAAAGTCACCCATGATAACTGCTGTGTGCTTATTGCATGTGTCTCTAATTTCCCATTTAATGCCATCCCCAACCTCAGCATTACTGTTTGGTGGTCTGTATACAGCTCCTACTAACGTTTTCTGCCCCTTGGAATTTCTCTGCTCTACCCATACAGATTCCACATCATCAGAGCTAATATCCCTCCTTTCTATTGTGTTAATCTCTTCTTTAACCAGCAATGCTACCCCACCATCTTTTCCTTTTTGCCTGTCCTTCCTGAATATTGCATAACCCTGGATGTTGAATTCCCAGCCTTGGTAACCCTGGAGCCATGTCTCCGTTATCCCAATTATATCATATCCGTTTACATCTACTTGCACAGCTAATTCGTCCGCCATATTACAAATTCTCCTCTCATTAAGACACAAAGCCTTCAGGCTTGATTTTTTTAACACTCTCAGACCTTTTAAAATTATTGATTACTGTGGCCATGTTTGATTTACACCCTTGATTGCTCTGACTTCCACTTTTGCTTTTCTCTTTCCTGTCTTTTGCTTCAATCCTTGCTTCCCTTTCCTCTGTCTCCCTGCACAGTTTCCCAAACCCCTGCCATTTTAGTTTAATCCCTCCCCAAGAGCCTCAGCAAACATTCCCCCTAGGACATCGGTCCCGGTCCTGCCCAGGTGCAAACCATCCAGTATGTACTGGTCCCACCTCCCCCAGAACCGGTACCAATGTCCCAGGAGTTGGAATCCCTCCCCCTTGCTGCATTCCTCTAGCCAAGTATTCATCTGAAATATCCTTCTCTTTCTACTCTGACTAGCACTTGGCACTGGTAGCAATTCTGATATTATTATCTTTGAGGCCCTATTTTTTAATTTACCTCCTAACTCCCTATATTCAGCTTTTAGGACCTCATCCCGTTTTTACCTATACCGTTGGTACCTATATGCACAACAACAACTGGCTGTTCACCCTTCTCCTCCAGAATGCCCTGGAGCCGCTCCAAGACATCATTGACCCTTGCACCAGGGAGGCAACATACCATCCTGGAGTCACGTTTGTGGCCGCAGAAACGGCTATCGATTACCCTTACAATAGAATCCCAAATCATTATAGCTCTCGCTCTCTTTTTCCTCCCGTCCCGTGCAGCAGAACCACCCATGGTGCCAGTAATTTGGTTGCTGCTGCCTTCCCCGATAAGCCATCCTCCCCAACAATATCCAAAGTGGTATATCTGTTTGAGAGGGGGATGGCCACAGGGGACCCCTGCACTACCTGCCTGTGCCTACTATTCAACTGGCGGTCATTAATTCACTTCCTGCCTGTGCAGCCTTTACCTGCGGTGTGACCATCTGATTAAACATGATATGCATGACGTCCTCAGCATCGCGTGTGTATCCATTCGCATCTCCAGTGCCGCAATGTGGTCTGCCAGTAGGTGCAGCTGGATACTCTTCCCGCACACATGGTCGTCAGGGACACAGGAAGTGCCCCTGAATTGCCACATAGTGCAAGAGGAGCATGTCACGGGGCTGAGCTTTGCTGCCATTACTTACCCTTTAATTATTTTAAATTAAATCAATACCAACAATTATACTAGAATTAAATGATATACTCAATGGCCCTTGTTTCCTAGTACTCCCCACTACACAACAGAGATGTTAGAAACTATGAACACAGAATTAAGACACTCTAAACATTATAACCTATGACCCTTTACTGTAAACTTTAAAGTATTATAGGTACTCACCCAGTCAGCCGCTTCCTCCTGCCTGCGTCACATTTTGAATCGTGACCTGGCTCTGGAACGCTGCTGCTGGTCTGCGAGATTGGTAAACCTCTGAAAAAGAGCCCGCGAAAGTGAGTTTAAATACTCAGAGTCTCCGCTCTCACCGCTCCCGACAATGGCCTGTGAAAAACGCCCGCGAAAATGAGTTTAGATACTCACTGTCTCTCCGCTCTGACCACTCCCGACAATAGCCTGTGAAAAAAAGCCTGCGATAGTGTGTTTAAGTACACACTGACTCTCCACTCTCACCTCTCCCGACAATGGCCTGTGAAAAAACGCCTGGGAAAGTGTGTTTAAATACTCACCGAACCACTTCTCTCACCGCTCCCGCCACTGGCCCATTTTAAAGAGGGAGTCTCTACATCAGGACGCCTTTTAAAGATGGAGTCTCTCCATCAGGGACCACTTGTAAAGAGGGAATCTCTCCATCAGGGACACTGTTTAAAGTGGGTGTATCTCCATCAGGGACCCTTTTAAAAGAGGGAGTCTCTCCATCAGGGACCCCCTTTAAAGAGGGAGTCTCTCCGTCAGGGATCCCTTTTATTGAGGCGGTGTCTCCATCAGGGATACGTTATAAAGAGGGGGTCTTCATCAGGGTCCCCTTTTAATGAGGCAGTCTCTCAATCAGGGACCCTTATTCAAGAGGGAATCTCTCCATCAGGGACCCTGCTTAAAGAGGAAGTCTAACCATCAGGGACACCTTTTAAAGAGGGAGTGTCTCCTCAGGGAGTCTCTCCATCAAGCTCCCCTATTAAAGAGGGAGTCTTTCCACCAGGGACCCCATTTAAAGAGAGAGTCTCTCCGTCAGGGGTCCCTTTTAATGAAGGAACCTCTCTGTTCGGAACCCCTTTAAAAGAGGTGTCTCTCCATAAGGTACCCCTTTTAAGCAGTGATTTTGTCCCTCAGGGACCCCTTTTAAAGAGGTAGCCCCTCCGTAGCGGAATTCTTTAAAAGATGGAGGCCTAGAAATTCCCTTGGGTTTGCGCACATTTAGGGGCGCAAGAGTGGGTTGCGCCGGAAGTTGCGTCGCCGCTGAAATTAGGTGGGCCTTTAAATCGGCGTAAGCCGGTAGCGCTGCGCCGGCACCGATGACGTCATCGGTGTGCGCAGCGCCCCGGTACCGCCCGAAACAACGCCGATCCCCATCTTCAGTAGCGGCCGCCTCTTCCCTGGCGGCCGCTAACAACGTTATGAAAACCTGGCCGTGCTGCAGCCTTAGAGGCGCTATTTAAAGCGGAGGTGCGGCCGGCCGCTTTTTCGGCGGCCACCTGCCCGCACCTCCTTCCCCGGCCTCCTCCACCCCCCCCCCCCGCGGCATTGCCGGCTGGTTTCCGTGGAGCCCAGCACTTTGCCGTTGTGCCGGGCTCTTTTGCCGGCACTTTCAACGGGGCTCCGGCCGTTGCAGGCACCTCCCCCTTAAGAGAAGGGGGAGGCCTGCAGTACAGCAGCCTGCCGCTCCACATCGGGTGGCGTAGCGGGACCGGGAGCGCTGAAATTCACTTTCAGCGCCCCAAGCGGGGCGGGCACACCCTGTACCAGCGCCCGCTTCCGCTTTGGGGCGCTGAAAGTGAATTTGGGGCGGGCACAACTGGCTCGGCGGCGGGCGCTAAATTTCCGGCGCAAACGTGCTGGCGGGGCGTCACCGAATTTATAGGCCTTCATGTTTAAACGGGGTCCCTGACAGAGAGGCTCCGGCCTATAAATTCGGTGACGCCCCGCCAGCACGTTTGCGCCGGAAATTTAGCGCCCGCCGCCGAGCCAGTTGTGCCCGCCCCAAATTCACTTTCAGCGCCCCAAAGCGGAAGCGGGCGCTGGTACAGGGTGTGCCCGCCCCGCTTGGGGCGCTGAAAGTGAATTTCAGCGCTCCCGGTCCCGCTACGCCACCCGATGCGGAGCGGCAGGCTGCTGTACTGCAGGCCTCCCCCTTCTCTTAAGGGGGAGGTGCCTGCAACGGCCGGAGCCCCGTTGAAAGTGCCGGCAAAAGAGCCCGGCACAACGGCGAAGTGCCGGGCTCCACGGAAACCAGCCGGCAATGCCGCGGGGGGGGGGTGGAGGAGGCCGGGGAAGGAGGTGCGGGCAGGCGGCCGCCGAAAAAAACGGCCGGCCGCACCTCCGCTTTAAATAGCGCCTCTAAGGCTGCAGCACGGCCAGGTTTTCAAAACGTTGTTAGCGGCCGCCAGGGAAGAGGCGGCCGCTACTGAAGATGGGGATCGGCGTGGTTTCGGGCAGTACCGGGGCGCTGCGCACACCGATGATGTCATCGGTGCCGGTGCAGCACTACCGGCTTACGCCGATTTAAAGGCCCACCTAATTTCAGCGGCGACGCAACTTCCGGCGCAACCCACTCTTGCGCCCCTAAATGGGCGCAAACCCAAGGGAATTTCTAGGCCGAAGTCTCTCTGTAAGGGGCTCCTTTAAAGCTGGATTCACTCCATCAGGGATCCCTTTTAAAGAGGTAGCCTTTCCGTAGCGGAATTCTTTAAAAGATGGAGCCTCTCTGTCAGGGACCCTGTTTAAACATGAAGGCCTAGAAATTCAGTCTGGACACTTTTGGGGCGCTAAAGTCGGGCGCTCGCTAAAGTTAGCGGCCACCGGAAAGTGTAGGCCACATCGCCGAAATTCAGTAGAGTTGGCCTTAAGTTTGGCCGAGCGCTGAAACCGGCGTTGAAATGCTGTGTTCTGGCGCTAAGCCGGCGATGCGGCCTAATAACGCCGAAGCCGGGCGCAGCGCAGGTGCGGTCATGTTTTGATTGACAGCAGACACCCTGACGCCGGCCAGCTCTTAAAGGGGGAAGGGTCAACTTTGACTGCTGCCACGCCCTGCATACTGGAGCCCTGCAGCTAGGCCTCAGCACTACTGGTGGGCCAAAATAGCGCCTGGAGCAATGGAGAGGGCCCGTGAGCGAGCGCAGCGCTTTTCAGAGCATGCTCTGAGTGTGCTCATTCATGGTGTGGAGAAGAGAAGAGAGATCCTGTGCCCGGACAGTGGCAGGAAGGCTCCCAGGAGCCAGTACAGGAGAGCCTGGGGCAAAATCGCCCGCAGGGTGTCATCCACCTGTGATGTCCCCAGGAGTGCGGACCAATGCCGCAAGAAGTTCAACGACCTCACTCGGATGGTGAAGGTGAGTACCCTTTCCAGTGTCCCCCTCATCCTTGCATGTGCACCTCACATTATGGGCAAAGGGACCTCAAATGCCTAATGGCCAGCCCTCCTCCCGCAGCAATGGCACTGGCATGATCATCAATAGCACTTTCTGCACTTAACACACTGGCCAAGCTATTCGACCATGGGAGGCAGTGCACACAGCAACAGGCCACCACACTGGCCAAGCTATTCGACCATGGGAGGCAGTGCACACAGCAACAGGGCACCACACTGGCCAAGCTATTCCACCATGGGAGGCAGTGCACCCAGCGACAGGGCACCACACTGGCCAAGCTATTCCACCATGGGAGGCAGTGCACCCAGCAACAGGGCACCACACTGTACTTAGAGGCCGTCCTTTCTCTTGCAGGCCAAGCTGGCGAGCAATGTAAGGAGCCAGGCTGTCACTGCTGGAGGCCGTCCCGAGTACCAGGCGCTCACTGATCTGGAGGAGAGCGTGGCACGACTCATGCGTGGCCGGGTGACTGGCCCTGTCGCGATCGGCGAGGCGGACCCTGTACTGGTACCCACTGGTAAGGACATGACCGGTTGCACCTCTCTCGTTGCCCTCGCGCTTCAGATCTACATCCTTTCCCACTGACCGACAAATGCGCATAATGCACCACTCAGGCCTCCCTCGCTGACGGCCTGTCCTCACTCTAAAGCTACTCTTGTGCCTTCCTGCTTTCAGCTGGTGAGGAGGAGGTGGTCCCTGAAGAGCAGAGAGCCAGGCCCTTGGAGGAGGAGGACGTCGAGGACCAGGAGGAAGGCGGCACATCGGGGGAACCCTCCTCCGCGCCAGGGGATGGCAATGGAGGGGAGACGTCTGGCCTGCAGGAGAGCCAGGGGGAGGTGTTGGAGGGGAGGGCCGAAGCTGGTCCCAGTAGGGTGGACGCACGCGGGAAGGCTCCGGCAGCACGCCAGCCTTCTCCCCAGAGGGGGGAGGTGTTGGAGGGGAGGGCCGAAGCTGGTCCCAGTAGGGTGGACGCACGCGGGAAGGGTCCGGCAGCACGCCAGCCTTCTCCCCAGAGGGGGGAGGTATTGGAGGGGAGGGCAGAACCTGGCCCAAGTGGGGTCGACGCACGCGGGAAGGGTCGGCCAGCTCGGCGGCCTTCTCCCCGGAGGGAGAGTCCGCCCTCCAGTCCGGACACGGTCCTTGCCCAGGAGGTGCGCGTCCTCGATGAGATGTCGGTGGCGTCTGAGCGGCGCCACCAAGAGTTCATGGGGGTGGTCGAACAGATGCCTCACACCATTGAGTCCCTGGCTCAGAGTGTGGTGGCTTTCGGGGAATCACAGGCCAGGGGGTTCGAACAACTCACGGCAGCGCACGACAGGGGTGTCCAGCAACTGGCGGCAGCGCAGGACAGGGGTGTGCAGCAACTCGCGGCAGCGCAGGACGCGGGTGTGCAGCAACTGGCGGCAGCGCAGGACGCGACTCGCGAGATGAGTGGTGCCGTCCACACACTGGCAGAGCTGATGCGGGCACATACCAGGGCAGTTCGGGCACTCACTTCTGCCACACTCGCTGTGGCACGGAGGCATCGCCATGGCACCCGCCGCCCTGCTGCAGCACAGCGGTCTGGCCTCCCCCAGATTGCAGCGCTTGCTACACTGCCAGCCCGGCCGAGTGCCAGTGTCTCTGGCGAGCAGCGCGCACCTGCCATCAGCCAGCTTGCCCCCAATGGTGCTGCCGACACTGCCACTCCCCCAGCCAAGGTGCGACGACCTGCTGCTAAGACTGATGCTGCCCAACCACAGCTGCAGCAGTCAGCAGCCGGCCCCTCCCGGGCCAGGCCTCGTCTAGGCCGACCCCCAAGGGCATCTGCTGACACGCTTTGTGGCCCTCATGAGCCTTCCCCCAGCCTCGCCACACCCGCAGGGCCCAGGTTGAGGCGGAGCAGCAGGTCGGCCAGGGGCCGGAGAAGCCTGTCTAAGGACTCGCCCTCTCGGCACACCCATTAGAGTGTGGTGAGAGCGGTTTCTTTTATATTGGGGGGCTTGTGTTGTGGGGGGCATTATTTTGTTAAGGCCGAGGATCAAGGCATTTTTTGTTTTCATGGGGGTGTCTCTGTTGTGGGGGGGGGCTTATTTTTGTAAGGCCGCTGTTGAAGGCCTTTTGGATGGGCAAGTTTTGTTAGTCCTCCCCAGGTTTTGGGAGTGACAGATGTTTTTGACTGTTTTTTGGGGGTCTTGTCTGTTTTTCTGTTTCATGTGGGAAGGGCCCTGAGTTTGTGAAATAAAGCTTTTGATTTATTCAGCATGTCCAGGTGTCATGTTTGAAGTGGCTGTTGCGTTAACCGGCTGAGGGCTTGCGGAGCGGCTGCCTCAGGTGCGTTCATTGCCACAGGCCATTTCCTGACAGGGGGCCTAGAAGTGTCGATCAATAAGCCCCCGGCGGACGGCCCTTGGCCCTTGTCGCTCCCTCCTGGGCTGGTCCTCCTCCTCCTCCTCCTCCTCCTCCTCCTGCTCGTCCTCCTGAGGTGGTGGTGCAATGTCAGGTGGCAGTGCCTGAGTCCTGCGGATAGCCAGGTTGTGCAGCATGCAGCACACGACGACGAACTGGGAGACTCTATACGGCGAATACTGAAGAGATCCTCCGGAACGATCCAGGCAGCGGAACCGTTGCTTGAGGACGCCTATCGTTTGCTCGATGATGTTCCTTGTGGCTTGATGGCTTTCGTTGTATGCCTCCTCCGCTGGGGTCCTGGGCGCGCGGAGCGGGGTCATGAGCCATGTACACAAAGGGTAGCCCTTGTCCCCGATAAGCCATCCCCTTGGTGGAGGCTGTGCCTCGAACATGTCAGCCACAGTAGTCTGGCGCAGGATAAATGCATCGTGGCTGCTTCCTGGGAAGCGGGCATTGACAGCTAGGACGCGCTGCCTGTGGTCACACACCAGCTGTACATTTAGGGAATGGTAGCCCTTCTGGTTGCGGTAATCCTCGGCATTGTGGACAGGTGCCTGCATAGCCACATGCGTGCAGTCAATGGCGCCCTGCACCATGGGGAAGCCCGTGATCCTGCCAAATCCGACTGCATGCTGCTCCTCCCTCTGTCGGGTCATGGGGAAGGAGATGAATTGGTGTCTCCTCGCGTAAAGTGCATCGGTGACCTGCCGGATGCAGCGATGCGCGGCGAACTGGGAGATGTTCGCTATGTCCGCAGCAGCGGCTTGGAAGGAGCCGCTTGCATAAAAGTTCAGAGCCACCGTGACCTTCACTTCCACCGAGAGAGACGTCCTGCACATCAGCTGTGGACGCAGATCTGTGTGAAGCAGCTGGCAGATCTCTGCAACCACCTCCCTTCTGAAGCGCAGCCTCTTCACACAATGCGCCGCAGTCATGGTGAGATAGGACACCTGCTGCCGGTATTGCCTGAGTGGGTAAGGCCTACGTTGCCGACGCCTGATGGCCCCTCTGCGTCTAGGCATGGCTGGCCCTCTCTCACAGCGTCTGCGAGCCCTTCGCACATAATGCTGCAACTGAGGGTTGGCCCCCCATACAGCCCCCATAATAAAGTTGAGAACAGATAAATCACAATGAATCAAATGTCAAAGCACTGGCCAGAAGCCAAAAATACCTCTCCTATGTTGTCCCAAATCAGTAACCTCTGTCCCTTGGTCTCTGTCCAGAAATCCAAAGCAGTAAAGTCATTGCAGCAAAATGGCTGGGCTTTATAGGTCAGTGTAAGTGCCCTTTAATTTGCGCTCCCCGAGGCCCACAGGGCCTCCTTTGCGTTCCACCTCACAGTTCTTAGCAGCGCCACGCCCATATTGGGCGGGCGCCACTGAATTTCCGGTTTGGGGCGCACAAACAGCGTTGCGCGACGATATGACGTCATAAGCTGCGAGCGCACCTGAGCGGGCGCAAACACTTTGCGCCGGCGCTAAATGTCAACTGAATTTGGGCGTCGGCGCAGATCGGACTGCGTTCAGGCGCTAAGTGTCTAGCGCCGGAAATATAGCCCTTTTATGGCGTTAGCAGCTGGCGCAACCCACTGAATTTCTAGGCCGAAGTCTCTCTGTAAGGGACTCCTTTAAAGCTGGATTCACTCCATCAGGGATCCCTTTTATGGAGGGAGACTCTCTGTCAGAGACCCCTATTAAAGAGGGATCTCTCTGTCGGGGACTACATTTAAATAGGAAGTATATCCTCAGAGAACGCATTTAAAGGTGGCGCCTCTCCATCAGAGACACCTTTAAAAGAGGAAGACTCTCCATCAGGGGCCCTTTATTTGAATATATGAACAAAAGAAATCGGAGCTGGAGTAGGCTATTCGGACCTTCAAGCCTGCTCCGCCATTCAAGGAGATCATGGCTGATCTTCTGTCTCAACTCCATTCACCGGCCCTATCTCCATATCCCATGATGCCCTGAAAAGTCAGAAATCTATCGACATCTGTTTTGAATGGACCCAATGACTGAGCCTCCACAGCCCTCTGGGGTAGAGAATTCCAAAGATTCACCACCTTCTGTGTGAATAAATTTCTGCTCATATCTGTTTTGAATGGCCTATCGTTTATCCTGAGGCTGTTGCTCCTGGTTCAAACACCCCAGCCAAGGGAAACAATCCCCCAGCATCCACCCTATCAAGCCCTGTAATAATTTTATATGCTTCAATGAGATCCCCTCTCATTCTTCTAAACTCAAGAGAATACAGGCCTAGTTTACTCAATCTCTTCTCATACGACAGTCCCGCCATCCATGGAATCTATCAGCAAATTTGGAAATGTTACATGTATTCCCCTCATCCAGATCATTGATATAGATTGTGGAAAGCTGGGGCCCAAGCACCGATCCTAGCGATATCCCACTAGTCTCTGTCTGCCATCCTGTAAAAGACCCGTTTCTCCCTACAATTTGTTTTCTCTTAGTTTACCAATTCTCAATCCATGCTAGTGTAATAGCCCCAATTCCATGTGCCCTAATTTTGTTCATCAACCTCTTGTGCGGGACCTTATCGAAGGCCTTCTCAAAATCCAGATACACCACATCTACCAGTTCCCCTTTGTCTACTCCACTAGGTACATTCTGAAATAACTCCAATAAGATTGTCAAACAGGATTTCCCTTACAATAATCCATGTTGACTCTGCCTAATCTTACTATTAGTTTCTAAGTGCCCAGTTATTACATCCTTTATAATTGAATACAACATTTTCCCAACTACTGATGTGAGGCTAAAAGGTCTGTATTTCCCTGTTTTCTCGGTTCCTGCTTTCTTAAATAGCGGGGTTACATTTGCTATCCAACAATCTGCACGATCCGTTCCAGAATCTATAGAATTTTGGAAGATGACAACCAATGCGTCCACTATACCAATGGCCACCTCTTTCAAAATCGTAGCATGTAGGTCATCCGGTCCTTGGGATTTGTCGCATTTTAGTCCCACTAATCTTGCTAGTGCTGTTTCTTTAACTTATAAAAAATTCAATATTTTCCTCATTCTCGCCAAACCCTTGGTTTTCTCGTATTTCTGGGAGGTTTCTTGTGTCTTCCTCCGTGAAGACAGAAACAAAGTATTTACTTAATGTCTCTTGCCATTTCCTCATTCCCCATTATAAATTCTCCCATCTCTGACTGTGAAGGACCTACTTTTACCTTCACCAGTGTTTTCCTTTTCACATACCTATCGAAGCTTTTGCAATCTGTTTTTATGGCCTAGAAATTCAGTTGCGTTCGGCAGCCGTTAACGCCATAAGAGGGGTATATTTCCAGCGCTAGGCACTTAGCGCCCGGGCGCAGGCCGATCTGCGCCTACGCCCAAATTCAGTAGACATTTAGCGCCGGCGCAAAGTGTTTGCGCCCGCTCAGCTGCGCGCGCAGCTTATGACGTCATTTCGTCGTGCAACGCTGTTTGTGCGCCCCAAACCGGAAATTCAGTGGCGCCCGCCCAATGTGGGCATGGCGCTGTTAAGAACTGTGAAGTGGAACGCAACAGAGGCCCTGTGGGCCTCGGGGAGCGCAAATTAAAGGGCACTTACACTGACCTATAAAGCCCAGCCATTTTGCTGCAATGACTTTACTGCTTTGGATTTCTGGACAGAGACCAAGGAACAGAGCTTACTGATTTGGGACAACATAGGAGAGGTATTTTTGGCTTCTGGCCAGAGCTTTGACATTTGAATCATTGTGATTTCACTGTTTGCAAGTTTATTATGGGGGCTGTATGGGGTTCCAACCCTCAGTTGCAGCATTATGTGCGAAGGGCTCGCAGACGCTGTGTGAGAGGGCCAGCCATGCCTAGACGCAGAGGGGCCATCAGGCGTCGGCAACGTAGGCCTTACCCACTCAGGCAATACCGGCAGCAGGTGTCCTATCTCACCATGACTGCGGCGCATTGTGTTAAGAGGCTGCGCTTCAGAAGGGAGGTGGTTGCAGAGATCTGCCAGCTGCTTCACAGAGATCTGCGTCCACAGCTGATGTGCAGGACGTCTCTCTCGGTGGAAGTGAAGGTCATGGTGGCTCTGAACTTTTATGCAAGCGGCTCCTTCCAAGCCACTGCTGGGGACATAGTGAACATCTCCCAGTTCGCCGCGCATCGCTGCATCCGGCAGGTCACCGATGCGCTTTTCGCGAGGAGACACCAATTCATCTCCTTCCCCATGACCCTAGAGAGGCAGGAGCAGCGTGCAGTCGGATTTGGCAGGATTGCGGACTTCCCCATGGTGCAGGGCGCCATTGACTGCACACATGTGGCTATGCGGGCACCTATCGACAATGCCGAGGATTACCGCAACCGGAAGGGCTACCATTCCCTCAATGTACAGCTGGTGTGTGACCACAGGCAGCGCATCCTAGCTGTCAATGCCCGCTTTCCAGGAAGCAGCCACGATGCATTTATCCTGCGCCAGACTACTGTGGCTGACATGTTCGAGGCACAGCCTCCACCAAGGGGATGGCTTATTGGGGACAAGGGCTACCCTTTGTGTACATGGCTCATGACCCCGCTCCGCGCACCCAGGACCCCAGCGGAGGAGGCATACAACGAAAGCCATCAAGCCACAAGGAACATCATAGAGCAAACGATTGGCGTCCTCAAGCAATGGTTCCGCTGCCTGGATCGTTCCGGCGGATCTCTACAGTATTCGCCGGATAGAGTCTCCCAGTTCGTCGTCGTGTGCTGCATGCTGCACAACCTGGCTATCCGCAGGACTCAGGCACTGCCCCCTGACGTTGCACCACCACCTCAGGAGGACGAGCAGGAGGACCATGAGGAGGAGGAGGAGGAGGAGGAGCAGTACCAGCCCAGGAGGGAGCCACAAGGTCCAAGGGCCGTCCGCCGGCGGCTTATTGAACGACACTTCTAGGCCCCCTGTCAGGGAATGGCCTGTGGCAATGAACGCACCTGAATGCAGCCGCTCCGCAAGCCCTCAGCCGGTTAACGCAACAACCACTTGAAACATGATACCTGGACATGCTGAATAAATAAAAAGCTTTATTTTACAAACTCAGGGCCCTTCCCACATGAAACAGAAAAACAGACGAGACCCCCAAAAAACAGTCAAAAACATCTGTCACTCCCACAACCTGGGGAGGAATAACAAAACTTGCCCATCCAATTGGCCTTCATCATCGGCCTTACAAAAATAAGCCCCCCCCTCCACAACACAAACACCCCCATAAAAACAAAAAATGCCTTCATCTTCGGCCTTACCAAAATAAGCCCCCCCCAGAACACAAACACCCCCATATAAAAAAAACCGCTATCACCACACTCTACTGGGTGTGCCGAGAGGGCGAGTCCTTATGCAGGCTTCTCCGGCCCCTGCCCGACCTGCTGCTCTGCCTCAACCTGGGCCCTGTGGGTGTGGCAAGGCTGGGGGAAGGCTCATGAGGGCCACAATGCGTGACGGCAGATGCCCTTGGGGGTCGGCCTAGACGAGGCCCGGCCCGGGAGGGGCCGGCTGCTGACTGCTGCAGCTGTGGCTGGCCAGTATCAGTCTCAGCAGCAGCTCGTCGCACCTTGGCTGGGGGAGTGGCAGTGTCGGCTGCACCAATGGGGGCAAGCTGGCTGATGCCAGGCACGTGCTGTTCGCCAGAGACACTGGCACTCGGCCGGGCTGGCAGTGCAGCAAGCGCAGCAATCTGGTGGAGGCCAGACCGCTGTGCTGTAGCAGGGCGGCGGGTGCCCTGGCGATGCCTCCGCGCCACAGCGAGTGTGGCAGAAGTGAGTGCCCGAACTGCCCTGGCATCAGATCTGCCAGTGTCTGGACGGCACCACTCATGGACTCGCGACTCGCGTCCTGCGCTGCCGTGAGTTGTTGGACACCCCTGTCCTGCGCTGCCGCGAGTTGCTGGACACCCCTGTCGTGTGCTGCCGCGAGTTGCTCGACCCCCCTGGCCTGTGATTCCCTGAAAGCGACCACACTATGAGCCAGGGACTCAATGGCCTGAGGCAACTGTCCCACAACCCCCATGAACTCCTTGTGGCGCCGCTCCGACGCCGCGGACATCTCATCAAGGAGGCGCACCTCCTGGGCGAGGACCGTCTCCGGACTGGAGGGTGGACTCTCCCTCTGGGGAGAAGGCCGCCGAGCTGCCCGACCCTTCCCGCGTGCCTCGACCCCACTGGGCCCAGGAACTGCCCTCCCCTGCAACACTTCCCCCCTCTGGGGAGAAGGCCGCCGTGCTGCCCGACCCTTCCCGCGTGCCTCGACACCACTGGGCCCAGGAGCTACACCCCCCTGCAACACTTCCCCCTGCCTCTCCTCCAGGCCAGACGTCTCCCCTCCATTGCCATCCCCTGGCGCGGATGAGGGTTCCCCCGATGTGCCGCCTTCCTCCTGGTCCTCGTCATCCTCCTCCTCCAAGGGCCTGGCACTCTGAGCTTCAGGGACCACCTCCTCCTCACCAGCTGAAAGCAGGAAGGCACAAGAGAAGCTTTAGAGTGAGGACAGGGCGTCAGCGAGGGAGGCATGAGTGGTGGCATTATGCGCATTGGTCGGACAGTGGGAAAGGATGTAGATCTGAAGCGCAAGGGCAACGAGAGAGGTCATGTCCTTACCAGTGGGTCCCAGTACAGGGTCCGCATCTCCAATGGCAACAGGGCCAGTCACCCGGCCACGCATGAGTCGAGCCACGCTCTCCTCCAGCTCACTGAGCGCCTGGTACTGGGGACGGCCTCCCCCGGTGGCGGACTGGCTCCTCAAATTCCGCGCCAGCTTGGCCTGCAAGAGAAAGGACGGCCTCTAAGTACAGTGTGGTGCCCTGTTGCTGTGTGCACTGCCTCCCATGGTCGAATAGCTTGGCCAGTGTGGTGCCCTGTTGCTGTGTGCACTGCCTCCCATGGTCGAATAGCTTGGCCAGTGTGGTGCCCTGTTGCTGTGTGCACTGCCTCCCATGGTCGAATAGCTTGGCCAGTGTGGTGCCCTGTTGCTGTGTGCACTGCCTCCCATGGTCGAATAGCTTGGCCAGTGTGTTAAGTGCAGAAAGTGCTATTGATGGTCATGCCAGTGCCATAGCTGCGGGAGGAGGGCTGCCCATTAAGCCTTTGAGGTCCCTTTGCCCATAATGTGAGGTGCACATGCAAGGATGAGGAGGACACTGGAAAGGGTACTCACCTTCACCATCCGAGTGAGGTCATTGTACTTCTTGCGGCATTGGTCACCAGTCCTGGGGACATCGCTGGTGGATGACACCCTGTGGGCGATTTTCTTCCAGGCTCTCCTGTACTGCCTCCTGGGAGCCTTCTTGCCACTGTCCGGGCACAAGATCTCTCTTTTCTTTTCCAAACCATTAACCAGCACCCTCAAAGCATGCTGGGAGAAGCGCTGCGCTCGTTCACGGGCCTTCTCCATGGCTTCAGGCGCTATTTGGGTCCACCAGCAGTGTTGAGGCCTAGCTGCAGGGCTCCACTATGCAGGGCGTGGCAGCAGTCAAAGTCGACCCTTCCCCCTTTAAGAGCTGGCCGGCGTCAGGGTGTCTGCTGTCAATCAAAACATGACCTCACCTGCACTGCGCCCGGCCTCGGCGTTATCAGTCCGAATTGCCGGCTTAGCGCCTGAAGATAGCAGTGCAACGCCAGTTTCAGCGCTTGCCCAAACTCTTGGCCAAATCTACTGAATTTCGGCGAAGTGGCCTACACTTTCCGGCGGGCGCTAACTTTAGCGACTGCCCGACTTTACCGCCCCAAAAGTGGCCAGACTGAATTTCTAGGCCTATATGTTTCGCTAGTTTTTGCTCATATTCCATTTTCCATTTCTCTATCAATTTCCTGGTCGCCCTTTGCTGATTTCTAAAAATATCCCAATCCTCAGGCTGACCGTTATTTCTGGCAACTTTACAATCTTCCTCCTTTGACTTAATACTAGCTTTAATTTCTTTTGTTAGCCATGGTTTGATCTATTTTCCTTTTGGGTATTTATGCCCTAGAGGAATATATGTTCGGTGCAAACTATGCATTATTTCCTTGAATGTTAGCCAGTATGTCCACATTCATACCTTTTAGTGTAGTCTCCCAGTCTACCATGGCCAAGTTGTCCCTCATACACTTGTAGATTCCACAGTTTAGGTTTAAGAACATAGTTTCAGGCTGGAATACATCACTCTCAATCATAAAGTAAAAATCAATCATATTATGATCACTTGTCCCTAAAGGCCCCTTCACCACAAGATTATTGATTAGCCCGTTCTAACTACACATTAGCAAATCCAGAATAGCCTGTTCTCTGGTTGGTTCCTCCACATATTGATCCAGGGAACCATCTCGCATACATTCCAAGAATTTGTCCTCCACACCATTAGTGGCAAGTTGATTTGGCGAGTCATTATGTAGGTTAAAGTCCTCCATGATTACAGTATTGTCCTTGTTACATGCACTTCTAATTTCTAGATTTTTACTGTGCTCCACATTACCACTCCTCTTTGGTGGCCTACACACTGCTCCCATCAATATTTTCCGCCCTTTGCTGATCCCTTAGCTCCACACAAACTGATTTTTAAAGAGGGAGTCTCTCTGTAAGTGACCCCTTTTAATGCTGGCGTCTCTCCGCGTCGGTCCAATTTTACAGAGGGAATCTCTCCGTCAGGGAGCCCTGTTAAAGAGGGAGTCTCACCATCAGTGGCCCCTGTTAAAGAGGGAGTCTCTGAGCCAGGGACCCGTTTTAAAAATGATTCTCTCCATCAGGGACACCTATTAAAGAGGGAGTCTCTCTGTCGGGGACCCCTTTTAAAGATGGTGCCTCTCCTCAGTGACCCCTTTTAAATTGAAGTCTCTCCATCAGGGACAACTATAAAAGAGGGAGTCTCCCTGTCGGTGACCCCTTTTAAAGAAGGAGACTCTCTGTCAGGGACCCCTATTAAAGAGGGATCTCTCCGTCAGGGACCCCTGTTTAAAGAATGATTCTCTTCATCAGGGACACCTTTTTTAGAGGGAGTCTCTGCATCAGGAATCCTTTTTTAAAGAGACAGGCCTAGAAATTCAGTTGTTTGCGCCAGCCTCTAGCGCCTTAGGAGGAGGAGATGTGGGGTGCTAAGCGGCTAGCGCCCGGGCACAGCGCGATCTGCGCCTCTCGCCAACTTCAGTTAAGATTTAGCGGCGGCGCCAAGCCTTTGCGCGCGCTCAGCTGCGCGCGCCGATCCTGACGTCATTTCATGGTGCAACGCCCTTTGTGCGCCCCAAACCAGAAATTCAGTGGCGCCGGCCTATTGTGCGCCTGGCGCCCCTAGCGACTGGTAGAGGGGAACGGTTCCCAGTCGCTGCGGGGCGCGGGGGGCGCTAATTAAAGGGCACTCCTCCTGCAGTAGAAATGGCAGCCATTTTGCAACACTCCTTCTTTGTGAGAGACGGATCTTTGGAGAGAGACAAAGGTAGAGAGCTTTCTGGTTTGGCTCAACACTCGCACAGGTACTTGTGGCTTCAGGCCACAGCTTTGCACTTGTCTTTAACTTCAGAGCCATAGCATTGATTGGAAACATATAATGGGGGCTGCAATGGGTGGAAACGTTGGGCTTCTCCATTGCATTCAAAGGGCTCAGAGACGCCGTGAGAGAGTGCCAGTCATGGCCAGATGGAGAAGGGGCAACAGGCGTCGGCAAAGGAGGCCTTACCCACCCAGGGTATACCGCCAGCAGTTCTCATATCTGAACATGTCTGACGAGCAGTGTGTTCGGAGGCTGCGATTCAGAAGGGCGGTGGTCACTGAGATCTGCCACCTGCTTCGTGGAGATCTGCAGCCACAGCTGAGGAACAGGACGTCTCTGTCGGTGGCAGTGAAGGTGACAGTGTCTCTCAACTTCTATGCCACCGGCTCCTTCCAATCCACTACTGGGGACATTTCCAACATCTCCCAGTTTGCGGTACATTGCTGCATCCGCCAGGTGACCAATGGCCTTTTCAGAAGGAGATGTCAGTTCATCTCCTTCTCCATGACCGTTGACAAGCAGCAACAGCGTGCAATGGGCTTTGCAGCATTAGCGGGATTCCCCATGGTGCAGGGCGCCATTGACTGCACACATGTGGCTTTGCGGGCACCTCTAGAGAATGCCGAGGATTACCGCAACCGGAAGGGCTACCATTCGCTCAACGTGCAGTTGGTGTGTGACCACAGGCAGCTCACCCTAGCTGTCAATGCACGCTTTCCAGGCAGCAGCCACGATGCCTTCATCCTGCGCCAGACTTCTGTGGCAGACATGTTCCAGGCCCAGCCTCACCCACGCGGATGGCTTCTCGGGGACAAAGGCTATCCTTTGTGCACCTGGCTGATGACCCCGCTCCGTGCGCCCCGCACCCCTGCTGAAGAGGGATACAATGACAGCCATCAAGCAACCAGGAACATCATTGAGCAAACAATCGGCGTCCTGAAGCAACGGTTCTGCTGTCTGGATCGTTCTGGAGGAGCCCTACAGTACTCGCCTGAGCGAGTCTCCCATTTCGTTGTCATGTGCTGCATGCTGCACAACCTGGCTATCTGCATGAGCGAGTCTCCCATTTCGTTGTCATGTGCTGCATGCTGCACAACCTGGCTATCTGCAGGACTCAGCCACTGCCACCAGACATTGGAGGACCACCAGAGGAGGAGGAGGACCAGCACAGGAGGGAGGCAGAAAGTGCAAGGGCCACCCGTCGGCGGCTTATTGCACGTCGGTTCTAGGCCCCCTCTCAGGGAATGGATGGCACAAGATGAATGTCGCCGCTCCACAAGCCCGCAGCCGAGCAGGGCAACCAGGACTTCCAAAAGAAAGCATGGACAGTGCAATTTCAGAAAATTTATTACTTTGATACCTCTGTGCCCTTCCCACATAACAAACTAATGGAGAGAAGCCCCCACCACAAAACACAAATAGACCAATCTCGGCCTTTCCAAAAAAACAAATAGACCAGTCTCGGCCTTTCCAAAAAAACAAATAGACCAGTCTCGGCCTTTACAAGTAAAACAAAGACACCAGTATCAGCCTTTACAAGTGAAACAAAACATTTGGCCACACCTTCTACTTTTTCCCCCGCAAGGGTGATGCGTTTCGCATCCATGACTGGCCCCTGCCCGCCCTGCAGCTCCTCCTTAATGGGACCCCAGTGGCTGCAGCAAGGCTGGGTGAAGGCTGCTGAGGGTCAGATGGTGAGATGGCAGATGCCCTTGGGGGTCGGCCTGGACCAGCTCTGGGACTGGAGGGGCCGGCTGCTGACTGCTCCAACTCTGCTTGGGCGGCAGCAGTCTGTCCAGCGGCTGGTGGCAGCTGCAATGGAGGAGTGACAGTTTCGGCTGCAGGAATGCTACCAACCTGACAGATCACAGGTACTCCCTGGTCGCCTGATACATTGGCACTCGCACAGGCCAGCACTGCAGCATGCGCAGCAATCTGCTGAAGCACAGACTGCTGGGCTGCTGCGGCGCGGCGAGTGCCCTGGCGATGCCTGGCCAATCCAGCGAGGGTGGCAGCAGTTAGTGCCCGTGTGGCCCTGGTCTGTGTCCGCATGACACCAGCCAGTGAATGCACGGCACAACTGAGCACTTGGCTAGAAGCCGCCTGTGCTGCCTGTGTAATGAAGACATACCCCTACAACACAAGGTGGATAACTTCTTGTTTGCCTACCGGAATGCGACACATGCGGTTACCGACCAAACTCCAGCCATGATGGTCTTCAATCGAAGACTACGATGCCGCTTGGATTTGGTTAAGCCAAACATCAGAAGAGATGTGGAGAACAGGCAGTTTCAGAATATGAATGAAAGGCCGACCAGGAGTTTTAAGATAGGTCAACCAGTTTTGGCCCGAGACTACCGCACAGAGAAATGGCAGCCAGGCACGATCTGTACACGGCAAGGACCTCTAATGTATACCGTGGACGTTGGAGTGAGCATTGTAAGATGCCATGCTGACCAGATTCTAGAGTCATTGGAAAACGTCAATTCCACACCACGATCCGATACACCTGGTGATGAAACCGAAGTACCAATTGCATCTACCTCAGAATCAGGAATATTGGAAGCAGACGAACCCAACAACGACGTTGATTCCGAATCAACTCTGCCAGAAGAACCTGACACCCCAAAGAGGCGTTATCCGGACAGAATCAGGAAGCCTCCTCAAAGACTGAACTTATAATTGCTTAACTTCAGATAATGTATATGGCAACTGTAATTGTAAATATGTTATTTAATTATTAATCGAATGTTATGCACTGTTTAGCTAAAAGGGGAGGAATTGTAGTGTATGTACTTTGCAGAAGGAACTATATTCTGCAGCCCCTGTATACTGCAGTACCAGTAGTGACCACCCCTGTATATAAGCCTGTGTAGTAACTTTGCATAGTTAGTTCCAGTTTGTCTCCACTCAGTAAAGACCTGTTATAACCAACTCCTGCAGTCCGTGTCACAATTACACACGGACATAATATACACTCTACCCTATCATGGGCTCTACCCACCCATTTAATCTCCTCCCACAGTCCATGTACACTCTCCCTATCATGGACTCTACCCACCCATTTAATCTCCTCCCAGAGTCCATATACACTCTCCCCTATCATGGAGTCTACCCACCCATTTAATCTCCTCCCGCAGTCCATGTACACTCTACCCTATCATGGGATCTACCCAGCCACTTAATCTCCTCCCACAGTCCATGTACACTTTACCCTATCATGGACTCTACCCACCCATTTAATCTCCTCCCACAGCCCATGTACACTCTCCCCTATCACAGACTCTACCCACCCATTTAATCTCCTCCCACAGCCCATGTAAACTCTCCCCGATCATGGACTCTATCCACCCATTTATTCTCCTCCCACAGCCCATGTACACTCTCCCCTATCATGGACTCTACCCACCCATTTAATCTCCTCCCACAGTCCATGTACACTCTCCCCTATCACGGACTCTACCCACCCATTTAATGTCCTCTCACAGTCCATGTACACTCTCCCCTATCATGGACTCCATCCACCCATTTAATCTCCTCCCACAGCCCATGTACACTCTCCCCTATCATGGACACTACCCACACATTTAATCTCCTCCCACAGCCCATGTACACTCTCCCCTATCATGGACTCTACCCACCCATTTAATCTCCTCTCACACCCCATGGACACTCTCCCCTATCATGGACTTAACCACCCATTTAATCTCCTCCCACAGCCCATGTACACACTCCCCTATCATGGACTCTACCCACCCATTTAATCTCCTCCCACAGCCCATGTACACTCAATTCAATTCAATTCAATTCAAATCGCTTTATTGGCATGACAAGGTACATCTTATGTTGCCAAAGCATCGAAAAACATTTATGGTTGAACACATAAACGCAGATCTATCCATACAGTGTATAAACAGATATATCCCTGAGTGTATAAATATACATTCATATAATTTGTATATATTCTTTTTTTCAGATTTAATGGTTGTCCCTCTGTTTATAGCAAGCTGTAACATAGTGTACCGCTAAGGTTACACAATTTCTCTGTTGCCCTAGTAGGTATGGGAGTTTTTGGTTGTCATTCAGATTTCTGAAATCAGGGCATATTTGTGAGAATTTTTGGTAGAAATTCTCCCTGATATCCTGATATTTTCCACAAGCTGTGAGGAAGTGCATCTCTGTCTCCACCACTCCCTGACTGCAGTGATAGCATATCCTGTCCTCTCTTGGCAGCCGGGTCTGCCTGTGTCTGCCTTTTTCGATCGCCAGGCTATGTTCGCTAAGTCTGTACATTGTCAAGGTTTTTCTCAGTTTGCTATCCTTTACCATGGTCAGGTATTCAGCCATGTTGTATTGTCTGTTTAGGGCCAAGTAGCAATTGAGTTTGTTTTGGGTTTTTGTTGTTTCTGCCCAATATGACAGATATTTTTCCTTTTGCTTAGTGACAATTGTGTTGGGCCGAGTTCTCTGTGCTACGATGTCACTGTCCTGGGGCTGGTTATTGTTAGTAGTGTTAGTAGTTACTTCATTGAGTCCCAGTACTAGTTGAATGAGGGTATTCTTCTTTATGGTCCTCTATTGGCATTTAAGGGCTTCGGAATGATAGCAGTGGGGGTTACTCATTTTTAGCTGTTTCCAAAATTTGGTGGCTCTTTTTCGGATAGTAATTATTAACGGATATTGGCCTAGTTCTGCCCTGCATGCATTGTTTACGGTTTTTCTTTGGGTTCGGAGGATACTTTTACAGAATTCTGCATGTAGGATCTCAATGGGGTGTTTGTCCCATTTTGCGAATTCTTGTTGTGTTAGTGGTCCCCACAACTCACTGCCATAGAGTGCAATTGGTTCAATTACTGATTAAAAAATTTTGAGCCAAATGCTGATTGGAATTTCTATTTGGATTGATTTTTTAATGGCATAGAAAGCCCTTCTTGCTTTCTCTTTCAGTTCATTCACAGCCAGGTGAAAATTTCCCGTAGAACTGATTTTTAAGCCCACCTATGTGCAGTCATAGACTCTACCCACCCATTTAATCTCCTCCCACAGCCCATGTACACTCTCCCCTATCATAGACACAACCCACCCATTTAATCTCCTCACACAGCCCATGTACACTCTACCCTATCATGGACTCTACCCACCCACTTAATCTCCTCCCACAGTCCATGTACACTCTTCCCTCTCATAGACTCTACCCACCCATTTAATCTCCTCCAACAGCCCATGTCCACTCTCCCCTCTCATAGACTCTACCCACCCATTTAATCGCCTCCCACAGCCCATGTACACTCTACCCTATCATGGACTCTACCCACCCATTTAATCTCCTCCCACAGTCCATGTACACTCTCCCCTATCACGGACACTACCCACACATTTAATCTCCTCCCACAGCCCACACTCTCCCCTATCATGGACTCTACCCATCCATTTAATCTCCTCCAACAGTCCATGTACACTCTCCCCTATCATGGACTCCATCCATCCATTTAATCTCCTCCCACAGCCCATGTATACTCTCCCCTATCATGGACTCTACCCACCCATTGAATCTCCTACCACAACCCATGTACACTCTCCACTATCATGGACTCTACCCACTCATTTAATCTCCTCCCACAGCCCATGTACACTCTCACCTATCATGGACTCTACCCACCCATTTAATCTCCTCCCACAGCCCATGTACACTCTCCTCTGTCATAGACTCTACCCACCCATTTAATCTCCTCCCACAGCCCATGTACACTCTCCCCTATCATGGACTCTACCCACCCATTTAATCTGCTCACACAGCCCATGTACACTCATATCCTATCATGGACTCTACCCACCCATTTAATTTCCTCCCACAGTCCATGTACACTCTCCCCTATCGCGGACTCTACCCACACATTTAATCTCCTCCCACAGCCCACACTCTCCCCTATCACGGACTCTACCCACCCATTTAATCTCCTCCCACACTCCATGTACACTCTCCCCTATCATGGACTCCATCCACCCATTTAATCTCCTCCCACAGCCCATGTATACTCTCCCCTAGCATGGACTCTACCCACCCATTGAATCTCCTCCCACAGCCCATGTACACTCTCCCCTATCATGGACTCTACCCACCCATTTAATCTCCTCCCACAGCCCATGTACACTCTCCCCTATCATGGGCTCTATCCACCCATTTAATCTCCTCCCACAGCCCATGTACATGTACACTCTCTATCCTATCATGGACTCTACCCACACATTTAATCTCCTCCTACAGCCCATGTACACTCTCCCCTATCATGGACTCTACCCACCCATTTACTCTCCTCCCACAGCCCATTAGCACTCTCCCCTATCTTGGACTTAACCACCCATTTAATCTCCTCCCACAGCCCATGTACACTCTCCCCTATCATCGACTCTACCCACCCATTTAATCTCCTCCCACAGCCCATGTGCACTCAATTTAATTCAATTCAATTTCAATTCAAATCGCTTTATTGGCATGACAAGGTACATCTTATGTTGCCAAAGCATCGAAAAACATTTATTGTTGAACACATAAACGCAGATCTATTCATACAGTGTATAAACAGATATATCCCTGAGTGTATAAATATGCATTCATATAATTTGTATATACTCTTTTCTTAGATTTAATGTTGTCCCTCTGTTTATGGCAAGCTGTAACATAGTGTGTCGCTAGGGTTACACAATTTCTCTGTTCCCCTAGTAGGTATGGGAGTTTTTGGTCGTCATTCAAATTTCTGAATTCAGGGCATATGTTTGTGAACTTTGGGTAGAAATTCTCCCTGATATCCTGATATTTTCCACAAGCTGTGAGGAAGTGTGTCTCTGTCTCCACCACTCCCTGACTACAGTGAGAGCATATCCTGTCCTCTCTTGGCAGCCGGGTCTGCCTGTGTCTGCCTTTTTCGATGGCCAGGCTATGTTCACTAAGTCTGTACATTGTCAAGGTTTTTCTCAGTTTGCTATCCTTTACCGTGGTCAGGTATTCAGCCATGGTGTATTGTCTGTTTAGGGCCAAGTAGCAATTGAGTTTGTTTTGGGTTTTTGTTGTTTCTGCCCAATATGACAGATATTTTTCCTTTTGCTTAGTGACAATTGTGTTGGGTCGAATTCTCTTTGCTACGATGTCACTGTCCTGGGACTGGTTATTGTTAGTAGTGTTAGTAGCTACTTCACTGAGTCCCAGGACTAGTTGCTTGAGGGTATTCTTCTTTATGATCCTCTCTTGGCATTTCAGGGCTTTGTAATGATACCAGTGGGGGTTGCTCACTTTTAGGTGTTTCCAAAATTTGGTGGCTCTTTTTTGGATAGAAATTATTAATGGATATTGGCCTAGTTCTGCCCTGCATGCATTGTTTATGGTTTTCCTTTGAGTTCGGAGGATACTTTTACAGAATTCTGCATGTAAGTTCTCAATTGGGTGTTTGTCCCATTTTGCAAATTCTTGTTGTGTTAGCGGTCCCCTCTCATAGACTCTACCCACCCATTTAATCTCCTCCCACAGTCCATGTACACTCTCTCCTACCACGGACACTACCCACACATTTCATCTCCTCCCACAGCCCACACTCTCCCCTATCACGGACTCTACCCACCCATTTACTCTCCTCCCACAGCACATGTACACTCTCCCCTATCACGGACTCTACCCACCCATTTAATCTCCTCCCACAGCCCATGTACACTCTCCCCTATCACGGACTCTACCCACCCATTTAATCTCCTCCCACAGCACATGTACACTCTCCCCTATCACGGACTCTACCCACCCATTTACTCTCCTCCCACAGCACATGTACACTCTCCCCTATCATTGACTCTACCCACCCATTTAATCTCCTCCCACAGCCCACACTCTCCCCTATCACGGACTCTACCCACCCATTTAATCTCCTCCCACAGCCCATGCACACTCTCCCCTATCACAGACACTACCCACCCATTTAATCTCCTCCCACAGCCCATGTACACTCTCCCCTATCACGGACACTACCCACCCATTTAATCTCCTCCCACAGCCCATGTACACTCTCCCCTATCACGGACACTACCCACCCATTTAATCTCCTCCCACAGCCCATTTACACTCTCCCCTATCACAGACTCTACCCACCCATTTAATCTCCTCCCACAGCCCATGTACACTCTCCCCTATCACAGACTCTACCCACCCATTTAATCTCCTCCCACAGCCCATGTACACTCTCCCCTATCACAGACTCTACCCACCCATTTAATCTCCTCCCACAGCCCATGTACACTCTCCCCTATCACGGACTCTACCCACCCATTTAATCTCCTCCCACAGCCCATGTACACTCTCCCCTATCTTTGGCCGTGATTTTGCCAGTGGAGGTGGGGTCGCGGTGGGAGTGCTGATTGGCGGGTTCCGGTCCCACTCCTGGCTGCATCCGTTCTGTAAAAAGGATTTTCCGTTCACAGAACTTGTTAAACCCGCCCTTGGGGGTTCCCGGCCAATTAAAAGGAAGCGTGTCTGATGATGTCATTTGATGACTCATCATCAGCCGGTTTCCTTAAAGGGGCCACGGCCACTTTGATTTTGACAGTTGTGCTGTCAGTGTTCTGCAGCATTCAGGTGCTGCAAACACTGACAATCACTGCACAGAGGTGCGCGGCTGCACCTAGGCTCTCTCATGACTCCCTCCATATGCTTATGGAGGGAGTCACAGCACACAGGGAGGTTCTCTTCCCTCCCAATGGGTGGAAGAGACCGGCCCAGGAGACCAACGCAGCCTGGTTGCAGATTGCATAGGAGTACACAAGCAGGGATGTGTCAGGAGGACCAGGCTGCAGTGGTGCAAACCTTTCAATGATCTCAGTAGATCACGATACGTTAGTACAAAGCCACACTCAACCTCATCCTGCTTTGCCACTCATCACATCCCCATCACTCTGCCTTCCCTACCCTACTCCTGCACATCCTTACTCACACCAACTTACCTTGTACCTCCACCCATGCCTCTCTATCTACATTATCACATCCCCATCTCACTAGCCATCCCTCACACTCACCCTCATCCTAGTCCAATCATACCAACTAACACAGAAGGGTAGGCACTTGGGTGTTTTATGCAATGTTCATGTAAATTTTCGGTTAATGTGTTGTCAAACATTGAAATCTTTATTTTCAACACTTTGCCTTATTGGACAGATCTGTGCTCGCCTTTGGAAGTGTCTTAGTGAGTTGCAGTGAATGGTGAGACATAACGGTATCCCCCGCAATGGTGATGAGTATGAAAGGAACGGCTTGGTCATTGTAGGAATGCTTTATGGTGATGGTGTGGGGTGGTGTTAATCTGGTGCATCATGTGGCAGCCAGGGTGTACAGCGTCAAGTGAAGTAAATCTGGCCATGGTAAGGCCATTGCTGGCCTCCCGGGCAGCAATGTGGTCGGGTGCTGATGCCCTGTGTCCTGTGCAGCATCAGGTGATTGCGGAGAAGGTTGGTATTGTTGTTGGTGATGTTGGTGTGCCTGGTGAAGTTGGTGCTGGGGCTGATCGTGGAGGGATTCAGAGGACCAAGGTGAGATTTTTTCAAGGGCACCGATGTTGCTGGAATAGATGGCAGCTGAAGTTGTATAGAATAGTAAAATAGAGGTTAGGGAGGGCATCACGAGGGAAATTAGAGAAGCGTGCAATAAGAGCACAGCTGTCATCATAGGTGACTTTAACTTACATATAGATTGGACTAGCCTAATCAGTAAAAATAATGAGGAGGAGGAATTCCTTGAGTGTTTAAGGGATGGTTATCTGGATCAATATGTCGAGGAACCAACTCGGGAACAGGCTATATTGGACTGGGTACTGTGCAATGAGAAGGGACTAATCAGTAATCTTGTTGTACGGGGACCCTTGGGTCAGAGCGATCATAACATGATCGATTTCTCACTCGAAATGGAGAGCGAAGAAATTGACTCAGAGACTAAGGTCCTGAATTTAAA
Source organism: Somniosus microcephalus (assembly GCF_052327205.1). NCBI lineage: Eukaryota > Metazoa > Chordata > Chondrichthyes > Squaliformes > Somniosidae > Somniosus > Somniosus microcephalus. Next base: position 7,499,326 of record NW_028225184.1, read on the forward strand.
CAAGGGGAATTATGATGCCATGAGACGGGAACTGAGTAGGTCTGATTGGACAACGTTCCTGGGAGGACTGGAGGTAGATAAACAATGGCAAACATTTAAAGATAGAATGACAAAATTGCAAAAATTGTTTATACCAATCTGGCATAAAAGGAAATCTAAAAAGGTGACTCAACCGTGGATAACAGGGGAAATTAGAGACAGCATAAAATCCAAAGATAGGGCGTATAAAATAGCCAAAAAAAGCGCCAGAGCGGAAGATTGGGAACAGTTTAAGATAGAGCAAAGGAGGGCAAAGGGCATGATCAAGAGGGGCAAAATAGCTTACGAAAACAAGCTGGCGGAAAATATAAAAACTAACTCCAAAAGCTTTTATAAATATATCAAAAGGAAAAGACTGGTGAAAACCAAAGTTGGTCCATTGCAGTCAGATACGGGGGAATATATAATGGGAAATAAGGAAATGGCAGATCAACTAAATGCATACTTTGGGTCAGTCTTTACGAAGGAAGACACAAAAAACCTCCCTGGGATATTGGGAAAAATAGGGACATTGGCAAAGGAGGAACTGCCGCAAATCAATATCTCTAAGGATATGGTGTTAAGGAAGCTAAAGGGATTGAAGGTGGACAAATCCCCAGGGCCTGATAACATGCATCCTAGGGTACTGAAGGAGGTGGCCCTAGAGATAGCGGATGCACTAAGGATGATTTTTCAGAATTCATTAGACTCGGGAACAGTGCCGATGGATTGGAGGGTAGCTAACGTTACCCCACTATTCAAAAAGGGGGGTAGGGAAAAAGCAGGTAATTACAGACCTGTAAGCCTTACATCAGTTGTGGGCAAAATGCTGGAGTCCATCATTAAGGATGAAATAGCGGAGCACTTAGCAAATGGGGACAGGATAGGACAGAGTCAACATGGATTTACAAAGGGTAAATCGTGCTTGACTAATCTATTGGAATTTTTTGAGGGAGTAACTGGTAGAATAGATGGGGGAGAGCCAGTAGATGTGGTGTACCTGGACTTCCAAAAGGCCTTCGATAAGGTCCCACATAAAAGATTAGCATGGAAAATTGAGGCTCATGGGATAAAGGGGAAAGTTTTGGCGTGGATAGGGAACTGGCTGTCAGATAGAAAACAGAGAGTTGGAATAAACGGCTCATTTTCTGAATGGCAGGCAGTAACAAGTGGGGTACCACAGGGATCTGTCCTGGGCCCCCAGCTGTTCACAATTTACATTAATGACCTGGATCAGGGAGTCGGATGCAGCATTTCCAAATTTGCAGACGACACTAAACTAGGAGGGGGGGTGGGCTCAGAGGAAGAGACCAGGAAGCTCCAGAGCGATTTGGACAGACTGGGCGATTGGGCGGATAAATGGCAGATGCACTATAATGTGGACAAGTGCGAAGTTATCCACCTTGGGTGCAGGAACGGGAGGGCAAATTATTATTTAAATGGCAATAGATTGGGAGAGGGGGAAGTACAGAGAGACCTGGGTGTTCTTGTACACCAGTCACTGAAGGCGAGCATGCAGGTGCAACAGGCGGTCAAGAAGGCAAACGGTATGCTGGCCTTCATAGCAAAAGGGTTAGAATACAGGAACAGGGATACCTTGCTGCAGCTGTACAGGGCACTGGTGAGACCACACCTCGAGTACTGTGTACAGTTTTGGTCGCCTCATCTGAGGAAGGATGTTCTTGCCATGGAGGGGGTGCAGCGGCGATTCACCAGGCTGATACCAGGAATGGCGGGAATGACCTATGAGGAGAGACTATGTAGTTTAGGGATGTACACACTGGAGTTTAGAAGATTGAGAGGGGACCTCATAGAAGTGTATAAAATTCTGACAGGTCTAGACAGACTGGATGCAGAAGGAATGTTTCCCTTGGCGGGTGAGAACAGAACTAGAGGACATAATTTAAGGATAAGGGCTAAACCATTTAGGACAGAGATGAGGGGGAATTTCTTCACTCAGAGAGTGGTGAACCTGTGGAACTCATTGCCACAGAGGGCAGTGTACGCCAGCTCATTAAATATATTTAAGAGGGAATTAGATATATTTCTACGGGCAAAAGGGGTTAAGGGTTACGGAGAGAAGGCGGGGACGGGATACTGAATTAAAGGATCAGCCATGATCTCATCGAATGGCGGAGCAGGCACGAAGGGCCGAATGGCCTACTCCTGCTCCTATCTTCTTCTATGACAGAAGTGATCTGTCAATGGTAAGAGAGCTTGATCCAAGGAGGTGACAGTGGATAGAGAGTTTACTCCAAACACTTCCAAACTGCATACAGCTCAAAAGTGTCCTCCAAGCCCTGACGCCTCAAGCTTCTGACACTGGAAAGTGACCAGCTGTGAAATGGTAGCTTTCAGGCCACTTTTGCAGCCCTCACCTATTCACAGCATAGTTAAAATGTGGTTAAATAGAAATAGGCTGGCAAAATAGTAGTTAACAAGCACTTAACAAGCAGTGAAATATCTTAAATGCCTCCCCCGCCGCTTGGTGTCTGGTCTGTTCTGAAATCACAGACCTGACACTTTGGAAACTTACATGGAGGCGGGTTCCCAACCCGCTGTCAATCATTTCGATTTTGACAGCAGACCCGCCTCCAAACACACCCTCTGAGCGCCGGCAAAACTCAGCCCATGGACTCGACCCACCCGTTTAATCTCCTGAGGGGAAGAACTGCAATTCTCTCTGTCCAAAATGTTAATGAATCAAAGCTCTAGAATGTTCAATGCAACCTCACATCCTCCATTCTTAATGCTGACGTGAAAATTCCACAATCCCATCATATTCCACACAACATTTCATTATCCTTCACTTTGCCCCTTGTACTGGTGTCTCTGCCAGGTTTCCACTGCTCCAGCCTGGTTTGAAGAATACTGAGCTGACAGCACAGATAAATTACCTTGTGAGATAAACAAGACGGTGGGCACCACTTAACATATTAAGGAGGCAAGAGAGGAAAGTTTGAATCATTTAGATTCAAAATATCCTTTCTTGATGGGATGACAAAAACAATACAGCTCAGCTTTCAAACTTCTGTCAGGAAGGATATTGCCAGTCTACGCAGCTCAGTGCAAAGTTGTGTGTTATGACCATGCCAGGCCACAAGATGGTGATGTGGGATTTAATAATGAGCGAGGTTTTCAGTGTAATCAGCTGAGGAACAAAACAACAACCCTTCTTGGCAACCAAGCGGGTGATTAGGCAAAGCCATGTGACTTCAGGCCTTGCGCCATTTTTCTTATTGATTCATCGAGTTATGTGGAACTAGGTTTTCCACAGCAGGTGTCAGTATTGCCAACTCTCGCGAATCCATCGTGAGAGACGCGGTTTCGAAGTGAAACATAGAAGATAGGAGCAGGAGTAGGCCATTCGGCCCCTCGAGCCTGCTCCGCCATTCAATGCGATCATGGCTGATCATCCAAATTCAGTACCCGGTCCCTGCTTTCTCCCCATATCTCTTGATCCCTTTAGCCTTAAGAAATATATCTAACTCCTTCTTGAATATATTTAATGAATTGGCCTCCACTGCCTTCTGTGGTAGAGAATTCCACAGGTTCACCACTCTCTGGGTGAAGAAATTCCTCCTCATTTCTGTCGTAAATGGCTTACCCCTTATCCTTAGACTGTGTCCCCTGGTTCTGGACTCCCCCTGCTGGCGAGGTGACAGCGTGGCCACCGATCCACCTGCTCCTGCTCCTATTTCTTATGTTCTTGTGTCAGAAAGAAAGCATCACTCGCGATGGAACGCCTAAATCTCGGCACACGCGCTTTGCGCATGCGAGAAGAAGAAATACGCTGATTGATGCTATTAGTGAAATCACAAACAAGTTCTTTTGCATTTGAAACTTTGCTGAAATGCCTGCCAGAGGAAATCTTTATCACGGCATTTACGTCATTGCACATCGTGACCAGAGCAATACACCTTCTGTTGGCTACCATATATGCCTTTCATCTCTGATTCCAACCTACTGACCTATCAGTGGTCATTAACAGCAGTCTTCTAGAAGCCCTTTCAAAGCTGACAAATTTCTGCCTTCTAGTAAACCAGAGACGATTATCAAATAAAATTTGACAGCAAGCCACATAAGTAGATATTAGGGCAGGTGACCAAAAGCTTGGTCAAAGAGGTCAGTTTTAAGGCGCGTCTTAAAGGAGAGGTTTAGGGAGGGAATTCCAGAGCTTAGGGCCCGGGCAGCTGAAGACACGGCCGCCAATGGTGGAGCGATTAAAATGGGGAATGCGCAAGTGGCCAGAATTGGAGGAGCGCAGAGATCTCGGAGGGTTTTAGGGCCGGAGGAGGTTGTGTTCTGGAATGAGTGACGGTCTGGCCTTGCATTGTGTCATCAAAAACTACGAACAGGCTCAGCAATTTGAACAAGGCAGGTTGGTAAATGCCTTCAGAAAAAGTAATCGGTAGCAAACTGATTTAAGTAACTTGGTGAAATACACAAAGAGCTGTCAATTTTTTTTATTTGTTCCCGGGATGTGGGCGTCGCTGGCAAGGCTGGCATTTGTTGCCCATCCCTAGTTGCCCTTGAGAAGGTGGTGGTGAGCCGCCTTCTTGAACCGCTGCAGTCCGTGTGGTGAAGGTGCTCCCACAGTGCTGTTAGGGAGGGAGTTCCAGGATTTGGACCCAGCGATGATGAAGGAACAGCCAATATACTTCCAAGCCAGGACGTTGTGTGACTTGGAGGGGAACTTGTTCCCATGCACCTGCTGCCCTTGTCCTTCTAGGTGGTAGAGGTCACGGGTTTGGGAGGTGCTGCCGAAGAAGTTCAGGCGAGTTGCTGCAGTGCATCTTGTAGATGGTACACACTGCAGCCACGGTGCGCCGGTGGTGGAGGGAGTGAATGTTTAAGGTGGTGGATGGGGTGCCAATCAAGCGGGCTGCTTTGTCCTGGATGGTGTCGAGCTTCTTGAGTGTTGCTGGAGCTGCACTCATCCAGGCAAGTGGAGAGTATTCCATCACACTCCTGACTTGTGCCTTGTAGATGGTGGAAAGGCTTTGGGGAGTCAGGAGGTGAGACACTCACCGCAGAATACCCAGCCTCTGACCTTTGCTGGTTACCACTTTATTTATGAGGCTGGTCCAAGTAAGTTCCAGTTAAATTAAACACATTTGAACAAATCCCAAAAGATGTCTGCATTTGAATTCAAAATGTTTGGTCATTCAGAGTAAGGTCCCTCTGCAATGTTCCATTAAATACTCACAGTTCACACAGCATAATCAGCTGACACCTGTAACAGTGGTATCAGCTAGGGCCTGATTTTTGAGAGTGAAGCTGGTTTTAAACCTCTTATGTACTGGACAGAATTAAAGAAGCCTATACTAAAAACGCTTCATTTTTTTTATCATAACCTCGATACTATCTCAACCATTTCCCCAGGAAGCAAGGATCCAAGGCCTATACAGTATTATTCCACTGCTTTAAGTTAAGTGTCAGCCATGGCTCAGTGGGCAGCATTCTCGCCTCTGAGCCAGAAGGTTGTGGGTTCTAAGTCCCACTCTAGAAACTTGAGCACAACAATCTAAGCTGACACTCCAGTGCAGTGCTGAGGGAGCGCTGCACTGTCGGAGGTGCTGTTTTTCGGCTGAGACATTAAAACAAGGCTCCGTCTGACCCCTCAGGTGGATGTAAAAGATCCCCATGGCACTGCTTGAAGAAGAGCAGGGGAGTTTTCCCCAGTGTCCTGGCCAATACTTATCTCTCAACCAACAACACTGGCCATTTATCTCATTGCTGTCTCTGGAATCTTGCTGTGCACAAGTTGGCTGCCACGAATTCCCGACATTACAACATTGACCACACTTCAAATTGTACTTTATTGGCTGTAAATCGCTTGGGACGTTCTGAGGTGCTATATAAATGTGTGTTCTATCTTTCCGCTTTACTTATTCCCCTATAATGGGAAATGACTACCTCTGTCTGCTGTTGACAGTGAAATGGAGAATAGCTTTAAGAAGAATGTGTCTATGATTTTACTATCAATCTATGGCCAATTTTCCTTCACAATGTCTGTTTAATTGATTCAGCAACAACAATGTGTATTTATATAGCACCTTTAACGTAGTAAGACGTCCCAAGGCGCTGCACAGGAGTATTATAAGACAAAGAATTTGACACCGAGCCACATAAGGAGAAATTAGGGCAAGTGACCAAAAGCTTGGTCAAAGAGGTCAGTTTTAAGGAGCGTCTTAAAGGAGGAAAGAGAGGTAGAGAGGCGGAGAGGTTTAGGCAGGGAATTCCAGAGCTTAGGGCCTAGGCAACCATCTTCAAAGTAGTTAACAACCCGTCTGAAAAAGAAACATTCATCAAAACTGCTGCAGGCAAAGAGAGGACAAATGGGGATAGAAATTACTTCGCTGGACCAAAGTGGGTGCCACAAAGTTCAATTCTGCAGCTCGACGTTCCTTGCTGGAAGCGCGCCTGACATCATATTGGTTTGGGTGCTCAAAAGGTATCCTTGGTGGTCACCAGCAACAAACACAGGCATCAGTTACCTGTTCTAGTGCTACTAGAGGTGGCTCCCCAGTGGCTACAGCTTGGGAGGTGGAAGGTTGCTGAATCTCCAGTGAGAGTCCTTGAGATGGCCATAGTGGACCACCTCAAGGAGCTGTGACCGGTGGTGACTGCTGGGACTCGGCTTCAGCTGTCCCAGGTGGCTGTCTGGCACCAACAAGGGCACTGGTTGAAAGGCCTGTGGGGAGCAGGCGTGTTGTCCTCCTGAGAGAGGACAGCAGGTGCCTCTCCCATGGAGCCAATGCTATTCTTAAGCTGTTGAGCCTCAGCACTATCACTGCTCTGCGCAAGAAGAGAGTGCAGGTGTGCTGGGAGGCTCTTGAAGCATCTATCCATGCTCTCCTTCAGGTTTTGCTTTGAGGACATGAATGTCAGGGTAGAATAGAGTGTGAAAGGTGGCAGAGGTGTGAGCAGGTGAAGGAAGTAAGAGTGAGGAGAGTAGCAGATGTAGAGTGTTGCAGTTGGAGCAGAAGGAAGTGGAGTAAAGTGTGCTGCAGTGATTGGAGGAGAATGGTAATTGTCCCTAACCCGCGGCTTCTACCACCTAGAAGGACAAGGGCAGAAGGTGCATGGGAACACCATCACCTCCAAGTTCCCCTCCAGGTCACACACCATCCTGTCTTAGAAATACATCGGCCGTTCCTTCACCGTCGCTGGGTCAAAATCCTGGAACTTCCTCCCTAACGGCACTGTGGGAGCACCTTCACCTCAGATAAGGCGACCAAAGCTGCACACAATACTCAAGGTGTGGTCTCACCAAGGCCCTGTACACCTGCAGCATAGTTTGTCTATTATGTAGGATTCAGCAACCGCAAGACAGGTGGCTGTCATGAGTTCCCTAATATATACTAGAGTATATTTGTTTGTTTTTTGGTGAGTTAACATTAACTAATAATCATTAAATCTTTATGTACCTGGTCCATTGCGGGTGAATATCGTGAGCGATGACTTTGTTTAAACTGGGCTGTGCTGTACGTGAGGGCTCACCACACAGACCAGATGAGGGGATTTGGATGAGGGAAAGTTCCTGAAACGGGATTTTGAAAGAGTGATTCTCTTTCACTGGGGGTTACAAGATCACAAGATAGTTATGGATGAGTTATGGATGAGTCAATTACTGCAGTAAGGAGGGATGATATATTAGCTGGGTCCTCTAATGAGGCCATATGGGTGGAGCTTAAAAACAAAAAGGGGGCAAGCACTTTGCTGGGAGTGTACTATAGGCCTCCAAACAGTCAGGGGGAGATAGAGGAACAGATATGTAGGCAAATCTCAGAGAAATGTGCAAATAATAGGGTAATAATAATGGGGGATTTCAACTTCCCCAATATTAACTGGGATAGTCAAAGTGTGAAAGGCTCAGAGGGTGTAGAATTCTTAAAGTGCATCCAGGAGAGCTTTTTGAGCCAGCATGTAGAAAGTCCTACAAGAGAGGGGGCGGTACTGGACCTAATTCTAGGGAATGTGGCCGGCCAAGTGGAAAAAGTGCTAGTAGGTGAGCACTTTGGTGATAGTGACCATAATATGGTAAGATTTAAGGTGGTCATGGAAAAGGACAGGGATGGGCCGGAAATAAAGGTTCTAAATTGGGGGAAGGCTGATTTTAATAGGATAAGGCAGGATCTGGCCAAAATGGACTGGGATCAGCTACTTGTAGGAAAATCCGCATCGGAGCAATGGGAGGCTTTCAGAAGGGAGATTGAGATCATACAAGGGCAACATGTTCCCATAAAGGTCAAGAGTGGTTCCAAAAACCACAGGGAACCGTGGATGTCAGGGGATATACGGGAATGGATTAGGAAAAAAAGGAGGGCTTTTGGTAGATACAAAAGGCTAAAGACGGAGGAAGCCCTAGAGGAGTACAAAAAGTGCAGGGGGATACTTAAAAAAGAAATTAGGAGATCAAGGAGGGGCCATGAAATAACACTGGCGAGCAAAATAAAGGAAAATCCGAAGATGTTTTATAAGTATATTAAGGGTAAAAGGATAACTAGGGAAAAAATAGGGCCCATTAGGGACAAAAGTGGCAATCTGTGTGTGGAGCCGGAAGATGTAGGAGGGGTTCTAAATGAATTTTTTGCATCTGTTTTCACTATGGAGAAGGACGATGTAGACATAGAAATAGGGCGGGGGGACTGTGATATGCTCGAACATATTAACATCGAGAGGGAGGAGGTATTGGCGGTTTTAGCTGGCCTAAAAATGGATAAATCCCCAGGCCCCGATGAAATGTACCCCAGGCTGCTGTGTGAGGCAAAGGAGGAGATTGCGGGGGCTCTAACACATATATTCAGGACCTCTCTGGCCACAGGGGATGTGCCAGAGGACTGGAGAACCGCTAATGTAGTACCATTATTCAAGAAGGGTAGTAGGGAAAAACCGGGGAACTACAGGCCAGTGAGCCTAACATCAGTGGTAGGAAAATTACTGGAAAAAATCCTGAGGGACAAAATTTGTCTCCACTTGGAGAGGCAAGGATTAATCAGGGATAGTCAACATGGCTTTGTCAAGGGAAGATCATGTCTGACTAATTTGATTGAATTTTTTGAGGGGGTGACTAGGTGTGTGGATGAGGGTAACGCAGTGGATGTGGTATACATGGATTTCAGTAAGGCCTTCGATAAAGTCCCGCACAGGAGACTGGTCAAGAAGGTAAGAGCCCATGGAATCCAGGGTGCCTTGGCACATTGGATACAAAACTGGCTTAGTGGCAGAAGGCAGAGGGTGATGGTCGAAGGTTGTTTTTGTGACTGGAAACCTGTGGCCAGTGGGGTACCACAGGGATCGGTGCTGGGTCCCTTGCTGTTTGTGGTCTACATTAATGACTTGGATATGAATGTAAAGGGTATGATCAGTAAATTCGCGGATGATACTAAAATTGGTAGGGTGGTAAATAGCGAGGAGGGTAGCCTCAGTCTGCAGAACGATATAGATGGGTTGGTCAGATGGGCGGAACAGTGGCAAATGGAATTTAACCCGGAAAAGTGCGAGGTGATGCACTTTGGGGGGTCTAACAAGGCAAGGGAATACACAATGAATGGTAAGACCCTAGGCAAGACGGAGGGTCAGAGGGATCTGGGTGTGCAGGTACACAGATCCCTGAAGGCGGCGGAACAGGTGGATAAGGTGGTAAAAAAGGCATATGGGATACTTGCCTTCATTAGCCGAGGCATAGAATATAAGAGCAAGGAGGTTATGATGGAGCTGTATAAAACACTGGTTAGGCCACAGCTGGAATACTGTGTGCAGTTCTGGTCGCCACACTACAGGAAAGATGTGATCGCGTTAGAGAGGGTGCAGAGGAGGTTCACCAGGATGTTACCAGGGCTGGAGTGCTTCAGCTATGAAGAGAGACTGGGCAGATTGGGTTTGTTTTCCTTGGAGCAGAGGAGGCTGAGGGGGGACATGATTGAGGTGTACAAAATTGTGAGGGGCATAGATAGGATGGATGCTGAGGAGCTTTTCCCCTTAGTAGAGGGGTCAATAACTAGGGGGCATAGATTCAAGGTAAAGGGAGGGAGGTTTAGAGGGGATTTGAGAAAGAACTTTTTCACCCAGAGGGTGGTTGGAGTCTGGAACTCACTGCCTGAAAGGGTTGTGGAGGCAGAAACCCTCACAACATTTAAGAAGCATTTGGATGAGCATTTGAAATGCCATAGCATACAAGGCTACGGGCCAAATGCTGGAATATGGGATTAGATTAGACAGGGCTTGATGGCCGGCATGGACACGATGGGCCGAAGGGCCTCTATCTGTGCTGTATTACTCTATGACTCTATGACTCTATGCAGAAACATTAATGTCTCCCGCTCGCAGCATTCCATTGTCACTTAAATAATTTCACCGATTTTGCCTCCACAACCCGATCTGGGTCTTCATCCCATGTGTTGTTCACTCTTATGTGAAGATCTTCGTACTACCAGTCCTAAGTTTCCCAATTACTAGTGTACTCTTGTCTTAATCTCACAATTTCAAGAGTGAAGTTAGGAAACACTTCTACACACAAACGGTGGTAAAAGTTTGGAACTCTCTTCCGCAAACGGCAATTGATGCTCGATCAATTGTTAATTTTAAATCGGAGATTATCTTTCTGTTAACCAAAGGTATAAAGGGATATGGGGCAAAGTGGGTAGATGGTGTTAGGTCGCAGATCAGCCATGATCTCAGTGAATGGCGGAGCAGGCTCGAGGAGCTGAATGAAACATGGAAACATAGAAGATAGGAGCAGGAGTAGGCCATTCGGCCCCTCGAGTCTGCTCCACCATTCAATGAGATCATGGCTGATCAACCAAACTCAGTACCCGGTCCCTGCTTTCTCCCCATATCCCTTGATCCCTTTAGCCTTAAGAAATATATTTAACTCCTTCTTGAATATATTTAATGAATTGGCTTCAACTGCCTTCTGTGGTAGAGAATTCCAGAGGTTGACCACTCTCTGGGTGAAGACATTCCTCCTCATCTCTGTCCTAAATGGCTTACCCCTTAGACTGTGACCCCTGGTTCTAGACTCCCCCGCCATCGGGAACATCCTTCCTGCATCTAGTCTGTCTAGTCCTGTTAGAATTTTATAAGTTTCAATGAGATCCCCTCTCATTCTTCTAAACTCCAGCGAGTATAAGCCCAATCAACCCAATCTCTCCTCATACGTCATTCCTGCCATCCCAGGTATCAGTGGTGAATCTGCGCTGCACTCCCTCCATGGCAAGAACATCCTTCCTCAGATAAGGCGACCAAAACTGCACACAATACTCAAGGTGTGGTCTCACCAAGGCCCTGTACAACTGCAGCAAGACATCCTTGTTCCTGTACTCGAACCCTCTCGCATACTATTTGCCTTCTTAACAGCCTGCTACACCTGCATGCATATCTTCAGCGACTGCTGCACAAGGACACCCAGGTCTCGTTGCACTTCCCCTTCTCCCAATCTATTGCTGTTCAGATAATAATCTGCCTTCCTGTTTTTGCCACCAATGTGGATAACCTCGCATTTATCCACATTATACTGCATCTGCCATGCTTCTGCCCAATCACCCAACCTGTCCAAATCATCCTGTAGTTTCTCGGCATCCTCCTCACAGTACACACGCCCACCCAGCTTTGTCTGCAAACTTGGAGATATTATATCTAGTTCCCTCGTCTAGATCATTACTATATATTGTGAATAGCTGGGGTCCTAGGACCGATCCCTGCGGTACCCCACTAGTCACTGCCTGCCACTCAGAAAAAGACCCGTTTATTCCAACTCTTTGCTTCCTGTATGCCAACCAGTTCTCTATCGAAGTCAGTACCTTGCCCCCAATCCCATGTGCCTTAACTTTACACGATTCTTTTTCCGAGTGGCAGGAAGTGACTAGTGGGGTACCGCAGGGATCGGTCCTAGGACCCCAGCTATTCACAATATATATTAATGATCTGGACAAGGGAACTAGATGTAATATCTCCAAGTTTGCAGATGACACAAAGCTGGGTGGGCGTGCGTGCTGTGAGGAGGATGCCAAGAAACTCCAGGATGATTTGGACAGGTTGGGTGATTGGGCAGAAGCATGGCAGATGCAATATAACGTGGATAAATGCGAGGTTATCCACTTTGATGTCAAAAACAGGAAGGCAGATTATTATCTGAATGGCAATAGATTGGGAGAAGGGGACCTGCAACGAGACCTGGGTGTCCTTGTGCACCAGTCGCTGAAGGTAAGCATGCAGGTGCAGCAGGCGGTTAAGAAGGCAAATGGTATGTTGGCATTCGTAGCGAGAGGGTTTGAGTACAGGAACAAGGATGTCTTGCTGCAGTTGTACAGGGCCTTGGTGAGACCACACCTTGAGTATTGTGTGCAGTTTTGGTCGCCTTATCTGAGGAAGGATGTTCTTGCCATGGAAGGAATTCAGCGAAGATTCACCAGGCTGATACCTGGGATGGCAGGAATGACGTATGAGGAGAGATTGGGTCGATTGGGCTTATACTCGCTGGCGTTTAGAAGAATGAGAGGGGATCTCATTGAAACTTATAAAATTCTGACAGGACTGGACAGACTAGATGCAGGAAGGATGTTCCCGATGGTCGGGGAGTCCAGAACCAGGGGTCACAGTCTAAGGATAAGGGGTAAGCCATTTAGGACAGAAATGAGGAGGAATTTCTTCACCCAGAGAGTGGTGAACCTGTGGAATTCTCTACCACAGATGGCAGTAGAGGTCAATTCATTAAATATATTCAAGAAGGAGTTGGATATATTTCTTAAGGCTAAAGGGATCAAGGGATACGGGGAGAAGGCAGGGACAGGGTACTGAATTTGGATGATCTGCCATGATTTCATTGAATGGCGGAGCAGGCTCGAGGGGCCGAATGGCCTACTTCTGCTCCTATCTTCTATGTTTCTATGTTTCTATGAAGGAGGGTGTGTCTTATGAAGAAAGGTTGAGCAGGTTGTACCTATACTCATTGGAGTTTAGAAGAATGAGACGGGATCTTATTGAAACATATAAGATTCTGAGGGGGCTTGACAGGGTAGATGCAGAGCGGATGTTTCCCCTCATGGAGGAATCTAGAACTAGGGGGCATAATTTCAGAATAAGGGGGCACCCTTTTGTGGTAAACCACTTTTATCGTTCACTATCGTTACACTATGGTTATCACTGTTTATATCGTTACACTATGGTTATCACTGTTTACACTGTTGTATCACTACACAAGGTCACCTCTTGCCACGCTGTTATACCTGGGCTGACCACAGCTGACTCCGCCCATGGCTCCGCCTGCTTGCCCAGGTATAAAGGTGGTCGACTGGCTGGTATTCCTCCTTGTTGGATCCGATCACCCACGAGGGTGGGCTCTGTTATTTAGCCAATAAAAACCTATAGTTACTAACTTAACTCGTCGCTTTTCATGAACTGAATTGATAGGTATATCACCTTTTAAATCAGAAATGAGGAGGAATATCTTCTCGCAGAGGGTCGTGAATCTTTGGAATTCTCTTCCCCAGAGAGCTGTGGAGGCTGGGTCATTGAATATATTTAAGGTGGAGATAGACAGATTTTTGAATTGTAAGGGAGTCAAGGGTTATGGGGTGTGGGCAGGGAAGTGGAGTTAAGGCCAAGATTAGATCAGCCTTGATCTTATTGAATGGCGGAGCAGGCTCGAGGGGCTGAATGGCCTACCCCTGCTCCTACGTCTTATGTTCTTATGTTCTTTGCTTTGTGAAGGGAACATGAACAATGAAAACATCATCAACCAGCTGATTGGACAGAAGCTGGTGAACTTGGAAAGGTTTGTCTTAACCTGTTGATCATGTATTATTAGTGAAAGTCGCAGTGAGCAATATGAACAGTTTAACAGATACAGTAATATTGGTGCACAGTTGGGTGGAATAGTTCATTGTTATTGGTAGATCTTCCATGGCGTTGCTCACAGGCAGTCTGGGGCCGAGAGCTTGGTTACTGAGCCCCACTCTCAGCTCCTCACTGTTGACCGGCTCCTCCCAGCCCTTGATTTTGGTGCTCACTCCCTGATCTGTAAATGTAGACAACCACTTATCATTGGTAGACCTCCCATGCCATTGCTCATAGGTAGTCAATGAGTGTCAGCATGGATTTGTGAAGGGCCGGTCATGTCTGACTGATCTAATAACCTTTCGGAGGAGGTCAGTAACATGGACAAGGGAGTGTCTCTGGATCTTGTATGTGTGGACTTCCAGAGGGTTAAATTATGAGGACAGGTTGCACAGACTGGGCTTGTATTCCCTCTAGTATAGAATATTAAACGGTGATATAATTGAGGTGTTTAAGATGTTCAAAGAGTTGGTAGGGTAGATCGATAAAAACGATTTCCTCTGGCGGGGAAATCCAGAACAAAGGGGCATGAGATTAAAATTAGAGTTAGCCTGGTCAGGGATGTGATGTCAGGAAGCACTTCTTCTCCCAAAGGCTAGCGGAATTGTGGAACTCTCTCCCCCCATATCTATTGAGGCTGGGGGTCAATTGAAAACTTCAAAAATGAGATTGATAGATTTTTGTTAGGCAAGAGTTTTAAGGGATGTGGAACCAAGGCGGGGAAATGGAGTTAACATACAGGTCAGCCATGCTTTGGCAGAACAGACTCGAGGGGCTGAAAGGCCTCCTCCTGTTCCTAAGTTGATCAAGAGATATCAAACAAAGACAGGTAAATGGATTTGAGGTGCAGAGCAGCCATGGTCTAATTGAATACTGGAGCAGGCTCGAGGGGCTGAATGGTCGGCTCCTGTTGCTTTAAATGTATGCAATTACTTAACATAATTGGTAGAAGGCAAACAATCCCATCACTGCCCATCGCCCACGCACCCTGTGCTATGGGTCATAACCACATGGAAACCTGTTATTGCTTTCTAGCGAAACAAGTCAGTTTAACTTAAGTAAAGCCCAAAGGTTTTTCCCATATATGGTTTCAAGGTGAGGTCAAACCGTGACATAACCGAATAAGCCCCACCCTCACACTGCGCATCACACTGAGATGCGACATCACAATAGCTTTGTAAAGTAGATAAATATTAGCCAGGCTGAGATAACAACAGTTTGTAAAGGCAAGGGAACTGCACTGAGTCTGATCTGTCTAGGACTGAATGCGGTCGGCTCGAACATCTGAACAGCTTTGCTCTGTGAAGACAACACGAACAATTGAAACATCATCAACCAGCGGCTTGGACAGAATTCGTGAACTTTGAAAGGTTTGTCTTTCTGGGATCTCAGGAATGGACGTATGAGGAGAGATTGGGTTGATTGGGCTTATATTCGCTGGAGTTTAGAAGAATGAGGGGATCTCATTGAAACTTATAAAATTCTAACAGGACTAGACAGACTAGATGCAGGAAGGATGTTCCCGATGGTTGGGGAGTCCAGAACCAGGGGTCACCATCTAAGGATAAGGGGTAAGCCATTTAGGACAGAGATGAGAAGGAATTTCTTCACCCAGAGAGTGGTGAACCTGTGGAATTCTCTACCACAGAAGGCAGTTGAGGCCAATTCATTAAATATATTCAAGGAGTTGGATATATGTCTTGAGGCTAAAGGGATCAAGGGATATGGGGAGAAAGCAGGGACAGGGTACTGAATTTGGATGATCAGCCATGATCTCATTGAATGGCGGAGCAGGCTCGAGGGGCCGAATGGCCTACTCCTGCTCCTATCTTCTATGTTTCTATGTTCCTATGTCTTAACCTGTTTATCTTGTATTATTAGTGAAAGTCATAATGAGCAATATGAACAGTTTATCAGATACAGTAATATTGATGCACAGTCAGGTGGAATAGTTCAGTTTGTTATTGGTAGTTCTTCCATAGCGTTGCTCATAGGTAGTCTGAGTCCCGGAGCCTGGTTACTGATGGTTACTGAGCCCCACTCCTCACTGACCGTCTCCTCCCAGTCCTGGAGTTTAATGCTCACTCCCTGATCTGTAAATGTAGACAACTATTTACTGACTGTGACTAACTGTGTTTGGAGCTGTACTTCCAGCTTGTATCATTCCCCGTGAAAGTCAGAGTCAGTTACAGCAAAATCCGTGCAGATATAAAGGCTCAAATCCTGGAAACTGAAAGCAGGTCAGTTCATGCTGGTTGTTCTGATCAACTTGTCCTGGACACGGGGATAGTCTGTGGGACAGCTCAGCCCGACCATTTAAAAAGTCAAGAGCGTCCCTCTTGAAACCGCTGATTGGTGTTGAATGAACGGCTCTAAATAAGAGGAGAGGCTGACAGGGAGAGTGAACAACTGAATAATCAGTTTCTCAAAGTGTTCACCAGTACTGAGAGCTCAGGGTTAAGACTCGAAGAATGTACTCCTGGGCAGTAATGCCACTGGAGCTGCCTTGACCGAGCTTGGTACCTGCCCACACAGCTCGACGCTGGCCCAGGTGTTGACTTTTTAAAGGGAATTTGATAAATCCTTTTACAGGTTATATGGTTTACTATACGAGGGGAGCGATAAAATGCCTGTCGTTGTCCTTGTTGCAATCCAGTGATTTTTGTCATTTCTTCTTCTGCCACAGGTACAGGTTGGTGTCAGGACGAGTGAGAGGAAATGGACGGTTTCATCAAACTACCAACAGACTAAAGTTGTCAGTAACAAAACCACAAAGACACCTGGATCACACATCCTGACATCACATCAATGCCAGCAGAGATACCACAAAGGAGGAAACAGCAACACTGAAATACCCCTCAACCCATCCATTTCTTTAGTGTCAACTGTACATCTTTTAATTTCTTTATTTGACGGCCAATAACAGATCCATTTAAACTCGCAGCCAATGATTGGAGATGGTGTTAAACCAACTCTTTCCCTTCTGGCACGTTTCTTTCCCATTTTTAAAATTTTCCCACGCCCCTCTCCCTCCTCCCTAGTTCTCCCCTGGGCTGGACCTTCACGTCCAGCACTCAGGTCCCCGCATCGGCATCAAGCACCAACCCTGCTCCAACTCCAGGCTCAGTTCGGCATTGCTCGGGGTTAACTGCACTGGCACTGGATAGGGCCCAGTCCATACAGTCATCTCCGACCGATGTCGACCGGTGGTCCAAGTGTTGGGACTGAACAGGAAAGTCTCAAGGGTGGACGCTCCGGTTGTTGCCTCGATGGTGTGGAATGGGATGAGCTGGTTAAAGCCAATCCATCCCAGTCAACTACATCGGGTGAAACCCCGGTACCATTTGTACTGAGGCCTCCCAGGATAGAGGGAGAGTCCTCCTCTGGCACCAGCTGGTTCGGAGGTGTCCGTGCCTACTGGTGCCAGAATCAGGCTGGTTCCCCCAAGCGCCACCAGCTACTGTTGGTGTGTCCTTCCCCAGAGGCATCCGTCCCCTCTGGTGACACCAACGCAGCCCCGGGACATTGTCTCCAGTTGGCGCCAGCTCATTTGGGGGCACCACCCTCGGTGGACTCGACCCTACACAGGGTCACCTATGCTGTGGGTGACGTCCACTTTGGTGAGTGCAGCTGCAGATCTCTATTTATAGATCTGTAGCTCCCACCCACCACTGTGGACCCACCTTCAGCCGCTCCCTACGACACTCGAGAGGCACTCCCAGGGAGGGTGCGTGTGCTCCAGAAACCAAACTGGGAGCCTGAGTTGACCACGGCTTCCGTGCGTTGAGGTTTTTCCATGTATTCAAAACAAGGGTGACTTCGAGTCTGAAACTGTGAGTTCTGGAAGTCCCATCACTTGTGGGGGTTGAGTCTTTACCTGGGGTCTTGCAAAGGCCTCAGGCATCGACCTTTGTTGGATTCCCCCTCCCAATTTCCAAGGCGGTTTGGGCAGACTTGATAGGCGCGCCCCAGTTATGGCCAAGGTTGACAGCCCCGCCACTCTGCCTCACAACTTAAGGTTCGCTGGTACAGCTGGTGAACTTCAGTCGTGAAAGCCTCAGAAGGAAGGGAACTGCCCAGGAAACTAGTCCTGTTCCACCCACCAGAATCCAAATGGTGGGAAATGTGGGTCTGGCGGACCTTCCTGCAGTGTTTGGCGCATATCCCGAATTCCCTGCCATCAAATCCACTGGGGCTGGCTTCACTGACCAGTAGGTGAGTTGAGGGAGCAATCCCTGCCAGAGAGGACCACCTTCAGAGAGTATCTGCTGCAGCAGCAGACTGTGTGGGTGCTCTCAATGTAGGAGCAGGATCTATCATCCAGTGGATCTTGCATCGCCACTTAGTTTGTCCTCACACCTTGGGGATCCTTCAGGTTCTGCAGATGCCCATTGGTGCTGAGGTCTTCTTTGGCGAGCAAGTGGAGGATCTGCTGTAGCAGAACCTTCAGGCATTCCCAAATTGACACACAAGGGTGGGAGGGCAATGCTCACTTTTTAGCTTAGCCCACCCCATCTACAGGCCCCTTCCACTCGCCACCACCAGTCCACTCACCATCACCAATCCATTCACCACCACCATCCACTCACCACCACCAATCCATTCACCCCCACCAGCCTATTCAAGGCCTTATCCGGAGCACAATGTCCTTTGTATCTTGCTAGCCCGCCATTCCAGATTAGGACCTGGAATGCAGGTAGCTCACAAGTAACACTCGAGACCCTGTCCAGCTCCACCTCCCCCAGCAGTGATCATGCCTGGATAGCCCACCTCAGAGTTGTGTGGGTGGGCTATTTCCAGTACTTCCCTGTGGAAGTGGATCACTCTGGATGTTTGGTTTGTCCATCAGAGGAACCATCTACTAGTGGGCATACTGGCAGGTCTTCTACCATCCACACTGAGAGCGAGTGATCGTCATCCAGAAGGCTCAACTGTTGGGGGTATTTCTCCAGTTGAGCCTTCTGGATGACCATCACTCTGCCAGTAATGTATCCACAGGTTTCCTTTGTCACAGCATCTGAACTAGAGCTGGTGGTCCTGGGAGCACAGTGTTCTCCATACATTGGTGCTACAGCCATCAGCTGAATGCTTTGACATATGGGTGGGAGCCACATTCAGGATGAATGGTCTTCTCGGCCAGTGATTTCACTTGGCATTTCAACAGGCTCGGGGTGTGAACGGTATAATAGGACATCTCCACTTTCAGACTCGGTGCAGGGTAAGTCAGTGTGTCTGCAGACAGACAATATGACAAGGGTCCGGTAAGTCAACAAACAGGGTGGGACCCTCCTTCCTGGGTCCCTCTGTCAAGTTGACGCATTGCTTCCCATTGGTGCTTGAACGACGGGGTGACACTCTTGGTGCCACATTTGGCCCGGGGAGGACAACACAACAGTCGGCACACTCAGCTGCTCTGTAGTCCACCCTAACTAGTGGATGATCCACACTGAGGTAGTCCAGAACATCTTCAGGACTTGGGGGGTTTACCAGGTCGATCGACTTACTCGCATCACCGGATAATCACCAATCTGCTGGAGGACCTCAGGCTGTCGGGGCGGAGGCCCGGCAGTCTTTCGTGCTTTTGTTTCTGGATTCTGTTGCTCAGGGTTGCCTGATCTCCAGGATGCTCCAGGAAATTGCAGCAGGTGGTGGTTCTGGTTAACCCTTTGGTTACCTCACAAACCGTGCTTCAGGGACACCCGGGTGTTGAATACACACTTTGATTTCAGGAGCCCACGGGAGAAATCCAAGTCATTTTTAGAGTATAGAGGACCCTACCTTTTTTAGGGAATTTTTCATTCTGACATCCTCCACACACTGCTGGACACTGTCCAACTGGTACTCAGGGTGAGGAGGGCGGACCGTACCTGCAAGCGAACAGATTCTCCGGCTCCCAGGACAAATAGATCAAAGTGGGTGTTATTCATGGGTGCCAGCGCCAGATCCAAACAGTAAGCTGAACCGTCAGGATCTGGATTTGGATCCTGCCAGCTTCTGATTGATGGCCTGGCAGTTGAGATGGAATGCCCGTCAGATTAGGGTATACCAGCAGTGCGGCACTCATGGGTAATGCTCACTTTATTGTGTCTGTCCTGGTCATTTAAGCCTCTGTTCCCATACAAGTACCTCCACCCTCTTCGTTCTCTGTACTACTTGGTTAGTCGCCAGCTGTGTGTGCAGAATGCCTGAATGAAGATCACAGCTCCCTTGTCAGCTGTTCCCATGTCAGCTGCTCCCTTGTAAGCTCCTCTTCATTCTTCAAGTGACGCGGCATTTGCCACCCACCTGGTTGTCTCTTGGGTCTAGTGGGGAGTGTTGGTATGTCTTTTCCTCGTTCTGGGTTTTCTTTGGGTGTCAACAAACTGGGTTCTGGGGTGTGCTAAAAGTTAACACTGCACGGGAGTCGGGGAGGGAGGGGAAAAACAAGTGGGTTTGTCCTTCAAAGTTGGGATGTCTTAACAAAATGTCTTAACAGGGAAGGTCACGCCTTAAGAGATTTTCCCCAGGCAAATTGTGCCGATGCATCCCAGTAATTAGATCCACGTTCCACCCCCAATTCGGCCTGTCAATGTTTAGGAACGGATGTTCCCAGCAAATTAAATGGTGTCACAGTTAACACTTTAAAGAAAAGATTGGGGACAGTTTTCGTTCAACCTGGAACGACAGAAATGGAAACACTAGACAACCTGCCAACCAGTTTCTCGTCATCGCTGAATATTGGGTTTGTGACTGCTGCTACAGAGCTAGACAGGAGATTGTTGAAGACCAGGCTCTCGGGGATTGTGTTCAATTGATGTTAGCAGAGTTGAAGTGAGAAAGTAATTGTCTTAGAATATTTGGGCCATAATGATCTCCTGGACTAGTTTCGATCGCCTAAGGGGGTCGGAGAGGAATTTCCCAGATTTTTTTCCCAAATTGGCCTGGGTTTTTATGTCTGGTTTTTCGCCTCTCCCAGGAGATCACATGGTGGGGGGTGTATTTATTGCGATGGACAAGGCTGGATGGACCAGATAGTCTTTTCGTGTACAAGTCATCTTTCAATAACTGAAATGTGAGAAGTTTAACATCTGAAAATAAACATGGATTGAAAATGAACAAACTTACTGTGTGTCTCCTGATTTGTGCACGGATCATTGAAGGGAACAGAAAGGGGAAAAGATGAGTTCTGATTGTCCCTGGGCTCAGTTACTGACTGGGTGAACTCTTTGAGCCACACACTAGGCTGGACCCAGATTGATTCCCCAGTCTGCACATACAAACATACAAAAAGACATACAAAAGTAGATGAAGACTATCAGGCCCATTAAGCTCCCCCCATCCAGTAGACAGTAGGGCCTCACATGCTGCTGTCCCACCTACCAGTTACGCTATCTCTGGAAACAGACAAAGAAACATGGCCAATTCAGGAAAAACCTCTGGCCAATTGCTCTCCAACTCCCAACACATGACAATCTAAACTAACCACTAACTCTCGCTGTAGCTGGTAATGTCCTCTCAGGGACTGGTCAAGATCATACAGCACAGAAGGAGGCCATTCAGCCCATCGTGCCTCTGCCAGCTCTTTGAATGCACTATCCAATTAGTCCCACTCTCCCGCTCTTTCCCCGTAGCCCAGCAATTTTTTCCTTTTCAAGCATTTACCTAATTCCCTTCTGAAAGTTGCAGTGGATGGAATTATAAGTTGGTGGAATTCTGTCATGTGATCCCCAAAGTTCCAGTAACTAAATTGCCAAATCCCCCAGTCAGTAAAACCTGGATTGGGCTTATTCAGTCACTAAAACACCAGTGGCACTTTCAAAGTCCCAGGCCACGTCAAGGAACTCCTCCAAACACAATTAACCAACAAAGTAGTGAATTGGTACAAAAACAAATACTAGTGGGGAGGGGCTGGGGGTGATGAATTGAGTGGGGGAAACAAGACAACACTTGGCATGTACTGAGAGGCAGAGTCGTGTGTTGGGTTTCCAACTCTGCAGGATGTCCCGGAGTCTCCAGGAATTTAATCTCCTGGATTTTTTTTTATTCGTTCATGGGATGTGGGCTTCGCTGGCAAGGCCAGCATTTATTTCCCATCCCTAATTGCCCTTGCGAAGGTGGTGGTGAGCCGCCTTCTTGAACCGCTGCAGTCCGTGAGGTGAAGGTGCTCCCACAGGGAGCACATATAGGCCAGCAGGGTCTGGAGTCACATATAGGCCAGCAGATTTCCTTCCCTAAAGGACATTAGTGAACAAGGTGGGATTTTAGTGCAATCCAATAGTTTCATGGTCATCATTACTGATGGTAGCTTTTTATTCCAGATTTTTTTACGTGACTGAATTTAAATTCCCCAGCTGCCATGTGGTGGGATTTAAACTCATGTCTCTCAGATTGTTTAATCTAAGTCTGTCTCTGGATTGCTAGTCTGGTAACATAACCACTATGCTATCATTCCCAATTGCAGCTTTGAGCAAACCTGGGATAAAAGTCACCAGGGCATTAAAGAAAATGATTTTTTATTTCCATTTTCTTTGACCACTTTCATTCATTTATAAAAATATTGGAGACGGGGGAAAAAGGCGGTTGGATCCAGCAGGTCACGTGATGAAAGCGCCGGGAATACGTCCAATCAGAGATGGCGACTCGTGTTGTGTGACTCACGCCATTTATATACCAAGACAAAATAAAATAATAGTAGGCGTTGATAATTGTGGGTGGCACCAAGACACACACGTGCAGAATGTGAAGCCTGTTGAATAATCACTGACTACTGAGGCACAAGTGGGTCTAAATAACACTTTAACAAACAGAATGGCTGCACATTAATGGCACCGTAATTAACTTGGGTTATAATGGGCTTTATTTTGGAAGTACTTAACTCCCAAACTCTCATTACCACACGGCTTGCCAAGAAACAACTGGATCGCCTTTCAATCACAGGTGTTAGAATTCACAACCAATCAGCACAGTGTTAACCCTTCGCTCCCCAGAAGTTAAAAGAACTTTCATTTTCAATTGACATTGAGAATTACTATTTTGGGAACTGCCTCCCCGGTTTAGCGCCAGGATTCTCCCCAGATAAACTGGGTTTATAACACACTATTCACATGGTTAATGCCCCGAGGCACTTTAGAGAGTAGAATGAGATGCCAATTAGTAATACTAAGAAAGAAGCAATGGACACAAGTAACACTGCACCTTCACTGGACAGCTGCTGACGACAACCTTCAATCCGCCCTCACAACAGATGTCAAGCCAGCTCGTTCTTCAAGGTGAGAAATGAACCTGGATGATAATCCTGAGATTTATTCTCCTTTTTGTTTCTTATCCGGCTCCCGACATTAAATTACTTGGTTTTATTACCCCATTGTCTTCTATTTGCAAACGTGAGCTATTGGAGCTTGATAGACAAACATGCTCACACGTGTCGCCTAGAAACACAAACAAATTGATTTTTTGTTAAACAGTGAGGATATTGCACCTTGAGATCCAATCCATGTGCTGCCGTCAAAAATGGGTGAATAGTTTAGGGTCTGGTCATTACAAGGACAATGTTGAAGGATAAAGGACCGACTGAAAGGTTGCTGCTGAATTTAGCAAAGACCAACTTTCCAATGTTGATACCAGGTAAACAATAGCACAAGGCAATTTTGATTTACGCCCTCCAATTTCTCAGTAGTGCATCAAGAACTTGCATTGATAGACCTTTCACAACATCAGGACACCCCAAAGCACTTTACAACCAATGAAGCACTTCCTTAAAGTGTAATCGCTGTTGCAATGTAGGAAACGCAGCAGCCAATTTGCGCACAGCAAGCTCCCACAAATAGCGATGAAATAATGACCAGATAATCTGTTTTTTTTAGTGATGTTGGTTGATGGATAAATGTTGGCCCAGGGGAACTCCCCTACCCTTCTTCAAAATACTGGCCATGGGATCTTTTAAGTCCACCTGAGAGGACAGATGGAGCCTCGGTTTAACGTCTCATCCGAAAGACGGCATATCCGACAGTGCCGCACTCCCTCAGTATGGCACTGAAGTGTCAGCTTAGAGTACGTGCTACCACTGGGCCACGCAGGCACCTAAATCAAACAGCTGGATGATTTTAAAAGCACGGGATAATGGAACAAGAAACCTGAATGGGTTTCAAGAAGGAACTAGACAGGTTCTTATCAACAAATGGGATTCAGGGTTATTAGAAATGCACCAAGAGAATACAGTGGATAGGTGGGCTCATCAGAACATAGGAACATAAGATGTAGGAGCTGGAGTCGGCCATTTGGCCCCTCGAGCCTGCTCCGCTGTTCAATAAGATCATAACTGATCTGATCTTGGCCTCAACTCCACTTCCCTGCCCGCTCCCCATAACGCTCGACTCCCTTAGCGTTCAAACATCTGTCTATCTCCACCTTAAATATATTCAATGACCCAACCTCCACAGCTCTCTGTGGAAGAGAATTCCAAAGATTCACGACCCTCTGAGAAGAAATTCCTCCTCATTTCCGATTTAAAAGGGTGCTCCCTTATTCTGAAATTATGCCCAGAGTTCTAGATTCCCCCACGAGGGGAAACATCTTCTCTGCATCTACCCTGTCGAGCCCCCTCAGAATCTTATATGTTTCAATAAGATCACCTCTCATTCTTCTAAACTCCACTGAGTATCGGCCCAACCTGCTCAACCTTTCCTCATAAGACAAGCCCTTCATCTCCGGAATCATCCTCGTGAACCTTCTCTGAACTGCCTCCAATGCAAGTATATCCTTCCTTAAATAAGGAGACTAAAACTGTACGCAGTACTCCAGGTGTGGTCTCACCAATACCCTGTACAGTTGTAACAGGACTTCCCTACTTTTACATTCCATTCCTTTTGCAATAAAGGCCAACATTCCATTTGCCTTCCTAATTACTTGCTGTACCTGCATGCTAACTTTTTGTGATTCATGTACAAGGACTCCCAGATCCCTCTGTACCTCAGCATTTTGTAATCTCTCCCCATTTAAATAATAATTTGCTTTTATATTTTTGCTACCAAAGTGGATGATAAGTGTGTACCATCTACAAGATGCACTGCAGCAACTCACCAAGGTTTCTTCGACAGCATCTCCCAAACACGCAACCTCTACCACCTAAAAGGACAAGGGCAGCAGGCGCATGGGAACACCATCACCTCCAAGCTCCCCTCCAAGTCACACACCATCCTGACTTGGAAATATATCGGCCGTTCCTTCATCGTCGCTGGGTCAAAATCCTGGAACTCCCTCCCTAACAGCACTGTGGGAGCACATTCACCACACAGGACTGCAGCGGTTCAAGAAGGCGGCTCACCACCACCTTCTCAAGCGCAATTAGGAATGGGCAATAAATGCCGGCCTTGCCAGCGACGCCCACATCCCTGGAAAGAATTAAGAAAAAGTCCAAATACAATTTAAAACAAAATTGGAGCAGGGTTAGATCAATGTGGTGCAGCGCCTCGACTCATGGAATTTTACAGCGTAGAAGGAAGCCATTTGGCCCATCGTGCCATCTCCATGTGTACCAGCTCTATGGAAGAGCTTAGTCCCATTTCCCTGCTCTTTACTCATACATTTTGCATTTTCCTTTCGTAAATATTTAATCACTAAGATGACTCAGTTGTTTCTCAGTGGGCAGCACTCTCTCTCGCCTTTGAGTCAGCAGGTTGTGGGTTCAAGTCCCACTCCAGAGACTTGAGCACAAAAATCCAGGTTGACACTCCCAGTGCAGTGCTGAGGGAGTGCCGCACTGTCGGAGGTGCCATCTTTCAGATGAGACGTTTAAACCGAGGCCTCCTCGCAACTCTCTTATCCGGTCTTGGCCTGTATGTGACTCCAGACCTACAGCAATGTGGTTGACTCTTAACTGCCCTCTGAAATGGTGGCTCACCACCTTCTCAATAAAAGCCGGCCTTGCCAGCGACGCCCACATCCCAGGAATGAATAAAAAAAAGATGATCTGGTCATTAGCTGTTTGTGGGAGCTTGCTGTGCGCAGATTGGCTGCCGTGGTTCCTACATTACAACAGTGACTACACTTCAAAAAGTACTGGGACATCTTGAGATTGAGAATGGTGCCATATTGTCGTACGGTAATGTAATGTGCATTGCATTATGGGAATTACCCGGGAAAAGGGCAGTCGGCCATTTTACGCAATAAAGTGAACATCGCAGTTATAAGCCTGTCTGCCTGACTCTGATTTAATTTGACGTATCTACATGCTTGATTCAATTCAACATGGACCGATTCATTTTCATGGGAATCCTGTTGTCTGAAAAGGGCATCGGACCAACAGCAGAGAGAGTGCAAGCGGTGGCAGAAGCTCGGGAACCAGAGAATGCTACAGAGGTGAGGAGTTTCTTGGGGCTCGTTGGGTACAGCAGCAGATTCATCCCGCAGTTTGCAACACTAACAGAGCCACTGCGACGCCTGACGAGAAAAGACACACCATTTAAATTTGGATCACAACAGAGACAGTCATTCAGTGCACTCAAGGAAGAGTTGGCCAGAGCCGGCACTTTAGCATATCTTGATAAGGACGCACCAACCAAGGTGATAGCAGATGCCAGTCCTGTAGGTTTAGGTGCAGTACTAGTCCAGGACCAACAGGGACAAGAGGTGCCAATATGCTATGTAAGTCGTAGTTTAACAGACTGTGAGAGGAAATACACTCAAACAGAGAGAGAGGCTTTAGCTCTTGTATGGGCTTGTGAAAGGCTGCATCCATATGTGTATGGCCGAAAATTTAACTTGGTAACTGACCATAAGCCATTACAAGTGAGATGCGGCCCACACTCTAAACCCTGTGCCTGTATAGAAAGATGGGTATGTGGCGACACGCCACCACTGGACATAATCCGCTCACGGCGGCACGGACAGTTTAAGCAGACGCCCCCAGCCGGGGGCCCTTTCCTCCAGCAACTTGTTTCCCGCAGGGACAGGCTGCCGGGAGCACTTCCTGTCTGGGGAGTATTTAAGTGGATGCGCGGGCTTTTCCAGTTTCTCTTTGCCATGAGGTAGAATAAAAGCAGTTGTGTTTTACTAGCTCTGGTCTCGACTCCCACGTTTGCCGCGGTATCTCAACACTGGTGACCCCGACGCTCAGGACAAATCCTAAGCCAGCATGGCGGAAACAAACGCAGTCACGGTGAAACTACCGGACTTTTGGGAGAACCTGGCCGAAGCCTGGTTTGTTCAAGCTGAGTCCAGATTCCGGCTGAAACACATTACAGTCGACGCCACAAAGTACGACTACCTCGTCTCCTCTCTCACCTACGCCACAGTCCCCAAGGTTTGGGCAGCGCTGCAGGATCCACCACCGGAAGGCAAGTACGAACATCTGAAGGCTGCACTCCTTAAAAAATTTCAAACGTCCTCTTACCAGCGCAACTGCCAACTCCTTGACCTCCCTGGCCTTGGTGACGCTTCACCCTCGGATCGGCTTTCCCACATGCTGTCTCTCTCGGACGACAAAAACACCGGCGCCCTCTTTCGCACGCTTTTCATTCGGCAGCTCCCCGCCAGCATCCGCCCGCTCATTGTGGAGCCTGGCTCCACGGACCTGAATGACATAGCCAAAAAGGCCGACCGGCTGCTCTCTGCACAGTCCGCTCGCGACGTCGCGCCCGACCTCACGGCAACGACCACGCGGGCTTCCCGGCCCACTAGGCCCGACCGCCCTACCACTCCGGGTCACTGCTACTACCACACCCGTTTTGGCGCTAGGGCCCAACGCTGCACGCCACCGTGTACTTTCAAACCCCCCCCGCACCGGCCCCCGCGATGGCCGCGGGGCAAAAGGGGCCTCTACTGTACGTCACCGACGACAGAACCAACCGCCGATTTCTGTGCGACACAGGGGCCCAGCACAGCATCACCCCCGCCTCCGCCCTCGAAATCCAACGCGGCACACGGGGTATTACGCTGGCCACAGCCAATGGCTCTGACATCCGCACATATGGCACCCGCATGGTCACGCTCGACCTCGCGGGCCGCCGCTACCGCTGGGAGTTCCTCACAGCCAAGGTCCTCTGCCCACTCATCGGCGCCGACTTCCTACGCGCCCACGGCCTCCTTGTCGACATTCCGAGGCACCGCCTCGTCGACATCAACACTATGGCCCCCATCCCCTGCGCATTCACCCCGGCCCGTTCGGCCGGCCTGACGACCTACTGCCTCGCCAGAGCCACGGACGAATACTCGGCACTCCTAGCCGAGTTTCCGGCCCTCACTAACCCGACCTTTTCGGCCAAAGCCGCCAAACACGGTGTGGAGCACTATATCCCCACCACCGGCCCCCCAGTTTCTGCCCACGCCCGCAGACTAAACCCGGCCAAGCTGGAAATCGCGCGGGCCGAGTTCACCACCATGGAACAACTCAGCATCATCCGCCGCTCCAGCAGCCCTTGGGCCTCGCCCCTCCACATCGCCCCCAAGCCCGGCGGAGGCTGGCGCCCTTGCGGGGACTACCGCCGCCTCAACGACGCCACCACCCCCGACCGATACCCGGTGCCACACATCCAGGACTTCTCGGCCCGACTGGCCGGACAAACCGTCTTTTCCAAGGTCGACCTGGTGCGCGGTTACCACCAAGTCCCCGTACACCCCGCGGACATCCCCAAAACGGCCGTCATCACCCCATTTGGCCTGTTCGAGTTCCTGAGGATGCCCTTCGGCCTCAAGAATGCAGCCCAGGCTTTCCAGCGCCTTATGGACTCAGTCCTCCGGGACCTGAACTTCCTGTTCGTCTATCTAGACGACATTCTCGTGCCCAGCTCCTCCAAACAGGAACACCTCGAACACCTTCGCGTCCTGTTCGGGCGCCTAGCCCAACACGGGCTCATCCTCAGCCCGGCGAAGTGCCAATTCGGCCTAACCGAGGTCGATTTTCTCGGTCACCACATCACCCCTGCTGGGGCCGTCCCCCTGCCCAACAAGGTGCAGGCCGTCCAGCAATTCCCCCGCCCCACAACCATCAAGGGCCTCCAGGAGTTCCTCGGGATGGTGAACTTCTACAACAGGTTCATCCCCAGAGCTGCAGCCCTCATGAAGCCCCTATACGACGCCCTCCGAGGTAAATCCGGCAAGATGGACGTAGCCTGGACCACTGACACGTCAGCCGCCTTCGACGCCACCAAAAACGTGCTCGCCGACGCCACCCTGCTCGCGCACCCGAGGGCCGATGCCTGGGTCGCGCTCACCACCGACGCCTCCGACCACGCGGTCGGAGCCGTGTTCGAGCAGTGGGTCAATGGCGCGTGGCAGCCACTTGCCTTCGACAGCCGCCAACTGCGCCCCCCCCGGAGGTCAAATACTCCACTTTCGACCGCGAGCTTCTCGCGCTCCACCTGTCGGTCCGCCATTTCAGGTTCCTCCGGGAAGGCCGCCCCTTCACCGCGTACGTGGACCACAAGCCGCTCACATACGCGATGGCCAAGCACACCGAACCCTGGTCCGCTAGGCAGCAACGCCAGCTCGCGGCCGTGTCCGAGTTTACTACGGACATCCAGCACGTCTCCGGTAGAGACAACGTTGTCGCCGACTGCCTTTCCCGTCCCGCCATCTGTGCGAATCACCTCGCGGTCGACTACGCGCAACTAGCAGCGGCCCAGCTCACGGACCCAGACCTCCTCTCGGCGGCTACCAGCCTGCCAGGGCTACGCCTAGCCAAGGTCGCGCACGGGCCCGAAGTCACGGCAGTCACTTGCGACGTCTCACTCGGCCAATCCAGGCCGGTCGTCCCTGCAACCTGGCGCCGCCACATCTTCGACGCGCTCCACGGGCTCTCCCACCCGGGTTCCCGCGCATCCGTCAAACTCCTCTCCCAGCGCTTCGTCTGGCGCGGCCTCAGCAGAGATGTTCGGACTTGGGCCACCTCCTGCCTCGCCTGCCAACGGGCTAAGGTACAGCTGCACACTAAAGCACCCCTGGGAGACTTCGAGGTACCCAGCCGCCACTTCGACCACGTACACGTCGACATCGTCGGTCCTCTGCCGCCATCGCAAGGCCAAACTTACCTCCTCACGATGGTCGACCGCTACACACGCTGGCCTGAGGCAGTGCCGCTGACCTCCACCACCACAGCCGACATCGCCAGGGTGTTCGTTAACACCTGGGTTGCGAGGTTCGGCCTACCGGCCGACATAACCTCCGACAGAGGCGCCCAGTTCACCTCCGAACTCTGGACGGCCACAGCACGCAACCTCGGGGTGACGCTCCACCGAACCACGGCGTACCACCCGCAGGCCAACGGGCTTTGTGAACGCTTCCACAGGTCACTCAAGGCCTCACTCCGCGCCGGCCTGCAGGGCAGTACCTGGACTGACCGCCTACCGTGGGTGCTACTAGGCCTACGCACCGCGGTCAAAGAAGACCTCCAGTCCTCGGCTGCGGAGTTAGTCTACGGACAACCGCTGCGCGTCCCAGGCGAATTCCTTCCGGAGGCTACCACGCCTTGGTCGGCCGAACAGCAGCGGCTCAACTCTTTCTCTTCCGCTCAGCAGTTCGCCCCACTTCCGGTCAACCGACACGGCGAACTCGCACCTCACGTCCCACCAAATTTACAGCAGGTGCGCTTCGTCTTCGTGCGACACGACGCGCACCGCGGGCCCCTGCGACCCCCGTATGACGGACCGTACGAGGTACTACAAACCGGGGACAAGGTCTTCAAGCTGCGACTCGGCGACAGGGTCGACACAGTCTCCATCGACCGGCTCAAACCAGCACACACAGAACCAGGGGAACAGGTCCCCGTGGCCCGGCCTCCAACTAGAGGCCGTCCCGCCAGCAAGCCAGCACAGCCGGCGGCGAACCGCCCGGGCCCACCAACTAGACAGGTGACCACTCAGAGCCGCTGCGGCAGAACCATCAGACCACCGTCACGACTCGTCCACTCCTCCTAAGCGGATTCTGGGGGGAGCTCTGTGGCGACACGCCACCACTGGACATAATCCGCTCACGGCGGCACGGACAGTTTAAGCAGACGCCCCCAGCCGGGGGCCCTTTCCTCCAGCAACTTGTTTCCTGCAGGGACAGGCTGCCGGGAGCACTTCCTGTCTGGCGAGTATTTAAGTGGATGCGCGGGCTTTTCCAGTTTCTCTTTGCCATGAGGTAGAATAAAAGCAGTTGTGTTTTACTAGCTCTGGTCTCGACTCCCACGTTTGCCGTGGTATCTCAACAGGTACTTAGATTACAGCCGTATGATTTTAAGGTGATACGCATTCCAGGCAAGCAAAACATTGCAGACCCACTGTCACGATTGCTGGGGGAGACAGCAAAACAGGAGAGACATTCTCATGGCTCAGATGAATACGTGAGGTTTGTAGCTGTGAGTGCAACACCAAAAGCACTCACTACTAGAGAGGTGGAGGAAGCCTCTGCTACCGACCCAGAGCTGATTGAGGTACGGAAGGCAATCACAAACGGACATTTTGAGAACTGTAAAGCTTATGCAGCAATTGCAAACGAGCTGTGCGTAGTGGGGTACCTAGTTCTTCGGGGAACATGCATCGTGCTACCCACAGTGTTACACGCACGAGCCCTGGTGTTAGCACATGAAGGACACTTGGGAATAGTTGGAACAAAGCAACATCTCAGAACCAAGGTTTGGTGGCCTGGCATGGACAAGGCAGCTGAAAAACACTGTAAAGCGTGCCACGGCTGTCAGATAGTAGCCAGACCCGACCCACCTGAACCGTTGAGACCAACACCATTACCGGAGGGCCCCTGGCAGGATGTAGCTATAGACTTACTGGGACCCTTGCCATCCAACCACCCCATTCTTGTGGTAGTTGATTGTTATAGTCGCTACTATGAATACGACATCATGACCTCCACAACAACAGAGAAGGTTATTGATAGTTTAGAGTCAATCTTCAGCCGTCATGGTTTGCCAATCACCTGCAAATCTGATAATGGTCCCCAATTCAGATCTGAATTATTCAAAGAATACTGTGAAAACAACGGGATCAAACACCTGAAAATGACAGCAAAATGGGCTCAGGCTAATGGAGAAGTCGAGCGCCAGAATGCATCACTGATGAAGAGAATCAGAATTGCTCAGTCAGAAGGACTAGATTGAAAACGTGAACTTAGAAAATATGTGACTGTGTACAGGAGCACTGACCATGCCATGACAGGAAAGAGCCCGGCAGAGCTGCTCTTTAAATGGAAAATGAGAGGAAAGCTGCCAGACATCACAGAGTCGAGCGCAGACATGGAAGTACGTGACCGGGACGCAGAACAAAAAGGCAAGTCCAAACTGTACGCAGATGAACAGCGGAGAACACAATACTCAGAGGTGGAAGTTGGCGACACGGTGCTGGTACGGCAGGACAAAGTGGACAAGTTCACCACTCCTTTTAATGCCACACCGCACAATGTTTGAGTAAAACAGGGAGTCAAGTAGTAGTAGAATCTCCAGACGGAGCACGCTACTCGAGAAACACTACGTTTGTGAAGAAATACAGAACCAATGGACCAAAGGAGACACTCCATGAGCAGGAGGAAACACAAGGGACTGAGGACAGTATAGTAGACCCTGACACACATACCACTGTGACACAGGCAATACCCACTGACACCAACATGTCAGACATACCCAATACAGCCAGACCTTAAAGGGTTAAAAGAAAACCCCAAAGACTGTCTGATTATGTCACAACATAAACTGTGCGAGAACTGCATGGGTGATGTTAAATGTTTAAACCTGGGAATTATTTAGTTGTGTGGTAAGACACAAGTTTGTAAAAAGTTTATAAACCAAATAAGTTATGCAGTGTTATTGTAAGCAACTGTTTGTAAACTGCAAGTTTGTTTCCAAGGAAAAGGGGGATGTTGTGGCGTACCGATCACAGAAAGGGCACAATCCGCTTTCCGGTCCGTAGACTATAAATCAGGCGTCATGTCTTTAAGAAGGCTCACACCTTTAAGAAACTCGATCTGCAACATAGTTAAGCCCAGAGCGGGGGAGGAGCAGTCGAAGCTGTGCACTGATGAAAGGCAGTCGTACTTTGTGTAATCTCTGACTCCATTTTGTGTTCAGCATGCAGCCTCAACAATTAAACCTTTTCTGTTGAACCTCTCCGAGTTCAGTATTTTTTGCTAGGAGTACGTAGACTCCTACATTGGTGACCCCGACGCTCAGGGCGACTCCTAAGCATAACCATGGCTGACACAAACGCAGTTTCTGTGAAGCTGCCGGAGTTCTGGGAGAATCTGGCCACCGCCTGTTTCCTTCAAGCCGAATCGCAATTCCGACTCCGCGGCATCACCGCCGACGCAACAATGTACGACTACCTCCTCGCCTCCCTGGGCAGCTCCACAATCACGAAAGTCTGGACAACACTACAAAACCCTCCGGAGGAAGGCAAGTACGCACATCTCAAGGCCGCGCTCATTAAAAAAATTACAGCCTCCCAATTCTTGCACAACTGCCACCTCCTCGACCTCCCGGGCCTCGGTGACTCCACGCCATCAGACTTGCTCTCACACATGCTTGCTCTGACCGACGAGAAACCACCCGGCTCCCTCTTCTGCACGCTCTTTATCCACCAACTACCTCCCAGCATCCGCCCGGCGATCGTGGCGTCCAGCCTCACGGACCTCGAGGCCCTGGCCGACGAAGCCGATAAGCTCCTGTCCGCCAGATCGTACCACGCCGTCACCCCCGACCTGGCCTCCGCAGCGTCGGCGCATGCTCCACCCTCTATTGCGCGGCCACACAGCTCGGCCACGAGGCCCCCCAGGCCCCCACGTCCCCCAAGCCCTCCGACCCAGGGCTACTGCTACTTCCATACCCGGTTCGGCGCACGGGCATGCCGCTGCAGCCATCCCTGCACGTTTCCAACCGCCCCCACACCGGCCTACACGATGGCCGTGGGGTAAGCAGGCATTACGGACAGCGCCTCCGGACGCCGTTTCCTATGCGACACGGGCGCGCAGCACATCATCATCCCCGCGTCCGCCCTCGAGATCCAGCGAGGCGGCCATGGCCCTGCGCTGGCTGCCGCCAACGGCACCCGCACCGTCACCATCGACCTCGCAGGCTGCCACTACCACTGGGAGTTTATCACCGCCAAGGTGCTCTCCCCGCTCCTCGGTGCGGATTTCCTGTGCGCCCACGGCCTGTTGGTCGACATGCCTCGGCGCCGCCTCGTGGACATGAACACCATGTCACCTATCCCGGGCGCCATGGCCCCCCCCCAACCCGCCGAAATGGCGTGGCAGAGCCGCGCCCGCTCAACGGATGACTACTCAGCACTCCTGGCTGAGTTCCCAGCCCTCACCAACCCGACCTTCTCCGTGAAGGTTTTTAAGCACGGGGTAGAACACTTCATCCCCACCACAGGCCCACCGGTGTATGCCCACGCCCGCAGGCTGGACCCGGCCAAGCTGGAGATCGCGCGGGCCGAGTTCGCCACAATGGAACAGCTCGGCATCATCCGCCACTCCAACAGCCCCTGGGCCTCCCCACTCCACATCGTCACCAAACCCGACGGGGGATGGTACCCCTGCGGGGACTACCGGCACCTAAACGACGCCACCACGCCGGATCGGTACCCCATACCGCACATTCAAGACTTCTCGGCGAGACTGGCCGACCGCTCAGTCTTCTCCAAAGTCGACCTGGTGTGCAGTTACCATCAGGTGCCAGTCCACCCCACGGACGTTCCCAAGACGGCCATAATCACCCCTTTTGGGCTATTCGAGTTCCTCCGAATGCCCTTCGGCCTCAAAAACGCGGCCCAGGCCTTCCAGCGGCTCATGGACTCGGTCCTCCAGGATCTGAAGTTCCTCTTTGTCTACCTGGATGACATCCTGGTAGCTAGTTCCTCCAAGCAGGAACACATTGAGCACCTCCGCACCCTGTTCCAGCGGCTCAGTGAGCACGGGCTCATCATCAGCCCAGCCAAGTGCCAATTCGGCCTCAGCAGGATCGAATTCCTCGGCCACCACATCACGCAGGACAGAGCCATTCCCCTGCCCGCCAAGGTGCAAGCCGTCCAGCAGTTCCCCCGGCCTACCACCATCAAAGGCCTCCAGGAGTTCTTGGGGATGATCAACTTTTACAACCGCTTCATTCCCGGAGCGGCCTCCCTCATGCGGCCCCTATACGAAGCCCTCCGGGGTAAGAAAGCCAGAATGGCGATCGAGTGGTCGGCGGACATGTTGACCGCTTTCGACTCGACCAAAAAGGCGCTCGCCGACGCCACCATGCTCGCTCACCCACAGCCCAACGCCAGGGTGGCCCTCACCACGGACGCCTCCGACCACGCGGTCGGCGCCATGTACGAACAGTGGGTCGACGGGGCCTGGCAACCGCTGGCCTTTTTCAGCCGCCAACTGCGCCCCTCGGAGGCCAAATACAACGCCTTTGACCGCAAGCTCCTCGCACTGTACCTGGCAGTCCGCCATTTTAGATTTCTTCTGGAGGGCCGCCCCTTCACCGCGTTTGTCGACCACAAACCCCTGACATTCGCGATGGCGAAATCTGCGGACCCGTGGTCAGCCAGGCAACAACGCCAGCTCGCCGTGGTGTCCGAATTCACCACGGACATCCGGCACGTCTCCGGTCGAGACAACGCGGTGGCCGACTGCCTATCCCGCCCCGCCGTCCACGGCGCCCACCTGGCAGTGGACTATGCTCAACTGGCAGCGGAGCAACGCACCGACCCCGATCTGCTCTCCGCGCCCAAAACCCTCCCAGGGCTGCGACTGACCGACATCGCCTGTGGCCCGTCCGCCGTCACAGTCAAATGCGACACCTCCTTGGTGCAACCCCGCCCCGTAGTCCCGGCGTCCTGGCAAAAACGGGTGTTCGACATCGTCCACGGCCTCTCACACCCCGGCACCCGTGCGTCCATTAGACTGGTGGCCAACCGATTTGTCTGGCGTGGCCTGCGCAAAGATGTGCCCGTCTGGTCCAGATCCTGCATAGCTTGCCAGCGTGCCAAAATCCACCAGCACGTCAAAGCCCCACTCGAGGAGTTCACCGTGCCAGAAAGAAGGTTCGACCACGTCCACATCGACTTCGTCGGCCCCCTGCCGCCATCACAAGGTCACACGCACCTGCTGACAATCGTGGACCGTACCACCCGCTGGCCCGAGGCCATTCCACTAACGTCCACCACCACCGCCGACATCGCGAGGGCGTTCATCGGTACCTGGGTCGCTCAGTTCGGCGTCCCCTCCGACATGACGTTGGATAGATGCCCGCAGTTCACCTCTGATCTGTGGGCCGCCATCGCCCGAAACCTCGGGGTGGCCGTTCACCGCACCATGGCTTACCACCCCCAAGCCAACGGACTGTGCGAGTGATTCCACAGGTCCATGAAGGCGTCCCTCCATGCCAGCCTCGAGGACGAGGCTTGGATCGACCGCCTCCCGTGGGTGCTACTCGGCCTACGCTCCGCGGTCAAGGAAGACCTGCAAGCCTCGGCGGTGGAACTCGTGTATGGCCAGCCGCTGCGCGTACCCGGAGAGTTCCTGCCCACCGCCACGACCCCCTGGTCGGCTGACCAGCAACACCGTGCTTTCGCCAACCGAGCACAACAGTTCGCTCCGGTACCCACCGGCCGGCACGGCGAACCAGCAACCCGCGTACCACCTAGCCTGCACATGGCCAAATTTCTTTTCGTGCACCATGATGCCCAACGAGGACCTCTACGGCCCCCATACGACGGACCCTACAAGGTACTCCAGACGGGGAACAAGTTCTTCCTCCTCGAAGTGGGCGGCAGAACTGACAAGGTGTCGGTCGACCGGCTCAAGCTGGCGCACCTAGAGCCCGACGAACCCGTTCAAGTGGGCCAACCCCCACCGCGGGGCAGACCGCCTAAGAGCCCGACGCGTCCAACCGCCCCGCTCCCGACACCAACCACCAAGAGCCGTTCCGGCCGTGCCATCAAGCCGCCACGCCGGTTTGTACACTCCCTACTAGCGGATTCTGGGGGGAGCTGTGTGGCGTACCAATCACAGAAAGGACACAATCCGCTTTCCGGTCCGTAGACTATAAATCAGGCATCATGCCTTTAAGAAGGATCACACCTTTAAGAAACTCGATCTGCAACATAGTTAAGCCCAGAGCGGGGGAGGAGCAGTCGAAGCTGTGCACTGATGAAAGGCAGTTGTACTTTGTGTGGTCTCTGACTCCTTTTTGTGTTCAGCATGCAGCCTCAACAATTAAACCTTTTCTGTTGAACCTCTCCGAGTTCAGTATTTTTTGCTAGGAGTACGTAGACTCCTACAATGTCGTGTATTGATTGCGAGTTTGACACCAGTCAATACGGTAATGTAATGTGCATTGCATTATGGGAATTACCCGGGAAAAGGGCAGTCGGCCATTTTACGCAATAAAGTGAAGATCACAGTTATAAGCCTGTCTGCCTGACTCTGATTTAATTCGACGTATCTACATGTTTGATTGAACACATTAAAGCATAGATACAACAACCACAGGTCACCAAAGTCACCTGTTCCGCCCGAGCACGCCACACTCACCACATCATGTCTCAAATTACTCATGCACAGTATCCCCAAAATGTTACTTTCTGAAAGAAATCTCTCTTATTGGCATTTGAATGAATGAATATGAAAGGAGAGGGTTCATGGATTGTCCCAGCAGCAGTCACGTATGAGACTATGTGCAGAATAAATGATCAGTTTTAACATGAAAATGTGTGAACTGCTCCAGCTCGTGCCCATTGGGTCAGATTAAGCCCCACTGGAATTTGAAAGTGGAAAGCAAAGGGGATCAATTTCACCACTTGGGCCATAAACCGGTGGGTGATGGGGCGCCACCGCTCTCGATACCGCCGCAGTAAATAACCCAGCTCTGTTTGACAGGCAGTTAAACCGAAACAGAAACACGTGGCGGAGGCTCAAGAAGCGCTTAAGATCGCCAAGGCGAATCTTAGAGTGAAGAATGAAAGTCTGGGGCTGGTAGGACTCCATGAGCTTCACTTAAAACTCCCTCCCTCCCCTCCTCCTCCTCCGTGGCCACTGACCTACATACACACATGCACGCACACCTGCACACATATGTGCACACAGACACACAAGTGCGCACACATGCGCACACATGCACATACACACGTGCACACACAGGCACATGCACGTGCACACACACATGTACAGACACGGTGCACTCACATGTGGACACATGCACACATGTGCACACACATGTGCACGCACACACAAGTACACACACATGCACGCACACCTGCACACAGGCACATGCATGCGCACACATGTGTACACATGTATAGACACGGCACACACATACACACAAGTGCACATATACACACCTATGCACACGTACACATACACATGTGCACGTACACACATACAGACACGCACA
This sequence comes from Somniosus microcephalus, assembly GCF_052327205.1. Taxonomy (NCBI): domain Eukaryota; kingdom Metazoa; phylum Chordata; class Chondrichthyes; order Squaliformes; family Somniosidae; genus Somniosus; species Somniosus microcephalus. The sequence continues at coordinate 7,537,532 of NW_028225184.1, forward strand.
TACACACGTACATGCACAAACACATGCACACATACGTGCACACAGACACGCACATACACACGCACATAAACGCATGCACACACTTGTACACACACACCTGCACACACATTTACACATGCACACATGTGCACGTGTGCACACATGCACATACAGACGTGCACACACACATGCACACAAACACACACGCGTGCACACAGACACACGGAAATATACACATGCGCACACGTACACACATGCATATACACACACGTGCACACACACAAGTGCACACACAAACACACACATGCACACACAGACACACACAAACACAGACACACACAAACACACACATGCACATACGCACATACACAAGCACATATTTCCAGCAACAGTCACTGGAGGGCGATAATAGCAATGAATTTGTAACTCCTCCAGTCCAGGGGTACTGAGGCCAATTGTAGCACCCAAACTGCCATCCAGTTGAGACCCGCTAACTCAGCACTGCCCTTTTTATTTTCTGTATTGCCTAGGGTGGTGCGGTTACCAGCTGAGCTCTAAGGACAGTCCCCCACTGGCCATGTTGACATACACCATTACCTGATATTAACCCTCTTTTTTGTTCCCCATCCAGAGATTGAGGGGTGGAAATTTGAGTTAGTAGCGCATGTTTTATGGGTGTAATGGGGGCTTGATTTCAGGGACCAACGTCCTGCGCCTCAAGAACACCTGAAAGATGCCAACCCGAAATTGAGTGCCTGGCAGCCGCCTAAACCAGGTGTTAGGCCCCTTTCATGTGTTACTGAGAGGCCTGAGGCCTATTACTGCCCATGTAGTAAACAGTTTGCAATGAGCGAGGCTGGTGTTGGGCCTGCTCCAGTCCTGATCCTTCAGGTGAGCCTCGGGCCTCCCGCTTCAGGCGAGCCTCGGGCCCGTCAGTTCAAGCCAACCTCAGGCGAGCCTCTGGCCTCCCACTTCAGGTGAGCCTCGGGCCTCCCGCTTCAGGCGAGCCTCGGGCCCGTCAGTTCAAGCCAACCTCAGGTGAGCCTCTGGCCTCCCACTTCAGGCGAGCCCCGGGCCTCCCACTTCAGGTGAGCCTCGGACCTCCCGCTTCAGGCGAGCCTCGGGCCTCCCGCTTCAGGCGAGCCCCGGGCCTGCCAGTTCAGGCGAGTCTCGGGCCTGTCAGTTCAAGCCAACCTCAGGCGAGCCTCTGGCCTCCCGCTTCAGGCGAGCCTCGGGCCTCCCGCTTCAGGCGAGCCTCGAGCCTCCCACTTCAGGCGAGCCCCGGGCCTCCCACTTCAGGCGAGCTCCGGGCCTCCCACTTCAGGCGAGCCTCTGCCCTCCCACTTCAGGCGAGCCCCGGGCCTCCCGCTTCAGGCGAGCCTCGGGCCTCCCACTTCAGGCGAGCCTCGGGCCTCCCGCTTCAGGCGAGCCCCGGGCCTCCCACTTCAGGCGAGCCCCGGGCCTCCCACTTCAGGTGAGCCTCGAGCCTCCCACTTCAGGCAAGCCCCGGGCCTCCCACTTCAGGCGAGCCATGAGCCTCCGGGCTTGTGCTGGTGTTTATGCTCCATACGACTACCCTTTGCCGCTCACTCTTCGCTCGCGTTATCAATCCGGTGGGATGGCCGGGACAGCGAGAGTTGGCTCACAACAATTCCCTTCTGCTTGTGTCCTATAGATTGAAGATCACCAGCAGTCGCTGCAGCAGGCCATGGCCAACCGCAAACTGCTCACCATGAAGCACCTGTCACGGGCGGCGATCCTGATCACCGCTCTCACCAACGAAAAGGTCTCGTCTCTTCAAATTGGTTAGCTGTTTCAGTTCACAGAGTGATGGTGTTATAGGGTGTGAGTGACAGCGAGAGAGCGAGAGTGATGGAGAGAGAGTGACAGAGAGAGAGTGATGGAGAGAGAGTGAGAGTGACGGAGAGAGTGAGAGTGACAGGGATAGTGACAGGGAGAGAGTGAGAGTGATGGAGAGAGTGAGAGTGACAGTCCATGTAGACTACATCAACTGCACTACCCTCATCCACACGCCTAGTCACCCCCTCAAAAAATTCAATCAAATTGGTCAGCCCCGAGACCGGAGAAGCAGTGGACCTGCGCGATAGCAGCCCGAGGCGGGAGAGCTTAAAGGCTTGAGAGGGAGCAGTCAGAGGCACCGAGGCCCACAGCCCCGAGACCGGAGAAGCAGTGGACCTGCGCGGGAGCAGCCCGAGGCGGCTGAGTATAAAAGGGAGCAGTCAGAGGCACCGAGACCCACAGCCCCGAGACTGGAGAAGCAGCAGACCTGCGCGGGAGCAGCCCGAGGTGGCTGAGTATAAGAGGGAGCAGCCCGAGGCCCGACCAATCCAGGTTCCAGGAGAGAGGTAAAAAGTAATCCAAGTGTGACGTCACCAGGGAGCAGGTAAGTGATTGGTTGGTGAGTATTTCTCTCTTTTCAATACAAGCTTGAATTCTGTGGTGTTACATTTCTGTGGTGTAGTGGGGATAGTTGGTAAATAAAGCGCCCTAGAGTATACCTGTAACTGGGGTATTGAATAAATTTTTTAATTAATTAAAGGAGTAAGTCATGGCAGGAGAGTTCAGACCCGTGTTCTGCTCCTCTTGCTCCATGTGGGAAGTCAGGGATGCTGCCAGTGTCCCTGACGACCATGTCTGCGGGAAATGCATCCAGCTGCAGCTACTTGTAGACCGCATTGCGGCGCTCAAGCTGCGGGTGGATGAATTTTGGAGCATGCGCGATGCTGAGAGGCTCGTGGATAGCACGTTTAGCGAGTTGTTCACACCTCAGGGTAGGGCAGCACAGGGGGTGACCATCAGGCGGAGCAACAAAGGCAGGCAGGTAGTGCAGGGAACCCCTGCGGACATCCCCCTTTCAAACAAGTATACCGCTTTGGATACTGTTGAGGGGGGTGACTCACCAGGGGAAGGCAGCAGCAGCCAACTTCCTGGCACTGGGGGTGCTCCTGCTGCCCAGGAAAGGGGGAAAAAGAGTGGGAGAGCAATAGTGGTAGGGGATTCTATAGTAAGGGGAACAGATAGGCATTTCTGTGGCTGTAGACGTGAATCCAGGATGGTTTGTTGCCTCCCTGGTGCCAGGGTCAAGGATGTCACTGAGCGGCTGCAGGGCATTCTGGAGGGGGAGGGTGAACAGACAGTGGTCGTGGTCCACATTGGTACCAACGACATAGGTAAAAAGAGGGATGAGGTCCTGCAGCAAGAATTTAGGGAGCTAGGTGAAGGATTAAAGAGCAGGACCTCAAGGGTTGTAATCTCTGGATTACTCCCGGTGCCACGTGCTAGTGAGTATAGGAATAGGAAGATAGAACAGATGAATGCGTGGCTAAAGGGATGGTGCAGGGGGGAGGGCTTTAGTTTCCTGGATCACTGGGTCTGCTTCTGGGAAAGGTGGGACTTGTACAAGTCGGACGGTTTACACCTGAACCAGAGGGGAACCAATATCCTTGCGGGGAGATTTGCTAGCACTGCTGGGGAGGGTTTAAACTAACTTGGCAGGGGGATGGGGTACAGAGTGGAGCTATAGTAGGGGGTGATTTACAGCCAAATACAGAGGGAAAAACAAGTCAGCTGGGAAGGCAGAGCAAATATGTGAAGGCAAAAGAGAATATGGCAGGGCTGGAAGGCATTTATTTTAATGCAAGGAGTCTTGCAAGTAAGGTGGATGAACTGAAGTTGTTGTTGAACACATGGGAGTACGATATTGTTGCTATCACGGAGACATGGTTGAGGGAGGGTCAGGACTGGCAGCTCAATATTCCGGGGTATAGAATCTTCAGGCGAGACAGAGGGGGGTGTAAAAGGGGAGGGGGTGTTGCAATATTAATTAAGGAGTCAATTACTGCTGTAAGGAGGGATGATATATTAGCGGGTTCCTCTAATGAGGCCATATGGGTAGAACTTAAAAACAAAAAGGGGGCAAGCACTTTGCTGGGAGTGTACTATAGGCCCCCAAACAGTCAGGGGGAGATAGAGGAACAGATATGTAGGCAAATCTCAGAAAAGTGCGAAAATAATAGGGTAATAATAGTGGGGGATTTCAACTTCCCCAATATAAATTGGGATAGTCAGAGTGTGAAAGGCTTAGAGGGTGCAGAATTCTTAAAGTGCATCCAGGAGAGCTTTTTGAGCCAACATGTAGAAAGTCCTACAAGAGAGGGGGCGGTACTGGACCTAATTCTGGGGAATGTAGCTGGGCAAGTGGTGGAAGTGTCAGTAGGAGAGCATTTTGGCAACAGTGACCATAATTCAGTGAGATTTAAGGTGGTCATGGAAAAAGACAAAGACGGCCCGGAAATAAGGGTTCTAAATTGGGGGAGGGCCGATTTTAATATGATAAGGCAGGATCTGGCCAAAGTGGACTGGGAGCAGCTACTTATAGGAAAATCCACATCAAAACAGTGGGAGACTTTCAGAAGGGAAATAGAGAGAGTACAACGCCAACATGTTCCTGTAACGGTCAAGGGTGGGACCAACAAGCAAAGGGAACCTTGGATGACAAGGGATATACAAAAATGCATTAGAAATAAAAGGGGGGCTTTTGGCAGTTACAAAAGACTAAAGACGGAAGAAGCCCTAGAGGAGTATAAAAAGTGCAGGGGCGTACTTAAAAAAGAAATTAGGAGGGCGAGGAGGGGCCATGAAATAACACCGGCGAGCAAAATAAAGGAAAATCCTAAGATGTTTTATAAGTATATTAAGGGCAAGAGGATAACCAGGGAAAGGGTAGGGCCCATTAGGGACCAAAGTGACAATCTGTGTGTAGAGCCAGATGATGTAGGCGGGGTTTTAAATGAATTTTTTGCATCTGTGTTCACTCTGGAGAAAGACGATGCAGACATAGAAATCGGGCAAGGGGACTGTGACATACTTGAACATATTAGCATCGAGAGGGAGGAGGTGCTAGCGGTTGTAGCAGGCCAAAAAGTGGATAAATCCCCAGGCCCGGACGAGATGTATCCCAGGCTGCTGTGGGAGGCAAAGGAGGAGATTGCAGGGGCTCTGACACAAATTTTCAGAACCTCTCTGGCCACAGGGGATGTACCAGAGGACTGGAGAACAGCTAACGTAGTACCATTATTCAAGAAGGGTAGCAGGGATAAACCAGGGAATTACAGGCCAGTGAGCCTAACATCTGTGGCAGGGGAATTATTGGAAAAAATTCTGAGGGACAAAATTAGTCTCCACTTGGAGAGGCAAGGATTAATCGGGGATAGTCAGCATGGCTTTGTCAAGGGTAAATCATGTCTGACAAATCTGATTGAATTTTTCGAGGGGGTGACTAGGGGGGTGGATGAGGGAAATGCTGTGGATGTGGTTTACATGGACTTCAGTAAAGCTTTTGACAAAGTCCCGCATAGGAGACTGGTCAAGAAGGTAAGAGCCCATGGGATCCAGGGTGCCTTGGCGCGTTGGATCCTAAACTGGCTGAGTGGCAGGAGGCAGAGGGTGATGGTCGAAGGTTGCTTTTGTGACTGGAAGCCTGTGTCCAGTGGGGTACCTCAGGGATCGGTGCTGGGTCCCTTGTTGTTTGTGATCTACATAAATGACTTGGATGAGAATGTAAAAGGTATGATCAGTAAGTTCGCAGATGACACGAAAATTGGTGGGGTGGTAAATTGCGAGGAGGAAAGCCTCAGGCTACAGGACGATATAAACGGGTCGGTCAGATGGGCGGAAAAGTGGCAAATGGAATTTAACCCTGAAAAGTGCGAGGTGATGCATTTTGGACGGACAAATAAGGTAAGGGAATACACAATGAGTGGTAGGACCCTAGGAAGTACAGAGGGTCAGAGGGACCTTGGTGTACATGTACATAGATCCCTGAAGGCAGCGGAACAGGTAGATAGGGTGGTTAAAAAGGCATATGGGATACTTGCCTTCATTAGCCGAGGCATGGAATATAAGAGCAGGGAGGTTATGATGGAGCTGTACAAAATGCTGGTGAGGCCACAGCTGGAGTACTGTGTGCAGTTCTGGTCGCCTCACTATAGGAAGGATGTGATTGCTTTGGAGAGGGTGCAGAGAAGATTCACCAGGATGTTACCTGGGATGGAGCGCCTCAGCTATGAAGACAGGCTGGACAGGCTGGGGTTGTTTTCCTTGGAGCAAAGAAGGCTGAGGGGGGACCTGATTGAGGTGTACAAAATGATGAGGGGCATAGATAGGGTAGATAAAGAGGAACTTTTCCCCTTAGTAGGGGGGTCAATAACAAGGGGGCATAGATTCAGGGTAAGGGGCAGGAGATTTAGAGGGGATTTGAGGAGGAACTTTTTCACCCAGAGGGTGGTTGGAATGTGGAACTCAATGCCTGAAAGGGTGGTAGAGGCAGGAACCCTCACAACATTCAAGAAGCATTTGGATGAGCACTTGAAATGCCATTGCATACAAGGCTATGGACCAAATGCTGGAAAATGGGATTAGACTGGACAGGGATGGATGGGCGGCGCGGACACGATGGGCCGAAGGGCCTCTTTCTGTGCTGTAAAACTCTATGACTCTATGACTCTATGACATGATCTCCCCTTGACAAAGCCATGCTGACTATCATTGATTAATCCTTGCCTCTCCAAGTGGAGACTAATTCTGCCCCTCAGAATTTTTTCCAATAATTTCCCTACCACTGATGTTAGGCTCACTGGCCTGTAATTCCCTGGTTTATCCCTACTACCCTTCTTGAATAATGGTACTACGTTAGCTGTCCTCCAGTCCTCCGGTACCTCCCCTGTGGCCAGAGAGATTCTGAAAATTTGTGTCAGAGCCCCTGCAATCTCCTCCCTTGCCTCACACAGCAGCCTGGGATACATCTCGTCTGGGCCTGGGGATTTATCCACTTTTAAGCCCACTAAAACCGCTAGTGCCTCCTCCCTCGCAATGCTAATTTGTTCAAGTATATCACAAGCCCCCTGCCTGATTTCTATGCCTACATCGTCCTTCTCCATAGTGACCTTATTCATTAGTCTATTATGTGGTACCTTATCGAAGGCCTTTTGAAAATCTAGATAAATTACATCTACTGCATTGCCCTCATCTACTCTCTCTGCTACCTCTTCAAAAAATTCAATGAGGTTGGTCAAGCTGACTGGTCTATGGTCCCTGGACATGTTCTATCTCCCTTCTTAAATATAGGTATTATGTTAGCTATCCATCAGTCCTCTGGCACTACACCTTGTTCTAACGAATTATTAAATATGTGTAGTAATGCTTCTGCTATCTCTTCCCTAGATTCTTTTAAAATGCACGGATGTAATCCATCCAGACCAGGGGTCTTATTCTCTTTGAGTTTGATTAGTTTATTTAATATTTCTCCTCTATCTTTTAAATGCAGTTATCTCATTTCTAATCTTATCATCCGATGTCATGTCCACCTGTTCTATCTCCCTGGTAAATATTGAAGCAAAGTAATAATTTAATATTTCTGCCGACTCTCTATCATTACCTGTGGTATTATCCTGTCCATCCCTTAGTGGCCCTATTCCCATTCCAGCGTTCCTTTTTTTATTTATGGGCCTGTAAAATATTTTACTATTTTGTTTTATGTTCCTTGATAATTTAATTTCATAGTTCCTTTTTGCCTTTCTAATTTTTTTTTGACTTCTCTCCTGATCTCTTTGTATTTTCTCTTGTCATGCTCTCCCCTGCAATTCCTTACCCTCAATTTTTCCTTCGTTTTTTAGCGGAATATATTTTTCCCGGGCTCTGTTGAACGCAATTTTAAATATTTCCCACTACTGTTCTACATCATTGTTTGCCAATGTTGTTGTCCATTTTATTTTCCCAAGTTCTATTCTCAGCCTCGCAAAATTGGCTTTTCTCCAATCTATTTCCCTGGTCTTTGTCATACTTCTCAATTAATAGAGAATCTTAGAATCATAGAATGGTTACAGTACGGAAGAAGGCCATTCAGCCCATTGAGCCCGTGCCAGCTCTCTGCAAGAGCACCTCAGCAAGTCCCACTCCCCCACCCTTTCCCCGTAGCCCTGCAATTTTTTTTCCTTCAGGTACTTATCCAACTCCCTTTTGAAAGCAGCGATTGAATCTGCCTCCACCACCCTTTCAGGCAGTGCATTCCAGATCCTAATCACTCGCTGCGTAAAAACGTTTTTCCTCATGTTGCCTTTGGTTCTTCTACCAATCACCTTAAATCTGTGTCCTCTGGTTCTCGGCCCTTCCGCCAATGGGAACAGTTTCTCTCTATCCACTCTGTCCAGACCCCTCATGATTTTGAACACCTCTATCAAATCTCCTCTCAATCTTCTCTGCTCTAATTAGAACAACCCCAGCTTCTCCAGTCTATCCACGTAACTGAAGTCCCTCATCCCTGGATTCATTCTCATAAATCTTTTCTGCACCCTCACTTAACCAATTCCGTATCCATGCTGCCACTGTCCCTTTTATTCCATGGGCTTCAACTTTGCTGGCAAGCACTTTGTCGAACGCCTTTTAGAAATTTATGTACACCACGTTAACCGCATTGCCCTCATCAACCCTCTCTGCTACCTCATCAAAAAACTTACTTTCTTAAAGCGTATTATATTATGGTCACTATTGCCTAGATGTTCTCCTACTTTTACTTCTTTTATCTGCTCTGGTTCATTCCCCATTACTAGATCCAATAGTGAATCCTCCCTTGTTGGGCTTTTTACACATTGGGTCAGAAAGGAGTCCTGTACACATTGTAGGAACTCCACCCCCTTTACCTACTTCTTCTGTCCAATTAATAGTGGGGTAGTTGAAATCCCCCATGATTATTATTATTTGTTTTTTTACTCATTTCCCTAATTTGTTTGCATTTTTCTTCCTCGACCTCCCTTCCACTATTAGGTGGTCTGTAGACTACCCCTATTAGTGTGATAGATCCTTTATTAGCTTTTATCTCTATCCACATGGATTCTATTTCTGTTTTGCAGATAGCCGTACCACTTTTTTCTACTGCCATTATGTTATCCCTAATAAGTACAGCTACTCCACCTCCCCTTTTCCCTCTCTAACTTTTCTAGATATGTTATACCTTGCAATATTTAATTCCCAGTCCTGATTTTTCTGTAGCCATGTCTCAGTAATACCTACTATGTTCCTCGCAACGTATTATTGTCTCCAGTTCCCCTGTTTTATTACGGACACTGTGTGCATTGCTATACAGACAGTTTAACTCATTTTTAATAGCAGTTCCTCTCACTTTATTGTTAACCATCTTTTTACACTCCTGTTCTATAACTCTGTTTATTCCCTGGCCATCAATATCCTCCCTTACTTTATTCTTTCCTATGTTCTCCTTTCCTGTTTTGTTTATATTTAGGCTGGTTTCATTTCTTGTAGATCCCTCCCCCCATCTTACTGGTTTAAAGCCTTTGCCACCTCCCTATTTACCCTTTCCGCTAGGACACGGGTCCCATCCCGGTTCAGGTGGAGCCTGTCCCATCGATATAACTCTTTCCTGTTCCAGTACTGGTGCCAGTGTCCCATGAAAAGGAACCCCTCTTTCCCACACCATCCCTTTAGCCACGTGTTAATTCTCCTGATCTGACTGCTTCTATGCCAATTTGCACGTTGCTGGTACAATAATCCAGAGATTATTACACTCGAGGTCCTGCTTTTTAATTTCGCTCCTAACTCCTTAAACTCCTTCAGCAGGACCTCTTCCCTGTTCCTACCTATGTCGTTTGTTCCGACATGGACCACGACAACTGGATTTACCCCCTCCCATAAGAACATAAGAAATAGGAGCAGGAGTAGGCCATACGGCCCCTCGGGCCTGCTCCGCCATTCAATAGGATCATGGCTGATCTGAATCTAGACTCACGTCCACTTCCCTGCCCTCTCCCCGTAACCCCTAATTCCCTTATCTGCTAGGAAAATGTCTATCTCCATTTTAAAGTTATTTAATGTTGCAGCTTACACAGCTCTCTGGGGTAGCAAATTCCATAGATTTACTACCCTCTGAGTGAAGAAGTTTCTCCTCATCTCAGTTTTGAAAGGGCAGCCCCTTATTCTAAGATTATTCCCCCTAGTTCTAGTCTCACCCATCAGTGGAAACATCCTCACCGCATCCACCCGATCAAGCCCCCTCACAATCTTATATGTTTCGATAAGATCGCCTCTCATTCTTCTGAACTCCAATGAGTAGAGTCCCAACCTACTCAACCTTTCCTCATACGTCAACCCCCTCATCTCTGAAATCAACCGAGCGAACCTTCTCTGAACCGCCTCGAGAGCAAGTATATCTTTTCTTAAATATGGAAACCAAAACTGCATGCAGTATTCCAGGTGTGGCCTCACCAATACCCTGTATAACTGCAGCAAGACTTCCCTGTTTTTATACTCCATCCCCCTTGCAATAAAAGCCAAGATTCCATTGGCCTTCCTGATCACCTGCTGCACCTGCATACTAACTTTTTGTGTTTCATGCACCAGGACCCCCAGATCCCTTTGTACTGTAACACTTTGCAGTTTCTCTCCATTTAGATAATAACTTGCTCTTTGATTTTTCCTGCCAAAGTGCATAACCTCACACTTTCCAACATTATATTGCATCTGCCAAATCTCTGCCCACTCACTTAGCCTGTCTATGTCCTTTTGCAGGTTTTTTATGTCCTCCTCACTCACTGCTTTCCCTCCCATCTTTGTATCGTCGGCAAACTTGGATATGTTGCACTCGATCCCTTCCTTCAAATCGTTAATATAGATTGTAAAGAGTTGGGGTCCCAGCACTGACCCCTGTGGAACACCACTAGTTACTGATTGCCAGCCCGAGAACGAACCATTTATCCCAACTCTTTGTTTTCTGTTAGATAGCCAATCTTCCACCCATGCCAGTATATTACCCCCAATCCCATGATTTTTTATCTTGATCAGTAATCTTTTGTGTGGAACCTTGTCAAATGCCTTTTGGAAGTCCAAATACACCACATCCACTGGTTCCCCTTTATCCACCCTGTATGTTACATCCTCAAAGAATTCGAGCAAATTTGTCAAACATGACTTCCCCTTCGTAAAACCATGCTGACTCTGTCCTATTAAATTATGTTTATCCAAATGCTCTGTTACTGTTTCCTTAATAATGGACTCCAACATTTTGCCAACCACGGACGTTAGGCTAACTGGTCTATAGTTTCCAGCTTTTTGTCTACTTCCCTTCTTAAATAAGGGTGTTACATTAGCAGTTTTCCAATCTGCTGGGACCTTTCCTGAGTCCAGGGAGTTCTGGAAAATGATCACCAATGCATCCACAATCCCTACCGTCACGTCTCTCAAGACCCTAGGATGTAGGCCATCAGGTCTGGGGGATTTATCCGCCTTAAGTCCCATTATTTTACTGAGTACCATCTCCTTAGTGATTTTAATCATGTTTAGCTCCTCCCATTCCATATTCCTCTCCAGCCGTCTCGAGATAACCCTTACCCTGGCAACACATCCTTCGGGATTCTCGTTCGTGGCTGCAGAGGAGGCTATCTATCCCCCTAATTATGGAATCCCCTATCACTATCACATTTCTATTCTGCTCTTCCACTGCCACCACCCCGGACAGCCTTCTGAGCCACAGTGCCTTGGTCTGCATTGTGGCTGTCCTCCCCGCAGTCTTTCAATGGAGTTGAGGTACAGATCAGTCATGATCTGATTGAATGGTGGAGCAGGCTCCAGGGGCTGAATGGCCTCCTCCTGTTCCTATGAAATGTTCAACAAGTAAAATTAACCCTTGTACACAAATCCTTGTGGCAGCTGCAAAGATTTAAGGCGGCGGAATGGTTTAGAGCTTGACATTCTTCATCGGCCTCACAGAAACAACATTCATTTTTTATCACCTATGACAAATTCACTTATCGAAGCTAGTGGCAAACTTGGTAATCACCTCAATCAGTAGATAGAAAT
>NW_028225184.1:7554396-7567624 GCF_052327205.1 Somniosus microcephalus
ATATAAACTGGCAGACTACCTCACGACCATCAGAGACACAAAACAGAGACAGACCCTCACCAGGTACAGACTAAGCGACCACCAACTGGAAATTGAAAAAGGCAGATACAAGAAATCCTGGCAGCCTAGAGAGAATAGAATATGCGATCAATGTCTGGCTGGCGAGGTTGAAACAGAAATGCATTTCCTCCTAAAATGCGAAAAATTCAACACATCAAGAAACATATTATTCAACAAGCTAAGCCAAACAACCCCAGATTTCAAGGAATTGGATGATCTGTCAAAATTGAGATTAGTCCTAGGAGAAGGAGACAGACCATACCTTGGGGCCAAATATGTAACAACATGTCACAACCTGAGGACTGTTTAAAATTAAGACTGTTTAAAATTAATATTGAACGTACCAAATGAAGTACAAAGACTGTTTAAAATTAATATTGTTTAGAAGTAATATTGTATGTACCCAACAAATGTCAAATCGATTGACACCTACAGAATGTTGGAAAACTGTACCTTTTTGCTATGTAAGCTTTGGCAATATAGTTCTCTGTAAACTTTCATGCCAATAAAGCATTTTAATTGGAATTGGAATTGGAATTGGATAGAGTGTGTGAGAGAGAGAGATAGAGAGAGTGTGTGAGAGAGAGAGAGAGTGTGTGAGAGAGAGAGAGTGTGTGAGAGATAGAGAGAGTGTGTGAGAGACAGAGATAGAGAGAGTGTGTGAGAGAGAGAGAGAGAGTGTGAGAGAGAGAGATAGAGAGAGTGTGTGAGAGAGAGAGAGCGAGAGTGTGAGAGAGAGAGAGAGTGTGTGAGAGAGAGAGAGATAGAGTGTGTGAGAGAGAGAGAGATAGAGTGTGTGAGAGAGAGAGATAGAGAGAGTGTGTGAGAGAGAGAGATAGAGAGAGTGTGTGAGAGAGAGAGAGATAGAGAGTGTTTCGAAGAGGAGTTATTTGATACTCTCCACATGGAAATCAGCCATTTCCAGGCCCAAGGAAAGGTGATAATATGTGGGGACCTAAATGCAAGGACCGGTTGTGAACCTGACTTCATAGACCCACAGGGAAACAACCATGTGTTTGGCCAGACCCCTTTAGATGTCACACCAGCCATCGCAAATCGGAACAACCTTGATCGTGAAATAAATAAAAGCGGTAGGGAGGTAGTGCAACTCTGCCGAGCCTTAGGCCTGTACATAGTTAACGGTAGGTTCAGAGGGGACTCCCTAGGGAGACTCACATACTCCTCAACTCTTGGGTCTAGTGTGGTGGACTATACAATCACTGACCTGGACCCCTGCGATATCAACTCATTCACTGTCAGGCAGCAATCCCCCCTCTCAGACCATAACCAAATAAATATGTACCTTAAACTTTCTGCCCAAACTACAGACACAAAAAAGGAACCCAGTAAGCTCCATAAAATAAACCAGACATACAGATGGGCCCCAGACAGTGGAGAAAAATTCATCACAGCACTAAAGTCACCTGATCTCACAAGTAAAATATCAAAATTTAAAGAAAACCCATACGAGATCGCCAGAGATGGTGTAAACATGGCCATAGAGGATATAAATATGATCTTCCATGAGGCAGCTGTAAAAGCCGACCTTGTGAAACAGAAGAGGAAGCGTCACAAAAGACAAAATAAAAATAAGAAATGGTTTGACCACGAATGCAAAAATGCCAGAAAAGACCTGAGAAAAATATCAAGCCAAAAGCATCGCCATCCAAACAATCCGGACCTACGTACTAGATACAATGAAACCCTCAAAAGATATAAACACACCATTAGGAACAAAACACAAAATTATACCCACAAAATACTCGAAGAAATTGAAAACTCCACCAATCCAAAACAATTCTGGGAAATGTGGAATAACCTGAGTACAACACAATCGCAAGCATTACCAATCCAAGATGGCGACATCTGGAGAACACATTTTGAAAACCTCTACAAAGACATCCCAATAAACGAAACAAACCCAAGTCAACATCAGGTCACAGAAAAACTCCACACATTAGAAGCAACAATTAAAGACAACCAAAACCCTCTAGACTCCCTAATCACATGGAAAGAACTGGCCACAAAAACAAAATCTCTCCACCTAAAGAAAGCCTGTGGCCCAGACAACATCAAAAATGAAATGCTAAAGTTCAGCAATATGGAGATGCAGGGTGCGGTACTCAAATTATTCAACATCATATTACGTTCAGGCTGTTTTCCCGATATCTGGTGCCAAGGACTAATCTCCCCCATATATAAAAGTGGAAACAAATCAGACCCAAATAACTACCGCGGCATCTGTGTCAACAGTTGTCTAGGGAAGTTATTCTGCAGTATTCTAAATAGTAGATTACTTGATTTTCTTAACAAACATAATATCCTCAGAAAAAACCAAATAGGCTTTCTTCCAAAACACCGCACCGCCGACCATATCTATACCCTTCACACCCTCATTGAAAAACATATACACCAAACAAAAAATGGGAAAATATTCGCCTGTTTCATCGACTTCAAGAAAGCCTTTGACTCTATATGGCACGAAGGGCTCTATTATAAACTTCTTCAGTGTGGAATAGGGGGCAAAGTCTATGACCTTATTAAATCAATGTATCTGAAAAACAAATGCGGGGTCAAAATTGGAGACAAACGCACCGATTTCTTCACCCAGAGAAGAGGCGTCCGGCAGGGCTGCAATTTGAGCCCGACCCTGTTCAACATATACATAAATGAATTAGCAAACATGCTGGAGCAAAGCGAGTCACCAGGTCTCCGTCTCCTGGATGGAGAAGTGAAATCCCTGTTCTATGCGGATGACCTGGTTCTGCTGTCTCCCACAGAACAGGGATTACAGCAACAACTAGACCTACTCGACAAATACTGCCAAAATTGGGCTCTAACAGTAAATCTAAAAAAAAACAACATCATGATTTTTCAAAAAAGGCCCAGATGTCAGGAAAACAAATACCAGTTTACCCTCAGTGATACCACTATTGGACACACTATGAGCTACACCTACCTTGGTCTAACTATTACAGCATCAGGGAGCTTCAACATAGCAGTGAATGCACTAAAAGAAAAAGCCCGAAGAGCCCTATATGCAATAAAAAGAAAATTCTACAACATCCAAATCCCAATCAAAATCTGGCTCAAAATATTTGACAGCATAATCCTGCCCATTGCACTGTACGGTAGTGAAGTATGGGGCCCGCTAAATCACCAAAGCCACACTAAATGGGAAAAACACACAATAGAAGCCCTACATGCAGAATTCTGCCGAAGCATCCTTCGCATCCAAAGAAAAACGCCAACAAATGCATGCAGAGCCGAACTAGGCAGATACCCACTGATAATAAACATCCAAAAACGAGCACTAAACTTCCTAAATCACCTCAAATCTAGCTCCCCAGACACCCTTCATTTCAAAGCCTTTCAGACCCAAGAGCTAAACCCAGAAAAGAGTCCCCTAAGTCAGCTGCTACTGAAACTAAGTACTCAGCCGGACCCTGACCAGCCCCAGACCAACACAGCCGTCCAAACACCAATCCGAGTGAACCAAATCATTAAACAATGCAAAGAAACCTACCTGGAACATTGGAACAAAATAACCGAAAGCCAAAGCAGATTAGAATGCTACCGGGCCCTAAAAAGAGAATATAAACTGGCAGACTACCTCACGACCATCAGAGACACAAAACAGAGACAGACCCTCACCAGGTACAGACTAAGCGACCACCAACTGGAAATTGAAAAGGCAGATACAAGAAATCCTGGCAGCCTAGAGAGAATAGGATATGCGATCAATGTCTGGCCGGCGAGGTTGAAACAGAAATGCATTTCCTCCTAAAATGCGAAAAATTCAACACATCAAGAAATATATTATTCAACAAGCTAAGCCAAACAACCCCAGATTTCAAGGAATTGGATGACCTGTCAAAATTGAGATTAGTCCTGGGAGAAGGAGACAGACCATACCTTGGGGCCAAATATGTAACAACATGTCACAACCTGAGGACTGTTTAAAATTAAGACTGTTTAAAATTAATATTGAACGTACCAAATGAAGTACAAAGACTGTTTAAAATTAATATTGTTTAAAAGTAATATTGTATGTACCCAACAAATGTCAAATCGATTGACACCTACAGAATGTTGGAAAACTGTACCTTTTTGCTATGTAAGCTTTGGCAATATGGTTCTCTGTAAACTTTCATGCCAATAAAGCATTTGAATTGAATTGGAATTGGAGAGAGAGATAGAGTGTGTGAGAGAGAGAGAGAGAGAGTGTGAGAGAGAGAGAGAGATAGAGTGTGTGAGAGAGAGAGAGATAGAGTGTGTGAGAGAGAGAGATAGAGTGTGTGAGAGAGAGAGAGAGATAGAGAGAGTGTGTGAGAGAGAGAGAGAGTGTGTGAGAGATCGACACGAGATGTTCTGTCTTCCCCAACGTCTACCTGGCCCATCATCCAAACATCAACACAAGGGACCTCTATGACGAAATACATCTACTCAAACAGCGGATGTGGGTCTTTGCAAAAAACCTCATAAACACTGCCAAAAGACGCAGCCCTCCCACCCCCTCTACCATTGGGAGCCGTAACCCAAACAGGACCACCAATGTCCCCCACCCCCCTTTACAAAACCAACAACAGAACCCAAGACCCCCCTCTAGACCACAGACTGTAGACCAAGAACTGAGAAAGATCATGACGATGCTGAACAGCCTGATAGAAAGCCGGAGAAATTATTAATATTGTTATTTATCATTATCATTATTGTTATCTTATCAGTATTATTACTACTATTAGATAGATATATGTGCATGCCTCATGAAATTTATACTAAATCATCATTTAGCATTATAGAAAATAGTGTTTCCACACTCATCCCACAAAATAGGTCCATTTTATTTCGTTTTATTGAACTATATAAATGCGTTCTTTCCACATAAGCTGCTGGAATATCCAGGGCCTCCGCTCCTCAACTTTTGGGATGAAGAGTACAGACCCTGAATTCCTAAAAGCTATAAAAGACATTGATATAATTGTGTTAACAGAAACATGGTGCCAAAAGGACATGCCGACCCACTGTCCCCCAATGTACCATGAAATTATTGTGCCTTCAGTAAAGAACATTAAGACACGCAAGGGCAGAACCTCCGGGGGAATCCTGGTGTGGTATAAAGGAGAACTGAACAAACACATCTCACCGATAAAACAGGGAAAATCACACGTATGGCTAAAATTAGATAAAAATATAGGAATAGAAAAAAACGATGTTTACTTATGTGCGATCTACATACCTCCAATAGAATCGCCATATTTTGAAGAGGAGATATTTGACACTCTCCACATGGAAATCAGCCATTTCCAGGCCCAAGGAAAGGTGCTACTATGTGGGGACCTAAATGCAAGGACAGGATGTGAACCTGACTTCATAGACCCACAGGGCAACAACCATGTGTTTGGCCAGACCCCTCTATATGTCACACCAGCCATCGCAAACCGAAACAACCTCGATTGTGAAATAAATAAAAGCGGTAGGGAGGTAGTGCAACTCTGCCGAGCCTTAGGCCTGTACATAGTTAACGGTAGGTTCAGAGGGGACTCCTTAGGGAGACTCACATATTCCTCAACTCTTGGGTCTAGTGTGGTGGATTATACAATCACTGACCTGGACCCCTGCGATATCAACGCATTCACTGTCAGGCAGCAATCCCCCCTCTCAGACCATAACCAAATAAATGTGTACCTTAAACTTTCTGCCCAAACTACAGACACAAAAAAGGAACCCAGTAAGCTACATAAAATAAACCAGACATACAGATGGGCCCCAGACAGTGGAGATAAATTCATCACAGCACTAAATTCACCTGATCTCACAAGTAAAATTTCAAAATTTAAAGAAAATCTATATGAGATCACCAGAGATGGGGTAAACATGGCCATAGAGGATATAAATATGATCTTTCATGAGGCAGCTGTAAAAGCCGACCTCGTGAAACAGAAGAGGAAGAGTCACAAAAGACAAAATAAAAATAAGAAATGGTTTGACCACGAATGCAAAAATGCCAGAAAAGACCTGAGAAAAATATCAAACCAAAAGCATCGCCAACCAAACAATCCGGACCTACGTACTAGATACAATGAAACCCTCAAAAGATATAAACACACCATTAGGAACAAAACACAAAACTATACCCACAAAATACTAGAAGAAATTGAAAACTCCACCAACCCAAAACAATTCTGGGAAATGTGGAATAACCTGAGTACAACACAATTGCAAGCATTACCAATCCAAGATGGCGACATCTGGAGAACACATTTTGAAAACCTCTACAAAGACATCCCAATAAACGAAACAAACCCAAGTCAACATCAGGTCACAGAAAAACTCCACACATTAGAAGCAACAATCAAAGACAACCAAAACCCTCTAGACTCCCCAATCACATGGAAAGAAATGGCCACAAAAACAAAATCTCTCCACCTAAAGAAAGCCTGTGGCCCAGACAACATCAAAAATGAAATGCTCAAGTTCAGCAATATGGAGATGCAGGGTGCGGTACTCAAATTATTCAACATCATATTACGTTCAGGCTGTTTTCCCGATATCTGGTGCCAAGGACTAATCTCCCCCATATATAAAAGCGGAAACAAATCAGACCCAAATAACTACCGCGGCATCTGTGTCAACAGTTGTCTAGGGAAGTTATTCTGCAGTATTCTAAATAGTAGATTACTTGATTTTCTTAACAAACATAATATCCTCAGAAAAAACCAAATAGGCTTTCTTCCAAAACACCGCACCGCCGACCATATCTATACCCTTCACACCCTCATTGAAAAACATATACACCAAACAAAAAATGGGAAAATATTCGCCTGTTTCATCGACTTCAAGAAAGCCTTTGACTCTATATGGCACGAAGGGCTCTATTATAAACTTCTTCAATGTGGAATAGGGGGCAAAGTCTATGACCTTATTAAATCAATGTATCTGAAAAACAAATGCGGGGTCAAAATTGGAGACAAACGCACCGATTTCTTCACCCAGAGAAGAGGCGTCCGGCAGGGCTGCAATTTGAGCCCGACCCTGTTCAACATATACATAAATGAATTAGCAGACATGCTGGAGCAAAGCGAGTCACCAGGTCTCCGTCTCCTAGATGGAGAAGTGAAATCCCTGTTCTATGCGGACGACCTGGTTCTGCTGTCTCCCACAGAACAGGGATTACAGCAACAACTAGACCTACTCGACAAATACTGCCAAAATTGGGCTCTAACAGTAAATCTAAAGAAAACCAACATCATGATTTTTCAAAAAAGGCCCAGATGTCAGGAAAACAAATACCAGTTTACCCTCAGTGATACCACTATAGGACACACTATGAGCTACACCTACCTTGGTCTAACTATTACAGCATCAGGGAGCTTCAGCATAGCAGTGAATGCACTAAAAGAAAAAGCCCGAAGAGCCCTATATGCAATAAAAAGAAAATTCTACAACATCCAAATCCCAATCAAAATCTGGCTCAAAATATTTGACAGCATAATCCTGCCCATTGCACTGTACGGTAGTGAAGTATGGGGCCCGCTAAATCACCAAAGCTACACTAAATGGGAAAAACATACAATAGAAGCCCTACATGCAGAATTCTGCCGAAGCATCCTTCGCACCCAAAGGAAAACGCCAACAAATGCATGCAGAGCCGAACTAGGCAGATACCCACTGATAATAAACATCCAAAAACGAGCACTAAACTTCCTAAATCACCTCAAATCTAGCTCCCCAGACACCCTTCATTTCAAAGCCTTTCAGACCCAAGAGCTAAACCCAGAAAAGAGTCCCCTGAGTCAGCTGCTACGGAAACTAAGTACTCAGCCGGACCCTGACCAGCCCCAGACCAACACAGCCGCCCAAACACCAATCCGAGTGAACCAAATCATTAAAAAATGCAAAGAAACCTACCTGGAACATTGGAACAAAATAACCGAAAGCCAAAGCAGATTAGAATGTTACCGGGCCCTAAAAAGAGAATATAAACTGGCAGACTACCTCACGACCATCAGAGACACAAAACAGAGACAGACCCTCACCAGGTACAGACTAAGCGACCACCAACTGGAAATTGAAAAAGGCAGATACAAGAAATCCTGGCAGCCTAGAGAGAATAGAATATGCGATCAATGTCTGGCTGGCGAGGTTGAAACAGAAATGCATTTCCTCCTAAAATGCGAAAAATTCAACACATCAAGAAACATATTATTCAACAAGCTAAGCCAAACAACCCCAGATTTCAAGGAATTGGATGATCTGTCAAAATTGAGATTAGTCCTAGGAGAAGGAGACAGACCATACCTTGGGGCCAAATATGTAACAACATGTCACAACCTGAGGACTGTTTAAAATTAAGACTGTTTAAAATTAATATTGAACGTACCAAATGAAGTACAAAGACTGTTTAAAATTAATATTGTTTAAAAGTAATATTGTATGTACCCAACAAATGTCAAATCGATTGACACCTACAGAATGTTGGAAAACTGTACCTTTTTGCTATGTAAGCTTTGGCAATATGGTTCTCTGTAAACTTTCATGCCAATAAAGCATTTTAATTGGAATTGGAATTGGAATTGGAGTGTGTGAGAGAGAGAGAGAGAGAGTGTGTGAGAGAGAGAGATAGAGTGTGTGAGAGAGAGAGAGAGATAGAGAGAGTGTGTGAGAGAGAGAGATAGAGTGTGTGAGAGAGAGAGAGATGGAGTGTGTGAGAGAGAGAGATAGAGTGTGTGAGAGAGAGAGAGAGATAGAGAGAGTGTGTGAGAGAGATAGAGAGAGTGTGTGAGAGAGAGAGATAGAGTGTGTGAGAGAGAGATAGAGAGAGTGTGTGAGACATAGAGATAGAGAGAGTGTGTGAGAGATAGAGATAGAGAGAGTGTGTGAGAGAGAGAGAGAGAGAGTGTGTGAGAGAGAGAGATAGAGAGAGTGTGTGAGAGAGAGAGATAGAGTGTGTGAGAGAGAGAGAGATAGAGAGAGTGTGTGAGAGAGAGAGATAGAGAGAGTGTGTGAGAGAGAGAGATGGAGAGAGAGAGAGAGAGAGCTGGAGAGAGAGACAGAGAAAGCTGGAGAGAGAGAGAGAGAAAGCTGGAGAGAGAGAGAGAGAGCTGGAGAGAGAGACAGAGAAAGCTGGAGAGAGAGAGAGAGAAAGCTGGAGAGAGAGAGACAGAAAGCTGGCGAGAGAGACAGAGAAAGCTGGAGAGAGACAGAGTAACAACATGTCACAACCTGAGGACTGTTTAAAAGTAAGACTGTTTAAAATTAATATTGTTAAAAGTAATATTGTATGTACCCAACAAATGTCAAATCGATTGACACCTACAGACTGTTGGAAAACTGTACCTTTTTGCTATGTAAGCTTTGGCAATATGGTTCTCTGTAAACTTTCATGCCAATAAAGCATTTGAATTGAATTGAATTGAATTGAATTGTGTGTGAGAGAGAGAGAGATAGAGTGTGTGAGAGAGATAGAGTGTGTGAGAGAGAGATAGAGAGAGTGTGTGTGAGAGAGAGAGATAGAGAGAGTGTGTGAGAGAGAGATAGAGAGAGTGTGTGAGAGAGAGAGAGATAGAGAGAGTGTGTGTGAGAGAGAGATAGAGAGAGTGTGTGAGAGAGAGAGATAGAGAGAGTGTGTGAGAGAGAGAGATAGAGAGAGTGTGTGAGAGAGAGAGATAGAGAGAGTGTGTGAGAGAGAGAGAGATAGAGTGTGTGAGAGAGAGAGAGATAGAGACAGTGTGTGAGAGAGAGATAGAGAGAGTGTGTGAGAGAGAGAGAGATAGAGAGAGTGTGTGAGAGAGAGAGATAGAGAGAGTGTGTGAGAGAGAGAGAGATAGAGAGAGTGTGTGAGAGAGAGAGATAGAGAGAGTGTGTGAGAGAGAGAGAGATAGAGTGTGTGAAAGAGAGAGATAGAGAGAGTGTGTGAGAGAGAGAGAGATAGAGAGAGTGTGTGAGAGAGAGAGAGATAGAGAGAGTGTGTGAGATAGAGAGAGTGTGTGAGATAGAGAGAGTGTGTGAGAGAGAGAGAGATAGAGAGAGTGTGTGAGAGAGAGAGAGATAGAGAGAGTGTGTGAGAGAGAGAGAGATAGAGAGAGTGTGTGAGAGAGAGAGAGATAGAGTGTGTGAGAGAGAGAGATAGAGAGAGTGTGTGAGAGAGAGAGATAGAGAGAGTGTGTGAGAGAGAGAGAGATAGAGTGTGGGAGAGAGAGAGAGATAGAGAGAGTGTGTGAGAGAGAGATAGAGAGAGTGTGAGAGAGAGAGAGATAGAGAGAGTGTGTGAGAGTGAGATAAATAGAGTGTGTGAGAGAGAGAGAGAGATAGAGAGAGTGTGTGAGAGAGAGAGATAGAGTGTGTGAGAGAGAGTGTGTGTGAGAGAGAGAGAGAGTGTGAGAGAGAGAGTGTGTGAGAGAGAGAGAGATGGAGAGAGTGTGTGAGAGAGAGAGAGATAGAGAGAGTGTGTGAGAGAGAGAGAGAGAGATAGAGTGTGTGTGAGAGAGAGAGATAGAGAGAGTGTGTGAGAGAGAGAGAGATAGAGTGTGTGAGAGAGAGAGACAGAGAGAGTGTGTGAGAGAGAGAGAGATAGAGTGTGTGAGAGAGAGAGAGATAGAGAGAGTGTGTGAGAGAGAGAGAGATAGAGAGAGTGTGTGAGAGAGAGAGATAGAGAGAGTGTGTGAGAGAGAGAGAGATAGAGAGAGTGTGTGAGAGAGAGAGATAGAGTGTGTGAGCGAGAGATAGAGAGAGTGTGTGAGAGAGAGAGAGATAGAGAGAGTGTGTGAGAGAGAGAGATAGAGAGAGTGTGTGAGAGAGAGATAGAGAGAGTGTGTGAGAGAGAGAGATAGAGTGTGTGAGAGAGAGAGAGATAGAGTGTGTGAGAGAGAGAGAGATAGAGAGAGTGTGTGAGAGAGAGAGATAGAGTGTGTGAGAGAGTGTGTGTGAGAGAGAGAGAGAGTGTGAGAGAGAGCGTGTGTGAGAGAGAGAGAGATGGAGAGAGTGTGTGTGAGAGAGAGAGATAGAGAGAGTGTGTGAGAGAGAGAGAGATAGAGTGTGTGTGAGAGAGAGAGATAGAGAGAGTGTGTGAGAGAGAGAGATAGAGTGTGTGAGAGAGAGAGACAGAGAGAGTGTGTGAGAGAGAGAGAGACAGAACCCGCCGGATGCCACCCCACACGACGACACACCGAAAGCCACAAACCCCGCTCCAACCAGCCCTCAGTCGAATCATGCCCAGACTACTGCTACCCAGTCCTCACACACAGGAACACAAAAACCGACAGATACCCCCCCAAACGAGGACACACCGAAAGCCCCAAACCCCGCTCCTGCCACACAACATATCCCAGAAACCCAGCCAACAACCAGCCACCAGGCGAGTCCTACCCAGACTACTGTTACCCAGTCTGAAAAACCAGCCCCTCAGGCGGTCCTGCTGACCGACTCCAACGGAAAGTTTCTGGACCCCCAGAGGCTGTTCCCAGACCATCAAGTCCTGAAAAAATGGTGCAGCAACACAGACCAAGCAATGAAGATCCTGAACAAAGAATCCCTTGGAAGCCCCAAATGGATTGTGATCCACACAGGCACGAACGACCTACGCACCCTACAGGAAGGCACTGCTAGGGCGGTGAGCAGGATGGCGGAAAAGGCCAGCAGGGAATTCCCCGAGGCGCGGATCGTGATCTCCACACTACTGCCCAGAAAGGACACCCCAGCCTATATAATCCACAACACCAACAGGGAGATCGACACGAGATGTTCTGTCCTCCCCAACGTCTCCCTGGCCCATCATCCAAACATCAACACAAGGGACCTCTATGACGAAATACATCTACTCAAACAGCGGATGTGGGTCTTCGCAAGAAACCTCATAAACACTGCCAAAAGACGCAGCCCTCCCACCCCCTCTACCATTGGGAGCCCAAACAGGACCACCAATGTCCCCCACCCCCCATTACAAAACCAACAACAGAACCGTGCTTTTATACCTGACCCAAGACCCCCCTCTAGACCACAGACTGTAGACCAAGAACTGAGAAAGATCATGACGATGCTGAACAGCCTGATAGAAAGCCGGAGAAATTATTAATATTGTTATTTATCATTATCATTATTGATCAGTATTATTACTATTATTAGATAGATATATGTGAATGCCTCATGAAATTTATACTAAATCATCATTTAGCATTATAGAAAATAGTGTTTCCACACTCATCCCACAAAATAGGTCCATTTTATTTCGTTTTATTGAACTATATAAATGCGTTCTTTCCACATAAGCTGCTGGAATATCCAGGGCCTCCGCTCCTCAACTTTTGGGAGGAAGAGTACAGACCCTGAATTCCTAAAAGATATAAAAGACATTGATATAATTGTGTTAACAGAAACATGGTGCCAAAAGGACGTGCCGACCCACTGTCCTCCAATGTACCATGAAATCATTGTGCCCTCAGTAAAGAACACGAAAACACGCAAGGGCAGAACCTCCGGGGGAATATTGGTGTGGTATAAGGGAGAACTGGACAAACACATCTCACCGGTAAAACAGGGAAAATCACACGTATGGCTAAAACTAGATAAAAATATAGGAATAGCAAAAAAAGATGTTTACTTATGTGCGATCTACATACCTCCAATAGAATCGCCATATTTCGAAGAGGAGTTATTTGATACTCTCCACATGGAAATCAGCCATTTCCAGGCCCAAGGAAAGGTGATAATATGTGGGGACCTAAATGCAAGGACCGGTTGTGAACCTGACTTCATAGACCCACAGGGAAACAACCATGTGTTTGGCCAGACCCCTTTAGATGTCACACCAGCCATCGCAAATCGGAACAACCTTGATCGTGAAATAAATAAAAGCGATAGGGAGGTAGCGCAACTCTGCCGAGCCTTAGGCCTGTACATAGTTAACGGTAGGTTCAGAGGGGACTCCCTAGGGAGACTCACATACTCCTCAGCTCTTGGGTCTAGTGTGGTGGGCTATACAATCACTGACCTGGACCCCTGCGATATCAACGCATTCACTGTCAGGCAGCAATCCCCCCTCTCAGACCATAACCAAATAAATGTGTACCTTAAACTTTCTGCCCAAACTACAGACACAAAAAAGGAACCCAGTAAGCTACATAAAATAAACCAGACATACAGATGGGCCCCAGACAGTGGAGATAAATTC
>NW_028225184.1:7568124-7675624 GCF_052327205.1 Somniosus microcephalus
ATCTCCCTCTGCTGGGGTCTCGCTGTATCAGAGTACTCAGTCTCCCTTTATCTATCTCCCTGTGCTGGGGTCTCGCTGTATCAGAGTACTCAGTCTCACTTTTATCTATCTTCCTCTGCTGGGGTCTCGCTGTATCAGCGTACTCAGTCTCCCCTTTATCTATCTCCCTCTGCTGGGGTCTCTCTGTATCAGAGTACTCAGTCTCACCTTTATCTATTTCCCTCTGCTGGGGTCTCTCTGTGTCAGAGTACTCAGTCTCCCCTTTATCTATCTCCCTCTGCTGGGGTATCTCTGTATCAGAGAACTCAGTCTCACCTTTATCTATCTCCCTCTGCTGGGGTCTCTCTGTATCAGAGTACTCAGTCTCAACTTTATCTATCTCCCTCTGCTGGGGTCTCTCTGTATCAGAGTACTCAGTCTCCCTTTATCTATCTCCCTCTGCTGGGGTCTCTCTGTATCAGAGTACTCAGTCTCACCTTTATCTACCTCCCTCTGCTGGGGTCTCGCTGTATCAGAGTATTCAGTCTCACCTTTGTCTATCTCCCTCTGCTAGGGTCTCTTTGTATCAGAGTACTCAGTCTCCCCTTTATCTATCTCCCTCTGCTGGGGTCTCTCTGAATCAGAGTACTCAGTCTCACCTTTATCTACCTCCCTCTGCTGGGGTCTCTCTGCATCAGAGTACTCAGTCTCACCTTTATCTACCTCCCTCTGCTGGGGTCTCTCTGTATCAGAGTACTCAGTCTCCCCTTTATCTATCTCCCTCTGCTGGGGTCTCTCTGCATCAGAATACTCAGTCTCACCTTTATCTACCTCCCTCTGCTGGGGTCTCGCTGTATCAGAGTATTCAATCTCACCTTTATCTACCTCCCTCTGCTGGGGTCTCGCTGTATCAGAGTACTCAGTCTCCCCTTTATCTATCTCCCTCTGCTGGGGTCTCTCTGTATCGGAGTACTCAGTCTCCCCTTTATCTATCTCCCTCTGCTGGGGTCTCTCTGTATCAGAGTACTCAGTCTCCCTTTATCTATCTCCCTCTGCTGGGGTCTCGCTGTATCAGAGCACTCAGTCTCCCCTTTATCTATCTCCCTCTGCTAGCGTCTCTCTGTATCAGAGTACTCAATCTCCCTTTATCTATCTCCCTCTGCTGGGGTCTCTCTGTATCAGAGTACTCAGTCTCCCTTTATCTACCTCCCTCTGCTGGGGTCTCTCTGTATCAGAGTACTCAGTCTCCCTTTATCTATCTCCCTCTGCTGGGGTCTCGCTGTATTAGAGTACTCAGTCTCACCTTTATCTATCTCCCTCTGCTGGGGTCTCTCTGTATCATAGAAACATAGAGATAGGAACAGGAGTAGGCCATTCGGCCCTTCGAGCCTGCTCCGCCATTCAATGAGATCATGGCTGATCTTCGTCTGAGATCATGGCTGATCTTACCAGTTCAGTACCCCATCCCCGCCTTTGCTCCGTAACCCTTAATCCCCTTAGCCTTCAGAAATATATCCAATTCTCTCTTGAAAATATTTATTGAATTAGCCTTCACAGCCCTCTGTGGCAGGGAATTCCACAGGCTCACCACTCTTTGAGTGAAGAAATTCTTCCTCATCTCTGTTGTAAATGATTTGCCCGCTATTTTTATACTGTCGCCCCTGGTTCTGTGCTCCCCTGCCATTGGAAACATTCTCTCTGAATTCAGCCTGTCCAGGCCTGCCATAATTTTATATGTTTCGATGAGATCCCCTCTCAATCTTCTAAACTCCAGTGAGTACAAGCCCAAACTATTCAATCTCTCCTCGTAGGTCATTCCCGCCATTCCAGGTATCAGCCTGGTGAATCGCCGCTGCACTCTTTCCATGGCAAGAACATCCTTCCGCAGATGGGGCGACCAAAACTGTACACAATACTCCAGATGCGGTCTCACCAGCACCTTGTACAGCTGTAGTAAGGTATCCCTATTCCTATACTCGAACCCCCTTGATATGAAGGCCAACATACCATTTGCCTTCTTAATCGCCTGTTGCACCTGCATGCTCTCCTTCAGTGACTGGTGCACAAGAACACCCAGGTCCCTCTGCACTTCCCCATCTCCCAATCTATTGCCATTTAGATAATAATCCACCCTCCTGTTTTTACCCCCAAAGTGGATAACCTCGCATTTATCCACATTATAGTGCATCTGCCACGTATCCGCCCATTCCCCCAACCTGTCCAAATCGCACTGTAGCCTCCTGACATCCTCATCAGAGCCCACCCCTCCTCCTAGTTTAGTGTCGTCAGCGAATTTGGAAATATTGCATCCAATTCCCTGATCCAGATCATTTATATATATTGTGAACAGCTGGGGTCCCAGGACAGATCCTTGCGGCACCCCGCTGGTCACTGCCTGCCACTCCGAAAACGAGCCGTTTATTCCAACTCTCTGTTTTCTATCCGCCAGCCAGTTCTCTATCCACGTTAATACTTTGCCCCCAATCCCATGAGCCTTAATTTTGCATGATAATCTTTTGTGTGGAACCTTATCGAAGGCTTTCTGGAAGTCAAGGTACACCACATCCACTGGCTCTCCCCCATCTATTTTACCAGTTACTTCCTCAAAAAATTCCAGCAGATTAGTCAAACACGATTTACCCTTTGTAAATCCATGTTGACTCTGTCCAATCCTTTCCCCATTTGTCAAGTGCTCCGCTATTTTATCCTTAATAATGGACTCTAGCATTTTGCCCACAACCGATGTAAGGCTTACTGGTCTATAATTCCCTGCTTTCTCTCTACCCCCCTTTTTAAATATTGGGGTAACATTAGCTACCCTCCAATCCACGGGTACTGTTCCCGAGCCAATGGAGTTCCGGAAGATGATCCTTAGAGCATCTGCTATCTCCAGGGCCACCTCCTTAAGTACCCTAGGATGTAGTTTATCAGGCCCCGGGGATTTGTCGGCCTTCAGTCCCCTCAACTTACCCAACACCATATCCCTAGAGATACTAATTTCTGTCAGCTCCTCCCTCTCATTAGTCCCTATGTTTGCCGATATTCCTGGGAGGTTATTTGTGTCCTCCTTTGTGAATACAGAACCAAAGTATGAGTTTAATTGGTCTGCCATTTCCTTATTCTCCATTATATATTCTCCCGAATCGGACTGCAAGGGACCGACTTGGGATTTTACCAGTCTTTTCCTCCTGATATACCGATAAAAGCTTTTGCAGTCTGTCTTTATGTTTGCTGCAAGTTTACTTTCGTATTCTATTTTCCCCTTCCTGATTAATCCCTTTGTCCTCTTTTGCTGTATCCTGTACTGCCCCCAATCTTCCGGTCTGGTGCTTTTTTTTGCCAGTTGATATGCCCTTTTTTTTGATTTTATGCTGTCCCTAATTTCCCTCGTTATCCACGGTTGAGTCACCTTTTTAGGTTTATTTTTATGCCAAACCGGTATAAACATGTTCTGGAATTCTTCCATTCTATCTTTGAATGCTTGCCATTGTCTCTCCACTGTCAATCCCCCCAGAAACACCACCCAATCAATCTTACCCAATTCCCGTCTCAGACCCTCGTAATTCCCTTTATTTAAGTTCTGGACCTTAGTCTCTGATTCAATTTCCTCACTCTCCATCTCGACTGAGAGCTCGATCATATTATGATCGCTCTGACCCAAGGGGCCTCGTACAAGAAGATTGCTGATAAGTCCCTTCTCATTGCACAGTACCCAGTCTAAAATGGCCTGATCTCGAGTCGGCTCCTCGACATATTGGTCCAGATAACCGTCCCGAAAACATTCCAGGAATTCCTCCTCCTCAGAATTTTTACTAATTTGGGTAGTCCAATCAATATGTAAATTAAAGTCACCCATGATGACAGCTGTGCTCTTATCGCACGCTTCTCTAATTTCCCTTTTTATGCCTTCCCTCACCTCCATATTACTATTTGGAGGCCTATATATCACACCCACTAACGCTTTCCTCCCCTTGCTATTTCTCATTTCTACCCATACAGATTCCGTTTCATCCGAGTTAATATCCTTCCTTTCCATTGCATTAATCCCCTCCTTTACCAGCAATGCTACCCCACCTCCCCTACCTTTTTGCCGATCCTTCCTAAATATTGTATATCCCTGGATGTTAAGTTCCCAGCCTTGCCCACCCTGCAGCCACGTTTCTGTAATCCCAATCAAATCATACTTGTTTACCTCTATTTCCACAACTAATTCATCCACCTTGTTCCTAATGCTTCTAGCATTAAGATACAAAGCCTTCAGGCTTGCTTTTTTCACACTCTCATTATGAATTAGTTTGGCCCTTTGTGTTTCTCTCCTTTGCTTATTGCTTCTCACCTTTCTACCATCTATTTCTAACTTCATATGACTTCCCTCTTTTCCACTACCTAGGTTCCCATCCCCCTGCCAAATTAGTTTAAATCCTCCCGAACCGCCCTAGAAAATATTACCCCGAGGACATCGGCTCCCTCACAGTTCAGGTGTAGACCGTCCCCTTGGTACAGGTCACTCCTCCCCAAGAACTGGTTCCAATGCCTCAAGAATTTAAATCCCTCTCCCTTGCACCACTGCTCAAGCCACGTATTTAGCTTATCTATGTTACTCTCTCTAAACTTATTAGCTCGTGGCACTGGTAGCAATCCAGAGATTACTACCTTTGAGGTCCTACTTTTCAATTTAGCTCCTAACTCCCTAAATTCAGCTTGTAGGACCTCCTCCCTCTTTTTACCTACATCGTTGGTACCTACATGTACCACGACAACTGGCTGATCCCCCTCCCCCTTCAGAATGCTCTGCACCCGCTCCGAGACATCCTTGACCCTTGCACCAGGGAGGCAACATACCATCTTGGAGTCTCGGTCTCGGCCACAGAAACTCCTATCTATCCCCCTTACAATTGAATCCCCTATCACTATAGCCCTATCCCTCTTTTTCCCGCCCTTCTGTGCAGCAGAGCCAGTCATGGTGCCCTGAACCTGGCTGCTGGTGCCTTCCCCTGATAAGTCATCTCCCCCAACAGTACCCAAAACGGTAAACCTGTTTTGGAGGGAGATGACCGCAGGTGACTCCTGCACTACCTTCCTGCCTTTACCCTGCCTTTTGGTCACCCATTTACTGTCTGAGCTAGCCTTTACCTGCGGTGTGACCAACTCACTGAATGTGCTATCCACAACATCCTCAGCATCGCGTATGCTCCAGAGTGAGTCCATTCGCAGCTCCAGCGCCGCCATGCGGTCTGCTAGGAGCTGCAGCTGGACACACTTCCTGCACACATAGTTGTCAGAGTACTCAGTCTCCCTTTATCTACCTCCCTCTGCTGGGATCTCGCTGTATCAGAGTACTCAGTCTCCCCTTTATCTATCTCCCTCTGCTGGGGTCTCGCTGTATCAGAGTACTCAGTCTCCCCTTTATCTATCTGCCTCTGCTGGGGTCTCTCTGTATCAGAGTACTCAGTCTCACCTTTATCTATCTACCTCTGCTGGGGTCTCTCTGTGTCAGAGTACTCAGTCTCACCTTTATCTATCTCCCTCTGCTGGGGTCTCGCTGTATCAGAGTACTCAGTCTCACCTTTAACTATCTCCCTCTGCTGGGGGCTCTCTGTATCAGAGTACTCAGTCTCCCCTTTATCTATCTCCCTCTGCTGGGGTCTCTCTGTCTCAGAGTACTCAGTCTCACCTTTATCTATCTCCCTCTGCTGTGGTCTCTCTGTATCAGAGTACTCAGTCTCCCCTTTATCTATCTCCCTCTGCTGGGGTCTCTCTGTATCAGAGTACTCAGTCTCCCCTTTATCTATCTCCCTCTGCTGAGGTCTCGCTGCATCAGAGTACTCAGTCTCACCTTTATCTATCTCCCTCTGCTGGGGCTCTCTGTATCAGAGTACTCAGTCTCCCCTTTATCTATCTCCATCTGCTGGGGTCTCTCTGTATCAGAGTACTCAGTCTCCCTTTATCTATCTCCCTCTGCTGGGGTCTCTCTGTATCAGAGTACTCAGTCTCACCTTTATCTATCTCCCTCTGCTGGGGTCTCTCTGTATCAGAGTACTCAGTCTCACCTTTATCTATGTCCCTCTGCTGGGGTCTCTCTGTATCAGAGTACTCAGTCTCCCCTTTATCTATCTCCCTCTGCTGGGGTCTCTCTGTATCAGAGTACTCAGTCTCCCTTTATCTCTCTCCCTGTGCTGGGGTCTCTCTGTGTCAGAGTACTCAGTCTCCCTTTATCTATCTCCCTCTGCTGGGGTCTCGCTGTATCAGAGTACTCAGTCTCACTTTTATCTATCTCCCTCTGCTGGGGTCTCGCTGTATCAGCGTACTCAGTCTCCCCTTTATCTATCTCCCTCTGATGGGGTCTCTCTGTATCATAGTACTCAGTCTCCCTTTATCTATCTCCCTCTGCTGGGGTCTCGCTATATCAGAGTACTCAGTCTCACTTTTATCTATCTCCCTCTGCTGGGGTTTCGCTGTATCAGAGTACTCAGTCTCCCCTTTATCTATCTCCCTCTGCTGGGGTCTCTCTGTATCAGAGTACTCAGTCTCCCCTTTATCTATCTCCCTCTGCTGGGGTCTCTCTGTATCAGAGTACTCAGTCTCACCTATATCTATCTCCCTCTGCTGGGGTCTCTCTGTATCAGAGTACTCAGCCTCCCCTTTATCTATCTCCCTCTGCTGGGGTCTCTCTGTATCAGAGTACTCAGTCTCCCTTTATCTACCTCCCTCTGCTGGGGTCTCTCTGTATCAGAGTACTCAGTCTCACCTTTATCTATCTCCCTCTGCTGGGGTCTCTCTGTATCAGAGTACTCAGTCTCCCCTTTATCTATCTCCCTCTGCTGGTGTCTCTCTGTATCAGAGTACTCAGTCTCACCTTTATCTATCTCCCTCTGCTGGGGTCTCTCTGTATCAGAGTGCTCAGTCTCACCTTTATCTATCTCCCTCTGCTGTGGTCTCTCTGTATCAGAGTACTCAGTCTCACCTTTATCTATCTCCCTCTGCTGGGGTCTCGCTGTATCAGAGTACTCAGTCTCCCTTTATCTATCTCCCTCTGCTGTGGTCTCTCTGTATCAGAGTACTCAGTCTCACCTTTATCTATCTCCCTCTGCTGGGGTCTCTCTGTATCAGAGTTCTCAGTCTCCCTTTATCTATCTCCCTCTGCTGGGGTCTCTCTGTATCAGAGTACTCAGTCTTGTGGCGACACGCCACCACTGGACATAATCCGCTCACGGCGGCACAGACAGTCTAAGCAGAAGCCCCCAGCCGTGGGCCCATTCCTCCAGCAACTTGTTTCCCGCAGGGACAGGCTGCCGGGAGCACTTCCTGTCTGGGAAGTATTTAAGTGGATGCGCGGGCTTTTCTAGTTCCTGTTTGTCATGTGGTTGGAATAAAGCAGTTGTGTTTTCAATAGCTCTGGTCTCGACTCCCACATTTGCCTCGGTATCTCAACACTGGTGACCCCGACGCTCAGGACGAATCCTAAGCTAGCATGGCGGATACAAACGCAGTCACGGTTAAATTACCAGACTTTTGGGAGAACCTCGCCGAAGCCTGGTTCGTTCAAGCTGTGTCCAGATTCCGGCTGAAAGGCATTACAGTCGACGCCACGAAGTACGACTACCTCGTCGCCTCGCTCACCTACGCTACAGTCCCCAAGGTTTGGGCAGCGCTGCAGAATCCACCAACAGAGGGCAAGTACGAACATCTGAAGGCTGCGCGACTTAAAAAATTTCAAACGTCCTCTTACCAGCACCACTGCCAACTCCTGGACCTCCCCGGCCTTGGTGACGCTTCACCATCAGACCTGCTTTCCCACATGCTGTCCCTCTCAGACGACAAAAATCCCGGCGCCCTTTTTCGCACGCTTTTCATTCGGCAGCTCCCCGCCAGCATCCGCCCGCTCATTGTGGAGTCTGACTCCACGGACCTGAATGATATAGCCGAAAAGGCCGACCGGCTGCTTTCTGCAGAGGCCGCTCGCGACGTCGCGCCCGACCTCACGGCAACGACCACGCGGTCTTCCCGGGCCGCTAGGCCCGACCGCCCTACCACTCCGGGTCACTGCTACTACCACACCCGTTTTGGCGCTAGGGCTCAACGCTGCACGCCACCGTGTACCTTCAAACCCCCCCCCGCACCGGCCCCCGCGATGGCCGCGGGGCAGAAGGAGCCCCTACTGTACGTCACTGACGACAGAACCAACCGCCGATTTCTGTGCGACACAAGGGCCCAGCACAGCATCACCCCCGCCTCCGCCCTCGAGATCCAACGCGGCACACGGGGTATCACACTGGCTGCAGCCAACGGCTCTGAAATCCGCACATATGGCACCCGCATGGTCACGCTCGACCTCGCGGGCCGCCGCTACCGCTGGGAGTTCCTCACAGCCAAGGTCCTCTGCCCACTCATCGGCGCCGACTTCCTACGCGCCCACGGCCTCCTTGTCGACATTCCGAGGCACCGCCTCGTCGACATCAACACTATGGCCCCCATCCCCGGCGCCTTTACCCCGGCCCGTTCGGCCGGCCTGACGACCTACTGCCTCGCCAGAGCCACGTACGACTACTCGGCACTCCTAGCTGAGTTTCCCGCCCTCACTAACCCGACCTTTTCGGCCAAAGCCGCCAAGCACGGTGTGGAACACTATATCCCCACCACCGGCCCCCCAGTTTCTGCCCACGCCCGCAGACTCAACCCGGCCAAGCTGGAAATCGCGCGGGCCGAGTTCACCACCATGGAACAACTCGGCATCATCCGCCGCTCCAGCAGCCCTTGGGCCTCGCCCCTCCACATCGCCCCCAAGCCCGGCGGAGGCTGGCGCCCTTGCGGGGACTACCGCCGCCTCAATGACGCCACCACCCCCGATCGATACCCGGTGCCACACATCCAGGACTTCTCGGCCCGACTGGCCGGACGAACCGTCTTTTCCAAAGTCGACCTGGTGCGCGGGTACCACCAAATCCCCGTACACCCCGCGGACATCCCCAAAACGGCCGTCATCACCCCATTCGGCCTGTTCGAGTTCCTGAGGATGCCCTTCGGCCTCAAGAATGCAGCACAGGCTTTCCAGCGCCTTATGGACTCAGTCCTCCGGGACCTGAACTTCCTATTCGTCTATCTAGACGACATTCTCGTGGCCAGCTCCTCCAAACAGGAACACGTCGAACACCTTCGCATCCTGTTCGGGCGCCTAGCCCAACACGGGCTCATCCTCAGCCCGGCGAAGTGCCAATTCGGCCTAACCGAGATCGATTTTCTCGGTCACCACATCACCCCTGCTGGGGCCGTCCCTCTGCCTAACAAGGTGCAGGCCGTCCAGCAATTCCCCCGCCCCACAACCATCAAGGGCCTCCAGGAGTTCCTCGGGATGGTGAACTTCTACAACAGGTTCATCCCCAGAGCTGCAGCCCTCATGAAGCCCCTATACGACTCCCTCCAAGGAAAATCCGGCAAGATGGACGTAGCCTGGACCACTGACACGGCAGCCGCCTTCGACGCCACCAAAAACGCACTCGCCGACGCCACTCTGCTCGCGCACCCGAGGGCCGATGCCCGGGTCGCGCTCACCACCGACGCCTCCGACCACGCGGTCGGGGCCGTGTTCGAGCAGTGGGTCAATGGCGCGTGGCAGCCACTTGCCTTCTACAGCCACCAACTGCGCCCCCCGGAGGTCAAATACTCCACCTTCGACCGCGAGCTTCTCGCACTCCACCTGTCGGTCCGCCATTTCAGGTTCCTCCTGGAAGGCCACCCCTTCACCGCATATGTGGACCACAAGCCACTCACATACGCGATGGCCAAGCACACCGAACCCTGGTCCGCTAGGCAGCAACGCCAGCTCGCGGCCGTCTCCGAGTTTACTACGGACATTCAGCACGTCTCCGGTAGAGACAACATGGTCGCCGACTGCCTTTCCCGTCCCGCCGTCTGTGCGAATCACCTCGCGGTCGACTACGCACAACTAGCAGCGGCCCAGCTCACGGACCCAGACCTCCTCTCGGCGGCTACCAGCCTGCCAGGGCTATGCCTAGCCAAGGTCGCGCACGGGCCCGAAGCCACGGCAGTCACGTGCGACGTCTCACTCGGCCAACCCAGGCCGGTTGTCCCTGAGACCTGGCGCCACCGTGTTTTTGACGCGCTCCAAGGGCTCTCTCACCCGGGTTCCCGCGCATCCGTCAAACTCCTCTCCAAGCGCTTCGTCTGGCGCGGCCTCAGCAGAGATGTTCGGACTTGGGCCACCTCCTGCCTCGCCTGCCAATGGGCTAAGGTAAAGCTGCACACCAAAGCACCCCTGGGAGACTTCGAGGTACCCAGCCGCCGCTTCGACCACGTACACGTCGACATCGTCGGTCCCCTGCCGCCATCGCAAGGCCAAACTTATCTCCTCACGATGGTCGACCGCTACACACGCTGGCCTGAGGCAGTGCCGCTGACCTCCACCACCACTGCCGACATCGCCAGGGCGTTCGTTAACACCTGGGTTGCGAGTGTCGGCGTACCGGCCGACATAACCTCCGACAGAGGCGCCCAGTTCACCTCCGAACTCTGGACGGCCACAGCACGCAACCTCGGGGTGATGCTCCACCGCACCACGGCGTACCACCCGCAGGCCAACGGACTTTGTGAACGCTTCCACAGGTCACTCAAGGCATCACTCCGCGTCGGCCTGCAGGACAGTACCTGGACTGACCGCCTACCGTGGGTGCTACTCGGCCTACGCACCACGGTCAAGGAAGACCTCCAGTCCTCGGCAGCGGAGTTAGTCTACGGACAACCGCTGCGCGTCCCAGGCGAATTCCTTCCGGAGCCTACCAAGGCTTGGTCGGCCGAACAGCAGCGGCTCGACTCTTTCTCTTCCGCTCAGCAGTTCGCCCCACTTCCGGTCAACCAACACGGCGAACTCGCACCTCACGTCCCGCCAAATTTACAGCAGGCGCGCTTCGTCTTCGTGCGACACGACGCGCACCGCGGGCCCCTGCGACCCCCGTACGACGGTCCATACGAGGTACTACAAACCGGGGACAAGGTCTTCAAGCTGCGACTCGGCAACAGGGTCGAGACAGTCTCCATCGACCGGCTCAAACCAGCACACACAGAACCAGGGGAACAGGTCCCCGTGGCCCAGCCTCCAACTAGAGGCCGTCCCCCCGGCAAGCCAGCACAGCCGGCGGCGAACCACCCGACCCAACCAACCAGACCGGCGACCACTCAGAGCCGCTGCGGCAGAACCATTAGACCACAGTCACGACTCGTCCACTCCTCCTAAGCGGATTCTGGGGGGAGCTCTGTGGCGACACGCCACCACTGGACATAATCCGCTCACGGCGGCACAGACAGTCTAAGCAGAAGCCCCCAGCCGGGGGCCCTTTCCTCCAGCAACTTGTTTCCCGCAGGGAGAGGCTGCCGGGAACACTTCCTGTCTGGGAAGTATTTAAGTGGATGCGCGGGCTTTTCTAGTTCCTGTTTGTCATGTGGTTGGAATAAAGCAGTTTTGTTTTCAATAGCTCTGGTCTCGACTCCCACGTTTGCCGCGGTATCTCAACAGTCTCAATTTTATCTATCTCCCTCTGCTGGGGTCTCGCTGTATCAGAGTACTCAGTCTCACCTTTATCTATCTCCCTCTGCTGTGGTCTCTCTCTATCAGAGTACTCAGTCTCCCCTTTATCTATCTCCCTCTGCTGGGGTCTCGCTGTATCAGAGTACTCAGTCTCACCTTTATCTATCTCCCTCTGCTGGGGTCTCTCTGTATCAGAGTACTCAGTCTCCCCTTTATCTATCTCCCTCTGCTGGGGTCTCGCTGTATCAGAGTATTCAGTCTCACCTTTATCTATCTCCCTCTGCTGGGGTCTTGCTGTATCAGAGTACTCAGTCTCACCTTCACCTATCTCCCTCTGCTGGGGTCTCTCTGTATCAGAGTACTCAGTCTCACCTTTATCTATCTCCCTCTGCTGGGGTCTCTCTGTATCAGAGTACTCAGTCTCACCTTTATCTATCTCCCTCTGCTGGGGTCTCTCTGCATCAGAGTACTCAGTCTCACCTTTATCTATCTCCCTCTGCTGGGGTCTCTCTGTATCAGAGTACTCAGTCTCACCTTTATCTATCTCCCTCTGCTGGGGTCTCGCTGTATCAGAGTACTCAGTCTCCCCTTTATCTATCTCCCTCTGCTGGGGTCACTCTGTATCAGAGTACTCAGTCTCACCTTTATCTATCTCCCTCTCCTGGGGTCTCTCTGTATCAGAGTACTCAGTCTCACCTTTATCTATCTCCCTCTGCTGGGGTCACTCTGTATCAGAGTACTCAGTCTCACCTTTATCTATCTCCCTCTCCTGGGGTCTCTCTGTATCAGAGTACTCAGTCTCACCTTTATCTATCTCCCTCTGCTGGGGTCTCTCTGTATCAGAGTACTCAGTCTCACCTTTAACTATCTCCCTCTGCTGGGGTCTCGCTGTATCAGAGTACTCAGTCACCCCTTTATCTATCTCCCTCTCCTGGGGTCTCTCTGTATCAGAGTACTCAGTCTCACCTTTATCTATCTCCCTCTGCTGGGGTCTCTCTGTATCAGAGTACTCAGTCTCCCCTTTATCTATCTCCCTCTGCTGGGGTCTCGCTGTATCAGAGTACTCAGTCTCCCCTTTATCTACCTCCCTCTGCTGGGGTCTCTCTGTATCAGAGTACTCAGTCTCCCTTTATCTGTCTCCCTCTGCTGGGGTCTCGCTGTATCAGAGTACTCAGTCTCCCTTTATCTCCCTCCCTCTGCTGGGCTCTCTCTGGATCAGAGTACTCAGTCTCACCTTTATCTACCTCCCTCTGCTGGGGTCTCTCTATATCAGAGTACTCAGTCTCACCTTTATCTATCTCCCTCTGCTGGGGTCTCTCTGTATCAGAGTACTCAGTCTCACCTTTAACTATCTCCCTCTGCTGGGGTCTCTCTGTATCAGAGTACTCAGTCTCCCCTTTATCTATCTCCCTCTGCTGGGGTCTCTCTGTATCAGAGTACTCAGTCTCCCCTTTATCTATCTCCCTCTGCTGGGGTCTCTCTGTATCAGAGTACTCAGTCTCCCTTTATCTATCTCCCTCTGCTGGGGTCTCTCTGTATCAGAGTACTCAGTCTCCCTTTATCTATCTCCCTCTGCTGGGGTCTCGCTGTATCAGAGTACTCAGTCTCCCTTTATCTACCTGCCTCTGCTGGGGTCTCTCTGTATCAGAGTACTCAGTCTCCCCTTTATCTACCTCCCTCTGCTGGGGTCTCGCTGTATCAGAGTACTCAGTCTCACCTTTATCTATCTCCCTGTGCTGGGGTCTCTCTGTATCAGAGTACTCAGTCTCACCTTTATCTATCTCCCTCTGCTGGGGTCTCTCTGTATCAGAGTACTCAGTCTCCCTTTATCTGTCTCCCTCTGCTGGGGTCTCGCTGTATCAGAGTACTCAGTCTCCCTTTATCTACCTCCCTCTGCTGGGCTCTCTCTGTATCAGAGTACTCAGTCTCCCTTTATCTATCTCCCTCTGCTGGGGTCTCGCTGTATCAGAGTACTCAGTCTCCCCTTTATCTATCTCCCTCTGCTGGGGTCTCGCTCTGTCAGAGTACTCAGTCTCACCTTTATCTCTCTCCCTCTGCTGGGGTCTCTCTGTATCAGAGTACTCAGTCTCACCTTTATCTATCTCCCTCTGCTGGGGTCTCTCTGTATCAGAGTACTCAGTCTCCCCTTTATCTATCTCCCTCTGCTGGGGTCTCGCTGTATCAGAGTACTCAGTCTCCCCTTTATCTATCTCCCTCTGCTGGGGTCTCGCTCTGTCAGAGTACTCAGTCTCACCTTTATCTATCTCCCTCTGCTGGGGTCTCTCTATATCAGAGTACTCAGTCTCACCTTTATCTATCTCCCTCTGCTGGGGTCTCTCTGTATCAGAGTACTCAGTCTCACCTTTAACTATCTCCCTCTGCTGGGGTCTCTCTGTATCAGAGTACTCAGTCTCCCCTTTATCTATCTCCCTCTGCTGGGGTCTCTCTGTATCAGAGTACTCAGTCTCCCCTTCATCTATCTCCCTCTGCTGGGGTCTCTCTGTATCAGAGTACTCAGTCTCCCTTTATCTATCTCCCTCTGCTGGGGTCTCTCTGTATCAGAGTACTCAGTCTCCCTTTATCTATCTCCCTCTGCTGGGGTCTCGCTGTATCAGAGTACTCAGTCTCCCTTTATCTACCTGCCTCTGCTGGGGTCTCTCTGTATCAGAGTACTCAGTCTCCCTTTATCTATCTCCCTCTGCTGGGGTCTCGCTGTATCAGAGTACTCAGTCTCACCTTTATCTATCTCCCTCTGCTGGGCTCTCTCTGTATCAGAGTACTCAGTCTCACCTTTATCTATCTCCCTCTGCTGGGGTCTCTCTGTATCAGAGTACTCAGTCTCACCTTTATCTATCTCCCTCTGCTGGGGTCTCTCTGTATCAGAGTACTCAGTCTCCCCTTTATCTATCTCCCTCTGCTGGGGTCTCTCTGTATCAGAGTACTCAGTCTCCCCTTTATCTATCTCCCTCTGCTGGGGTCTCTCTGTATCAGAGTACTCAGTCTCACCTTTATCTACCTCCCTCTGCTGGGGTCTCTCTGTATCAGAGTACTCAGTCTCCCTTTATCTATCTCCCTCTGCTGGGGTCTCTCTGTATCAGAGTACCCAGTCTCCCTTTATCTATCTCCCTCTGCTGGGGTCTCGCTGTATCAGAGTACTCAGTCTCCCTTTATCTATCTCCCTCTGCTGGGGTCTCTCTTTATCAGAGTACTCAGTCTCCCTTTATCTATCTCCCTCTGCTGGGGTCTCTCTGTATCAGAGTACTCAGTCTCACCTTTATCTATCTCCCTCTGCTGGGGTCTCGCTGAATCAGAGTACTCAGTCTCACCTTTATCTATCTCCCTCTGCTGGGGTCTCGCTGTATCAGAGTACTCAGTCTCCCTTTATCAATCTCCCTCTGCTGGGGTCTCTCTGTATCAGAGTACTCAGTCTCACCTTTATCTATCTCCCTCTGCTGGGGTCTCTCTGTATCAGAGTACTCAGTCTCCCTTTATCTCTCTCCCTGTGCTGGGGTCTCTCTGTATCAGAGTACTCAATCTCACCTTTATCTATCTCCCTCTGCTGGGGACTCTCTGTATCAGAGTACTCAGTCTCCCCTTTATCTATCTCCCTCTGCTGGGGTCTCGCTGTATCAGAGTACTCAGTCTCCCTTTATCTATCTCCCTGTGCTGGGGTCTCGCTGTATCAGAGTACTCAGTCTCACTTTTATCTATCTTCCTCTGCTGGGGTCTCGCTGTATCAGCGTACTCAGTCTCCCCTTTATCTATCTCCCTCTGCTGGGGTCTCTCTGTATCAGAGTACTCAGTCTCACCTTTATCTATTTCCCTCTGCTGGGGTCTCTCTGTGTCAGAGTACTCAGTCTCCCCTTTATCTATCTCCCTCTGCTGGGGTATCTCTGTATCAGAGAACTCAGTCTCACCTTTATCTATCTCCCTCTGCTGGGGTCTCTCTGTATCAGAGTACTCAGTCTCAACTTTATCTATCTCCCTCTGCTGGGGTCTCTCTGTATCAGAGTACTCAGTCTCCCTTTATCTATCTCCCTCTGCTGGGGTCTCTCTGTATCAGAGTACTCAGTCTCACCTTTATCTACCTCCCTCTGCTGGGGTCTCGCTGTATCAGAGTATTCAGTCTCACCTTTGTCTATCTCCCTCTGCTAGGGTCTCTTTGTATCAGAGTACTCAGTCTCCCCTTTATCTATCTCCCTCTGCTGGGGTCTCTCTGAATCAGAGTACTCAGTCTCACCTTTATCTACCTCCCTCTGCTGGGGTCTCTCTGCATCAGAGTACTCAGTCTCACCTTTATCTACCTCCCTCTGCTGGGGTCTCTCTGTATCAGAGTACTCAGTCTCCCCTTTATCTATCTCCCTCTGCTGGGGTCTCTCTGCATCAGAATACTCAGTCTCACCTTTATCTACCTCCCTCTGCTGGGGTCTCGCTGTATCAGAGTATTCAATCTCACCTTTATCTACCTCCCTCTGCTGGGGTCTCGCTGTATCAGAGTACTCAGTCTCCCCTTTATCTATCTCCCTCTGCTGGGGTCTCTCTGTATCGGAGTACTCAGTCTCCCCTTTATCTATCTCCCTCTGCTGGGGTCTCTCTGTATCAGAGTACTCAGTCTCCCTTTATCTATCTCCCTCTGCTGGGGTCTCGCTGTATCAGAGCACTCAGTCTCCCCTTTATCTATCTCCCTCTGCTAGCGTCTCTCTGTATCAGAGTACTCAATCTCCCTTTATCTATCTCCCTCTGCTGGGGTCTCTCTGTATCAGAGTACTCAGTCTCCCTTTATCTACCTCCCTCTGCTGGGGTCTCTCTGTATCAGAGTACTCAGTCTCCCTTTATCTATCTCCCTCTGCTGGGGTCTCGCTGTATTAGAGTACTCAGTCTCACCTTTATCTATCTCCCTCTGCTGGGGTCTCTCTGTATCATAGAAACATAGAGATAGGAACAGGAGTAGGCCATTCGGCCCTTCGAGCCTGCTCCGCCATTCAATGAGATCATGGCTGATCTTCGTCTGAGATCATGGCTGATCTTACCAGTTCAGTACCCCATCCCCGCCTTTGCTCCGTAACCCTTAATCCCCTTAGCCTTCAGAAATATATCCAATTCTCTCTTGAAAATATTTATTGAATTAGCCTTCACAGCCCTCTGTGGCAGGGAATTCCACAGGCTCACCACTCTTTGAGTGAAGAAATTCTTCCTCATCTCTGTTGTAAATGATTTGCCCGCTATTTTTATACTGTCGCCCCTGGTTCTGTGCTCCCCTGCCATTGGAAACATTCTCTCTGAATTCAGCCTGTCCAGGCCTGCCATAATTTTATATGTTTCGATGAGATCCCCTCTCAATCTTCTAAACTCCAGTGAGTACAAGCCCAAACTATTCAATCTCTCCTCGTAGGTCATTCCCGCCATTCCAGGTATCAGCCTGGTGAATCGCCGCTGCACTCTTTCCATGGCAAGAACATCCTTCCGCAGATGGGGCGACCAAAACTGTACACAATACTCCAGATGCGGTCTCACCAGCACCTTGTACAGCTGTAGTAAGGTATCCCTATTCCTATACTCGAACCCCCTTGATATGAAGGCCAACATACCATTTGCCTTCTTAATCGCCTGTTGCACCTGCATGCTCTCCTTCAGTGACTGGTGCACAAGAACACCCAGGTCCCTCTGCACTTCCCCATCTCCCAATCTATTGCCATTTAGATAATAATCCACCCTCCTGTTTTTACCCCCAAAGTGGATAACCTCGCATTTATCCACATTATAGTGCATCTGCCACGTATCCGCCCATTCCCCCAACCTGTCCAAATCGCACTGTAGCCTCCTGACATCCTCATCAGAGCCCACCCCTCCTCCTAGTTTAGTGTCGTCAGCGAATTTGGAAATATTGCATCCAATTCCCTGATCCAGATCATTTATATATATTGTGAACAGCTGGGGTCCCAGGACAGATCCTTGCGGCACCCCGCTGGTCACTGCCTGCCACTCCGAAAACGAGCCGTTTATTCCAACTCTCTGTTTTCTATCCGCCAGCCAGTTCTCTATCCACGTTAATACTTTGCCCCCAATCCCATGAGCCTTAATTTTGCATGATAATCTTTTGTGTGGAACCTTATCGAAGGCTTTCTGGAAGTCAAGGTACACCACATCCACTGGCTCTCCCCCATCTATTTTACCAGTTACTTCCTCAAAAAATTCCAGCAGATTAGTCAAACACGATTTACCCTTTGTAAATCCATGTTGACTCTGTCCAATCCTTTCCCCATTTGTCAAGTGCTCCGCTATTTTATCCTTAATAATGGACTCTAGCATTTTGCCCACAACCGATGTAAGGCTTACTGGTCTATAATTCCCTGCTTTCTCTCTACCCCCCTTTTTAAATATTGGGGTAACATTAGCTACCCTCCAATCCACGGGTACTGTTCCCGAGCCAATGGAGTTCCGGAAGATGATCCTTAGAGCATCTGCTATCTCCAGGGCCACCTCCTTAAGTACCCTAGGATGTAGTTTATCAGGCCCCGGGGATTTGTCGGCCTTCAGTCCCCTCAACTTACCCAACACCATATCCCTAGAGATACTAATTTCTGTCAGCTCCTCCCTCTCATTAGTCCCTATGTTTGCCGATATTCCTGGGAGGTTATTTGTGTCCTCCTTTGTGAATACAGAACCAAAGTATGAGTTTAATTGGTCTGCCATTTCCTTATTCTCCATTATATATTCTCCCGAATCGGACTGCAAGGGACCGACTTGGGATTTTACCAGTCTTTTCCTCCTGATATACCGATAAAAGCTTTTGCAGTCTGTCTTTATGTTTGCTGCAAGTTTACTTTCGTATTCTATTTTCCCCTTCCTGATTAATCCCTTTGTCCTCTTTTGCTGTATCCTGTACTGCCCCCAATCTTCCGGTCTGGTGCTTTTTTTTGCCAGTTGATATGCCCTTTTTTTTGATTTTATGCTGTCCCTAATTTCCCTCGTTATCCACGGTTGAGTCACCTTTTTAGGTTTATTTTTATGCCAAACCGGTATAAACATGTTCTGGAATTCTTCCATTCTATCTTTGAATGCTTGCCATTGTCTCTCCACTGTCAATCCCCCCAGAAACACCACCCAATCAATCTTACCCAATTCCCGTCTCAGACCCTCGTAATTCCCTTTATTTAAGTTCTGGACCTTAGTCTCTGATTCAATTTCCTCACTCTCCATCTCGACTGAGAGCTCGATCATATTATGATCGCTCTGACCCAAGGGGCCTCGTACAAGAAGATTGCTGATAAGTCCCTTCTCATTGCACAGTACCCAGTCTAAAATGGCCTGATCTCGAGTCGGCTCCTCGACATATTGGTCCAGATAACCATCCCGAAAACATTCCAGGAATTCCTCCTCCTCAGAATTTTTACTAATTTGGGTAGTCCAATCAATATGTAAATTAAAGTCACCCATGATGACAGCTGTGCTCTTATCGCACGCTTCTCTAATTTCCCTTTTTATGCCTTCCCTCACCTCCATATTACTATTTGGAGGCCTATATATCACACCCACTAACGCTTTCCTCCCCTTGCTATTTCTCATTTCTACCCATACAGATTCCGTTTCATCCGAGTTAATATCCTTCCTTTCCATTGCATTAATCCCCTCCTTTACCAGCAATGCTACCCCACCTCCCCTACCTTTTTGCCGATCCTTCCTAAATATTGTATATCCCTGGATGTTAAGTTCC
This sequence comes from Somniosus microcephalus, assembly GCF_052327205.1. Taxonomy (NCBI): domain Eukaryota; kingdom Metazoa; phylum Chordata; class Chondrichthyes; order Squaliformes; family Somniosidae; genus Somniosus; species Somniosus microcephalus. The sequence goes on from NW_028225184.1 coordinate 7,587,357, forward strand.
CAGCCTTGCCCACCCTGCAGCCACGTTTCTGTAATCCCAATCAAATCATACTTGTTTACCTCTATTTCCACAACTAATTCATCCACCTTGTTCCTAATGCTTCTAGCATTAAGATACAAAGCCTTCAGGCTTGCTTTTTTCACACTCTCATTATGAATTAGTTTGGCCCTTTGTGTTTCTCTCCTTTGCTTATTGCTTCTCACCTTTCTACCATCTATTTCTAACTTCATATGACTTCCCTCTTTTCCACTACCTAGGTTCCCATCCCCCTGCCAAATTAGTTTAAATCCTCCCGAACCGCCCTAGAAAATATTACCCCGAGGACATCGGCTCCCTCACAGTTCAGGTGTAGACCGTCCCCTTGGTACAGGTCACTCCTCCCCAAGAACTGGTTCCAATGCCTCAAGAATTTAAATCCCTCTCCCTTGCACCACTGCTCAAGCCACGTATTTAGCTTATCTATGTTACTCTCTCTAAACTTATTAGCTCGTGGCACTGGTAGCAATCCAGAGATTACTACCTTTGAGGTCCTACTTTTCAATTTAGCTCCTAACTCCCTAAATTCAGCTTGTAGGACCTCCTCCCTCTTTTTACCTACATCGTTGGTACCTACATGTACCACGACAACTGGCTGATCCCCCTCCCCCTTCAGAATGCTCTGCACCCGCTCCGAGACATCCTTGACCCTTGCACCAGGGAGGCAACATACCATCTTGGAGTCTCGGTCTCGGCCACAGAAACTCCTATCTATCCCCCTTACAATTGAATCCCCTATCACTATAGCCCTATCCCTCTTTTTCCCGCCCTTCTGTGCAGCAGAGCCAGTCATGGTGCCCTGAACCTGGCTGCTGGTGCCTTCCCCTGATAAGTCATCTCCCCCAACAGTACCCAAAACGGTAAACCTGTTTTGGAGGGAGATGACCGCAGGTGACTCCTGCACTACCTTCCTGCCTTTACCCTGCCTTTTGGTCACCCATTTACTGTCTGAGCTAGCCTTTACCTGCGGTGTGACCAACTCACTGAATGTGCTATCCACAACATCCTCAGCATCGCGTATGCTCCAGAGTGAGTCCATTCGCAGCTCCAGCACCGCCATGCGGTCTGCTAGGAGCTGCAGCTGGACACACTTCCTGCACACATAGTTGTCAGAGTACTCAGTCTCCCTTTATCTACCTCCCTCTGCTGGGATCTCGCTGTATCAGAGTACTCAGTCTCCCCTTTATCTATCTCCCTCTGCTGGGGTCTCGCTGTATCAGAGTACTCAGTCTCCCCTTTATCTATCTGCCTCTGCTGGGGTCTCTCTGTATCAGAGTACTCAGTCTCACCTTTATCTATCTACCTCTGCTGGGGTCTCTCTGTGTCAGAGTACTCAGTCTCACCTTTATCTATCTCCCTCTGCTGGGGTCTCGCTGTATCAGAGTACTCAGTCTCACCTTTAACTATCTCCCTCTGCTGGGGGCTCTCTGTATCAGAGTACTCAGTCTCCCCTTTATCTATCTCCCTCTGCTGGGGTCTCTCTGTCTCAGAGTACTCAGTCTCACCTTTATCTATCTCCCTCTGCTGTGGTCTCTCTGTATCAGAGTACTCAGTCTCCCCTTTATCTATCTCCCTCTGCTGGGGTCTCTCTGTATCAGAGTACTCAGTCTCCCCTTTATCTATCTCCCTCTGCTGAGGTCTCGCTGCATCAGAGTACTCAGTCTCACCTTTATCTATCTCCCTCTGCTGGGGCTCTCTGTATCAGAGTACTCAGTCTCCCCTTTATCTATCTCCATCTGCTGGGGTCTCTCTGTATCAGAGTACTCAGTCTCCCTTTATCTATCTCCCTCTGCTGGGGTCTCTCTGTATCAGAGTACTCAGTCTCACCTTTATCTATCTCCCTCTGCTGGGGTCTCTCTGTATCAGAGTACTCAGTCTCACCTTTATCTATGTCCCTCTGCTGGGGTCTCTCTGTATCAGAGTACTCAGTCTCCCCTTTATCTATCTCCCTCTGCTGGGGTCTCTCTGTATCAGAGTACTCAGTCTCCCTTTATCTCTCTCCCTGTGCTGGGGTCTCTCTGTGTCAGAGTACTCAGTCTCCCTTTATCTATCTCCCTCTGCTGGGGTCTCGCTGTATCAGAGTACTCAGTCTCACTTTTATCTATCTCCCTCTGCTGGGGTCTCGCTGTATCAGCGTACTCAGTCTCCCCTTTATCTATCTCCCTCTGATGGGGTCTCTCTGTATCATAGTACTCAGTCTCCCTTTATCTATCTCCCTCTGCTGGGGTCTCGCTATATCAGAGTACTCAGTCTCACTTTTATCTATCTCCCTCTGCTGGGGTTTCGCTGTATCAGAGTACTCAGTCTCCCCTTTATCTATCTCCCTCTGCTGGGGTCTCTCTGTATCAGAGTACTCAGTCTCCCCTTTATCTATCTCCCTCTGCTGGGGTCTCTCTGTATCAGAGTACTCAGTCTCACCTATATCTATCTCCCTCTGCTGGGGTCTCTCTGTATCAGAGTACTCAGCCTCCCCTTTATCTATCTCCCTCTGCTGGGGTCTCTCTGTATCAGAGTACTCAGTCTCCCTTTATCTACCTCCCTCTGCTGGGGTCTCTCTGTATCAGAGTACTCAGTCTCACCTTTATCTATCTCCCTCTGCTGGGGTCTCTCTGTATCAGAGTACTCAGTCTCCCCTTTATCTATCTCCCTCTGCTGGTGTCTCTCTGTATCAGAGTACTCAGTCTCACCTTTATCTATCTCCCTCTGCTGGGGTCTCTCTGTATCAGAGTGCTCAGTCTCACCTTTATCTATCTCCCTCTGCTGTGGTCTCTCTGTATCAGAGTACTCAGTCTCACCTTTATCTATCTCCCTCTGCTGGGGTCTCGCTGTATCAGAGTACTCAGTCTCCCTTTATCTATCTCCCTCTGCTGTGGTCTCTCTGTATCAGAGTACTCAGTCTCACCTTTATCTATCTCCCTCTGCTGGGGTCTCTCTGTATCAGAGTTCTCAGTCTCCCTTTATCTATCTCCCTCTGCTGGGGTCTCTCTGTATCAGAGTACTCAGTCTTGTGGCGACACGCCACCACTGGACATAATCCGCTCACGGCGGCACAGACAGTCTAAGCAGAAGCCCCCAGCCGTGGGCCCATTCCTCCAGCAACTTGTTTCCCGCAGGGACAGGCTGCCGGGAGCACTTCCTGTCTGGGAAGTATTTAAGTGGATGCGCGGGCTTTTCTAGTTCCTGTTTGTCATGTGGTTGGAATAAAGCAGTTGTGTTTTCAATAGCTCTGGTCTCGACTCCCACATTTGCCTCGGTATCTCAACACTGGTGACCCCGACGCTCAGGACGAATCCTAAGCTAGCATGGCGGATACAAACGCAGTCACGGTTAAATTACCAGACTTTTGGGAGAACCTCGCCGAAGCCTGGTTCGTTCAAGCTGTGTCCAGATTCCGGCTGAAAGGCATTACAGTCGACGCCACGAAGTACGACTACCTCGTCGCCTCGCTCACCTACGCTACAGTCCCCAAGGTTTGGGCAGCGCTGCAGAATCCACCAACAGAGGGCAAGTACGAACATCTGAAGGCTGCGCGACTTAAAAAATTTCAAACGTCCTCTTACCAGCACCACTGCCAACTCCTGGACCTCCCCGGCCTTGGTGACGCTTCACCATCAGACCTGCTTTCCCACATGCTGTCCCTCTCAGACGACAAAAATCCCGGCGCCCTTTTTCGCACGCTTTTCATTCGGCAGCTCCCCGCCAGCATCCGCCCGCTCATTGTGGAGTCTGACTCCACGGACCTGAATGATATAGCCGAAAAGGCCGACCGGCTGCTTTCTGCAGAGGCCGCTCGCGACGTCGCGCCCGACCTCACGGCAACGACCACGCGGTCTTCCCGGGCCGCTAGGCCCGACCGCCCTACCACTCCGGGTCACTGCTACTACCACACCCGTTTTGGCGCTAGGGCTCAACGCTGCACGCCACCGTGTACCTTCAAACCCCCCCCCGCACCGGCCCCCGCGATGGCCGCGGGGCAGAAGGAGCCCCTACTGTACGTCACTGACGACAGAACCAACCGCCGATTTCTGTGCGACACAAGGGCCCAGCACAGCATCACCCCCGCCTCCGCCCTCGAGATCCAACGCGGCACACGGGGTATCACACTGGCTGCAGCCAACGGCTCTGAAATCCGCACATATGGCACCCGCATGGTCACGCTCGACCTCGCGGGCCGCCGCTACCGCTGGGAGTTCCTCACAGCCAAGGTCCTCTGCCCACTCATCGGCGCCGACTTCCTACGCGCCCACGGCCTCCTTGTCGACATTCCGAGGCACCGCCTCGTCGACATCAACACTATGGCCCCCATCCCCGGCGCCTTTACCCCGGCCCGTTCGGCCGGCCTGACGACCTACTGCCTCGCCAGAGCCACGTACGACTACTCGGCACTCCTAGCTGAGTTTCCCGCCCTCACTAACCCGACCTTTTCGGCCAAAGCCGCCAAGCACGGTGTGGAACACTATATCCCCACCACCGGCCCCCCAGTTTCTGCCCACGCCCGCAGACTCAACCCGGCCAAGCTGGAAATCGCGCGGGCCGAGTTCACCACCATGGAACAACTCGGCATCATCCGCCGCTCCAGCAGCCCTTGGGCCTCGCCCCTCCACATCGCCCCCAAGCCCGGCGGAGGCTGGCGCCCTTGCGGGGACTACCGCCGCCTCAATGACGCCACCACCCCCGATCGATACCCGGTGCCACACATCCAGGACTTCTCGGCCCGACTGGCCGGACGAACCGTCTTTTCCAAAGTCGACCTGGTGCGCGGGTACCACCAAATCCCCGTACACCCCGCGGACATCCCCAAAACGGCCGTCATCACCCCATTCGGCCTGTTCGAGTTCCTGAGGATGCCCTTCGGCCTCAAGAATGCAGCACAGGCTTTCCAGCGCCTTATGGACTCAGTCCTCCGGGACCTGAACTTCCTATTCGTCTATCTAGACGACATTCTCGTGGCCAGCTCCTCCAAACAGGAACACGTCGAACACCTTCGCATCCTGTTCGGGCGCCTAGCCCAACACGGGCTCATCCTCAGCCCGGCGAAGTGCCAATTCGGCCTAACCGAGATCGATTTTCTCGGTCACCACATCACCCCTGCTGGGGCCGTCCCTCTGCCTAACAAGGTGCAGGCCGTCCAGCAATTCCCCCGCCCCACAACCATCAAGGGCCTCCAGGAGTTCCTCGGGATGGTGAACTTCTACAACAGGTTCATCCCCAGAGCTGCAGCCCTCATGAAGCCCCTATACGACTCCCTCCAAGGAAAATCCGGCAAGATGGACGTAGCCTGGACCACTGACACGGCAGCCGCCTTCGACGCCACCAAAAACGCACTCGCCGACGCCACTCTGCTCGCGCACCCGAGGGCCGATGCCCGGGTCGCGCTCACCACCGACGCCTCCGACCACGCGGTCGGGGCCGTGTTCGAGCAGTGGGTCAATGGCGCGTGGCAGCCACTTGCCTTCTACAGCCACCAACTGCGCCCCCCGGAGGTCAAATACTCCACCTTCGACCGCGAGCTTCTCGCACTCCACCTGTCGGTCCGCCATTTCAGGTTCCTCCTGGAAGGCCACCCCTTCACCGCATATGTGGACCACAAGCCACTCACATACGCGATGGCCAAGCACACTGAACCCTGGTCCGCTAGGCAGCAACGCCAGCTCGCGGCCGTCTCCGAGTTTACTACGGACATTCAGCACGTCTCCGGTAGAGACAACATGGTCGCCGACTGCCTTTCCCGTCCCGCCGTCTGTGCGAATCACCTCGCGGTCGACTACGCACAACTAGCAGCGGCCCAGCTCACGGACCCAGACCTCCTCTCGGCGGCTACCAGCCTGCCAGGGCTATGCCTAGCCAAGGTCGCGCACGGGCCCGAAGCCACGGCAGTCACGTGCGACGTCTCACTCGGCCAACCCAGGCCGGTTGTCCCTGAGACCTGGCGCCACCGTGTTTTTGACGCGCTCCAAGGGCTCTCTCACCCGGGTTCCCGCGCATCCGTCAAACTCCTCTCCAAGCGCTTCGTCTGGCGCGGCCTCAGCAGAGATGTTCGGACTTGGGCCACCTCCTGCCTCGCCTGCCAATGGGCTAAGGTAAAGCTGCACACCAAAGCACCCCTGGGAGACTTCGAGGTACCCAGCCGCCGCTTCGACCACGTACACGTCGACATCGTCGGTCCCCTGCCGCCATCGCAAGGCCAAACTTATCTCCTCACGATGGTCGACCGCTACACACGCTGGCCTGAGGCAGTGCCGCTGACCTCCACCACCACTGCCGACATCGCCAGGGCGTTCGTTAACACCTGGGTTGCGAGTGTCGGCGTACCGGCCGACATAACCTCCGACAGAGGCGCCCAGTTCACCTCCGAACTCTGGACGGCCACAGCACGCAACCTCGGGGTGATGCTCCACCGCACCACGGCGTACCACCCGCAGGCCAACGGACTTTGTGAACGCTTCCACAGGTCACTCAAGGCATCACTCCGCGTCGGCCTGCAGGACAGTACCTGGACTGACCGCCTACCGTGGGTGCTACTCGGCCTACGCACCACGGTCAAGGAAGACCTCCAGTCCTCGGCAGCGGAGTTAGTCTACGGACAACCGCTGCGCGTCCCAGGCGAATTCCTTCCGGAGCCTACCAAGGCTTGGTCGGCCGAACAGCAGCGGCTCGACTCTTTCTCTTCCGCTCAGCAGTTCGCCCCACTTCCGGTCAACCAACACGGCGAACTCGCACCTCACGTCCCGCCAAATTTACAGCAGGCGCGCTTCGTCTTCGTGCGACACGACGCGCACCGCGGGCCCCTGCGACCCCCGTACGACGGTCCATACGAGGTACTACAAACCGGGGACAAGGTCTTCAAGCTGCGACTCGGCAACAGGGTCGAGACAGTCTCCATCGACCGGCTCAAACCAGCACACACAGAACCAGGGGAACAGGTCCCCGTGGCCCAGCCTCCAACTAGAGGCCGTCCCCCCGGCAAGCCAGCACAGCCGGCGGCGAACCACCCGACCCAACCAACCAGACCGGCGACCACTCAGAGCCGCTGTGGCAGAACCATTAGACCACAGTCACGACTCGTCCACTCCTCCTAAGCGGATTCTGGGGGGAGCTCTGTGGCGACACGCCACCACTGGACATAATCCGCTCACGGCGGCACAGACAGTCTAAGCAGAAGCCCCCAGCCGGGGGCCCTTTCCTCCAGCAACTTGTTTCCCGCAGGGAGAGGCTGCCGGGAACACTTCCTGTCTGGGAAGTATTTAAGTGGATGCGCGGGCTTTTCTAGTTCCTGTTTGTCATGTGGTTGGAATAAAGCAGTTTTGTTTTCAATAGCTCTGGTCTCGACTCCCACGTTTGCCGCGGTATCTCAACAGTCTCAATTTTATCTATCTCCCTCTGCTGGGGTCTCGCTGTATCAGAGTACTCAGTCTCACCTTTATCTATCTCCCTCTGCTGTGGTCTCTCTCTATCAGAGTACTCAGTCTCCCCTTTATCTATCTCCCTCTGCTGGGGTCTCGCTGTATCAGAGTACTCAGTCTCACCTTTATCTATCTCCCTCTGCTGGGGTCTCTCTGTATCAGAGTACTCAGTCTCCCCTTTATCTATCTCCCTCTGCTGGGGTCTCGCTGTATCAGAGTATTCAGTCTCACCTTTATCTATCTCCCTCTGCTGGGGTCTTGCTGTATCAGAGTACTCAGTCTCACCTTCACCTATCTACCTCTGCTGGGGTCTCTCTGTATCAGAGTACTCAGTCTCACCTTTATCTATCTCCCTCTGCTGGGGTCTCTCTGTATCAGAGTACTCAGTCTCACCTTTATCTATCTCCCTCTGCTGGGGTCTCTCTGCATCAGAGTACTCAGTCTCACCTTTATCTATCTCCCTCTGCTGGGGTCTCTCTGTATCAGAGTACTCAGTCTCACCTTTATCTATCTCCCTCTGCTGGGGTCTCGCTGTATCAGAGTACTCAGTCTCCCCTTTATCTATCTCCCTCTGCTGGGGTCACTCTGTATCAGAGTACTCAGTCTCACCTTTATCTATCTCCCTCTCCTGGGGTCTCTCTGTATCAGAGTACTCAGTCTCACCTTTATCTATCTCCCTCTGCTGGGGTCACTCTGTATCAGAGTACTCAGTCTCACCTTTATCTATCTCCCTCTCCTGGGGTCTCTCTGTATCAGAGTACTCAGTCTCACCTTTATCTATCTCCCTCTGCTGGGGTCTCTCTGTATCAGAGTACTCAGTCTCACCTTTAACTATCTCCCTCTGCTGGGGTCTCGCTGTATCAGAGTACTCAGTCACCCCTTTATCTATCTCCCTCTCCTGGGGTCTCTCTGTATCAGAGTACTCAGTCTCACCTTTATCTATCTCCCTCTGCTGGGGTCTCTCTGTATCAGAGTACTCAGTCTCCCCTTTATCTATCTCCCTCTGCTGGGGTCTCGCTGTATCAGAGTACTCAGTCTCCCCTTTATCTACCTCCCTCTGCTGGGGTCTCTCTGTATCAGAGTACTCAGTCTCCCTTTATCTGTCTCCCTCTGCTGGGGTCTCGCTGTATCAGAGTACTCAGTCTCCCTTTATCTCCCTCCCTCTGCTGGGCTCTCTCTGGATCAGAGTACTCAGTCTCACCTTTATCTACCTCCCTCTGCTGGGGTCTCTCTATATCAGAGTACTCAGTCTCACCTTTATCTATCTCCCTCTGCTGGGGTCTCTCTGTATCAGAGTACTCAGTCTCACCTTTAACTATCTCCCTCTGCTGGGGTCTCTCTGTATCAGAGTACTCAGTCTCACCTTTATCTATCTCCCTCTGCTGGGGTCACTCTGTATCAGAGTACTCAGTCTCACCTTTATCTATCTCCCTCTCCTGGGGTCTCTCTGTATCAGAGTACTCAGTCTCACCTTTATCTATCTCCCTCTGCTGGGGTCTCTCTGTATCAGAGTACTCAGTCTCACCTTTAACTATCTCCCTCTGCTGGGGTCTCGCTGTATCAGAGTACTCAGTCACCCCTTTATCTATCTCCCTCTCCTGGGGTCTCTCTGTATCAGAGTACTCAGTCTCACCTTTATCTATCTCCCTCTGCTGGGGTCTCTCTGTATCAGAGTACTCAGTCTCCCCTTTATCTATCTCCCTCTGCTGGGGTCTCGCTGTATCAGAGTACTCAGTCTCCCCTTTATCTACCTCCCTCTGCTGGGGTCTCTCTGTATCAGAGTACTCAGTCTCCCTTTATCTGTCTCCCTCTGCTGGGGTCTCGCTGTATCAGAGTACTCAGTCTCCCTTTATCTCCCTCCCTCTGCTGGGCTCTCTCTGGATCAGAGTACTCAGTCTCACCTTTATCTACCTCCCTCTGCTGGGGTCTCTCTATATCAGAGTACTCAGTCTCACCTTTATCTATCTCCCTCTGCTGGGGTCTCTCTGTATCAGAGTACTCAGTCTCACCTTTAACTATCTCCCTCTGCTGGGGTCTCTCTGTATCAGAGTACTCAGTCTCCCCTTTATCTATCTCCCTCTGCTGGGGTCTCTCTGTATCAGAGTACTCAGTCTCCCCTTTATCTATCTCCCTCTGCTGGGGTCTCTCTGTATCAGAGTACTCAGTCTCCCTTTATCTATCTCCCTCTGCTGGGGTCTCTCTGTATCAGAGTACTCAGTCTCCCTTTATCTATCTCCCTCTGCTGGGGTCTCGCTGTATCAGAGTACTCAGTCTCCCTTTATCTACCTGCCTCTGCTGGGGTCTCTCTGTATCAGAGTACTCAGTCTCCCCTTTATCTACCTCCCTCTGCTGGGGTCTCGCTGTATCAGAGTACTCAGTCTCACCTTTATCTATCTCCCTGTGCTGGGGTCTCTCTGTATCAGAGTACTCAGTCTCACCTTTATCTATCTCCCTCTGCTGGGGTCTCTCTGTATCAGAGTACTCAGTCTCCCTTTATCTGTCTCCCTCTGCTGGGGTCTCGCTGTATCAGAGTACTCAGTCTCCCTTTATCTACCTCCCTCTGCTGGGCTCTCTCTGTATCAGAGTACTCAGTCTCCCTTTATCTATCTCCCTCTGCTGGGGTCTCGCTGTATCAGAGTACTCAGTCTCCCCTTTATCTATCTCCCTCTGCTGGGGTCTCGCTCTGTCAGAGTACTCAGTCTCACCTTTATCTCTCTCCCTCTGCTGGGGTCTCTCTGTATCAGAGTACTCAGTCTCACCTTTATCTATCTCCCTCTGCTGGGGTCTCTCTGTATCAGAGTACTCAGTCTCCCCTTTATCTATCTCCCTCTGCTGGGGTCTCGCTGTATCAGAGTACTCAGTCTCCCCTTTATCTATCTCCCTCTGCTGGGGTCTCGCTCTGTCAGAGTACTCAGTCTCACCTTTATCTATCTCCCTCTGCTGGGGTCTCTCTATATCAGAGTACTCAGTCTCACCTTTATCTATCTCCCTCTGCTGGGGTCTCTCTGTATCAGAGTACTCAGTCTCACCTTTAACTATCTCCCTCTGCTGGGGTCTCTCTGTATCAGAGTACTCAGTCTCCCCTTTATCTATCTCCCTCTGCTGGGGTCTCTCTGTATCAGAGTACTCAGTCTCCCCTTCATCTATCTCCCTCTGCTGGGGTCTCTCTGTATCAGAGTACTCAGTCTCCCTTTATCTATCTCCCTCTGCTGGGGTCTCTCTGTATCAGAGTACTCAGTCTCCCTTTATCTATCTCCCTCTGCTGGGGTCTCGCTGTATCAGAGTACTCAGTCTCCCTTTATCTACCTGCCTCTGCTGGGGTCTCTCTGTATCAGAGTACTCAGTCTCCCTTTATCTATCTCCCTCTGCTGGGGTCTCGCTGTATCAGAGTACTCAGTCTCACCTTTATCTATCTCCCTCTGCTGGGCTCTCTCTGTATCAGAGTACTCAGTCTCACCTTTATCTATCTCCCTCTGCTGGGGTCTCTCTGTATCAGAGTACTCAGTCTCACCTTTATCTATCTCCCTCTGCTGGGGTCTCTCTGTATCAGAGTACTCAGTCTCCCCTTTATCTATCTCCCTCTGCTGGGGTCTCTCTGTATCAGAGTACTCAGTCTCACCTTTATCGATCTCCCTCTGCTGGATTCTCACTGTATCAGAGTACTCAGTTTCCCCTTTATCTATCTCCCTCTGCTGGGGTCTCTCTGTATCAGAGTACTCAGTCTCACCTTTGTCTATCTCCCTCTGCTGGGGTCTCTCTGTATCAGAGTACTCAGTCTCACCTTTATCTATCTCCCTCTCCTGATCTCTCTCTGTATCACTGCTCACTCAGTTACATACCTCTCCCTGCGTGTCACTGCTCCCTCTACACTGTCCCACCAACACTCCCAGGGTAGTTATAGCACGGGTTAGATACAGAATAAGGCTCCCTCAACAGTAATAGAACCATAGAATCATATAAATTAAGAGCACAGAAGGAGGCCATTTGACCCAACGTATCCGTACTGCGGACAAAGAACTATCCACTCTAATCCCATTTCCCAGCACTTGGTCCATAGCCTTGAAGGTAATGGCCTTTCAAGTGCACATCCAAGCACTTTTCAAATGTGATCGTGGTCTTTGTCTCTACCAGCCTTTTATGCAGTGACTTCCAGACCCCCATCAATATGTGGGTGAAAAACATTCTCCTCAAATTCCCTCTAAACTTGCGACCAACTGCATTAAATCTCTGCCCCCTTGATTTTGACCCTTCAGCTAAGGGAAAAGGTCCTTCTATCCAATCTCTCTAGGCCCCTCATAATTTATTCACTTCAATTATGTCTCCCCTCAGCGTCCTCTGTTTCCTGTGATATAGAGGCACTGGAGAAGGTGGTAGAACGATTGGCAAGGATGATCCCGGAACTGAGAGGATATACTTATCAGGAAAGGCTGAACAGGCTGTGACTCTTTTCACAAGAAAACAGAGAATGCTGATGGCTGACCTGAGAGAGGCCTTTCAGATTATGAAAACGTTATACAGGATGGTCGTGTTGAAAATGTTTCCCCTTGTGGTATTCTAAAGCTAGACGCCATCAATATAAGATAGTCACTAATAAATCCAATAGGGAATTCAGCAGAATCTTCCTGGTAGTGGTGAGAATATGGAATTAGCTACCACATCGTGTAGTTGAGGAAAATATCAAAGATGCATTTAAGGAGAAGCTCAATAAACACATGAGGGAGAAATGAATAGTAGGTTGTGCTAATATCGTTAGACGAAGAGGAGTGGGAGGAGGCTTGAATGGAGCATAAACACCAGCACAGACCACTTGTGCTGAATGGCCTTTTCCTGTGCTATAGACTGGAGGTAATTCTATATAACTCTATGTAACTATATCTTTTGACTCCTGACGAGGGGGAGGGAGGGCGGGGGGGAGGGGAGGGGGAGGGCGGGGGGGACGGGAGGGCGGGGGAGGGGGGGAGGAGGGGAGGAGGGGAGGGGGGAGGAGGAGAGAGGAGGGGGGGAAGAAGGGGCGGGGGGAGGGAGGGGAGGAGGGGAGAGGAGGGGGGGAGAGGAGGGGGGAGGGGAGGGGAAGGGGGAGAGTCCACGAGCCCCCTGATCCCCGTCCCCCCAAACTCCCGAGCCCCCTGATCCCCACCCCCCGAAGTCCAGAGGTTGGCCCCCCCGCCGAGGCTCGCCGGCCCCCCTGCCGAGGCTCGCCCGCCCCCCCCCCCGAGGCTCGCCCGCCCCCCCCCCCCAAGGCTCGCCCGCCCGCCCCCCCCCCACCAACCAAGCACCGAACTCCGGAGGCGCGATCTTCCGAGCACCGGCCTCCCGAGCTGGCTTCAAGATTGCGGCTGTGCGAGACGGCCGGAGGGCCCGGTTGCCAGGGTAACCATTGATGCTGACCAAGCCCCGCCCCCCGGCCAAGCCAGAGAGAGAGAGACGCCGCGTCTCAGCTGCTCCTGCTGCGCGCGCACCCTTTAGTAAGGTAGCGGCGCTGGGCTGAGGCCCGCCCCTCCAGCCTTCGAGTGGGGTCGGGAGGTGCCTAGCTCGGGCGTGGGTGTGGAGGAGACGCCGAGGCTTGGAGGCCTACCTGGAAAAACGGGGAAAGGTAGGAAAATTAATGAGATGAGATAAGTTAATTACTTTCTAAATCATTTTTTTGAAAAACAATATGTGCTTTAAAAGCAACGTTTTTTTTAAAGACGCAGAAAGCGGGAAAAAGAAAGGAAAAGTTTGGAATCAAGATGGCGGCGACTCACCTCGGTTCAGAACGATAAGGCCCGCCCACACACGCACCGATTGGTCGACCGTCAGGTCACCAAAGCGTAGGATTGGTCAATCATCCCATCACTCGACCGTAGGAGGGCCCAGCTGCACGCAGCAGCAAGCCGCCGTACGATTGGTCGACCTCGAGGTCACTCTATCGCTAATGAGCGGATAATGAGATGCTAATGAGCGGAATGTTGAAGGTTTTTCGGATACCGCGGGCGCGATTTTAGCCCGGCCGAAATGTAAATACGCTTAAAACCATCTCGGAAGCGTAAGCTTTCTTTGGAGGTAACGCGCGCCTAGGTACGCCCTGTAACTTTCGAGCGCATAGCCCGCCAGACGCACACGCGATGACAGACAGACAGACAGACAGAAGGACAGAAGGACAGATGTACTGATTTATATATATAGATGAGTTAACAACTGCCTTAAAGTGATATACACAGGACTGTCACACAAACACATTAAATCTTCATGGAATAATTACTAGTAATTTTTAGACTGGAAACTGAAATATGCCGTTTCACGTTCAGTCAGGAATAGATGCAGTTTTACACCAATCTCTGATTTGACAGCACGTTTACAGCATTCACCGTTGTTCTACCTGAATCTAAACACAGCTGTAAAGTAACCTTATGTTCCGTGCCTAGGATCTCTGACAAATGGAAGATAGTGTCTGGGACACATTAATGATTAACCCGCACGGGGACTTTGCTGTCAGAGAAGGAAAACGACAAAGTCCAAAGTGCCATTTGCCCCACTCAGTGTGGGCTTGAAATATTGTGTCCAGGCTGATGATCTGTTCTCACCATACGATCCTTCCCCCCACATTGATCTTTCTGAGCTCCAGCCAGGTGATTCTAAATACCCAGGTGGCAAAGACAAAAATCTACATTTTCCCAGCCCTGAGGAGACGGGTTTGGAGGCGGGACAATTGACAAAATGTTAAAAACTGAGGGCAGTTTCAGAACCCGCATCCGTGCTCAGGAGGCTGGATGAAGAAATTCACCCCTTCCCACAAATAGAGCAGGTCTCCCAGTGTGAACCCGCTGGTGTGTCAGCAGGCTGGATGGCCGAATGAATCCTTTCCCACACACAGAGCAGTGGGAGGCGTTCAAGGAGGAGATCCGGACAGTTCAGAACAAATATGTGCATTTAATATGTAGGGTAAAGAAAAAAAGGGAGTCGTTTGACAGAAACCGCGAGCTAAATACTGCAGGATCTTTAGCGGAGTACAGAAAGTGCAGGGGTGCAGTGAAAAAAGATGTTAGGAAAGCAAAGGGAGAGCATGAGAAATTCTTGGCAAGACAAATCAAGGATAACCCAAAGGTGTTTTATAAATATATTAAGAGTAAGAGGATAACTAAAGAAAGTATAGCGCCTATTAGAGATCAACAGGGTACTCATTCTGTGGAGGCGGGAGGTGTCGGTAGGTTTCTTAATGATTAGTTTGCGTCTGTTTTCACAACGGAGAGTGGCGATGCAGACATTGCTATCACGGAGGAGGAGTGTGAAATGTTAGATAAAATAAATATACTGAGAGAGGAGATATTAAGGGGTTTAGCAGCTTTAAAAGTGTATAAATCCTCAGGCCCAGATGAAATGCATTCCAGGCTGTTAAGCGAAACAAAAGAGGAAATTGCAGAGTCCCTGACCATCATTTTCTAATCCACTCTGGCTTCAGTTGTGGTGCCGGAGGACTGGAGGACTGCTAATGTGGTACCCTTGTTTAAAAAGAGAGAAAAGGATAGACCGAGTAATTATAGGTCAGTCACCTAACCTCGGTGGTGGGAAAGTTCTTGGAAAGAATTCTGAAGGACAGGAAACATCTTCATTTAGAATGCCACCGATTAATCAAGAATAGTCTACAGGGAGTTATTAAGGGATGGTCGTATCTGACAAACTTGATTGAATTTTTTGAGGTGGTAACAAGGAGGGTAGATGAGGGTAGTGCGTTTGATATAGTGCATATGGCTTTTGATAAGCTTCCACATGGCTGACTGGTCACAAAGTTAAAAGGCCATAGGATCCAGTGCAAAATGTCAATTTGAATTCGAAGCTGAGTCGGAGGCACGAGGTAGGTTGTAATGGTTGATCGGTGTTGTTGTGACTGGAAGGCTGTTTCCAGTGGGGTTCCGCAGGGCTCAGTACTAGGTCCCTTGCTTTTTGTGGTATATATCAATGGTCTAGACTTGAATATAAGGGTTATGGTTAAGAAGTTTGCTGATGGGGAGTCATATGAAGTCAGAAATAGATGGTAGAAAGGTGAGAAGCAATAAGCAAAGGAGAGAAACACAAAGGGCCAAACTAATTCATAATGAGAGTGTGAAAAAAGCAAGCCTGAAGGCTTTGTATCTTAATGCTAGAAGCATTAGGAACAAGGTGGATGAATTAGTTGTGGAAATAGAGGTAAACAAGTATGATTTGATTGGGATTACAGAAACGTGGCTGCAGGGTGGGCAAGGCTGGGAACTTAACATCCAGGGATATACAATATTTAGGAAGGATCGGCAAAAAGGTAGGGGAGGTGGGGTAGCATTGCTGGTAAAGGAGGGGATTAATGCAATGGAAAGGAAGGATATTAACTCGGATGAAACGGAATCTGTATGGGTAGAAATGAGAAATAGCAAGGGGAGGAAAACATTAGTGGGTGTGATATATAGGCCTCCAAATAGTAATATGGAGGTGAGGGAAGGCATAAAAAGGGAAATTAGAGAAGCGTGCGATAAGAGCACAGCTGTCATCATGGGTGACTTTAATTTACATATTGATTGGACTACCCAAATTAGTAAAAATTCTGAGGAGGAGGAATTCCTGGAATGTTTTCGGGACGGTTATCTGGACCAATATGTCGAGGAGCCGACTCGAGATCAGGCCATTTTAGACTGGGTATTGTGCAATGAGAAGGGACTTATCAGCAATCTTCTTGTACGAGGCCCCTTGGGTCAGAGCGATCATAATATGATCGAGCTCTCAGTCGAGATGGAGATTGAGGACTAAGGTCCAGAACTTAAATAAAGGGAATTACGAGGGTCTGAGACGGGAATTGGGTAAGATTGATTGGGTGGTGTTTCTGGGGGGATTGACAGTGGAGAGACAATGGCAAGCATTCAAAGATAGAATGGAAGAATTCCAGAACATGTTTATACCGGTTTGGCATAAAAATAAACCTAAAAAGGTGACTCAACCGTGGATAACGAGGGAAATTAGGGACAGCATAAAATCAAAAAAAAGGGCATATCAACTGGCAAAAAAAAGCACCAGACCGGAAGATTGGGGGCAGTACAGATACAGCAAAAGAGGACAAAGGGATTAATCAGGAAGGGGAAAATAGAATACGAAAGTAAACTTGCAGCAAACATAAAGACAGACTGCAAAAGCTTTTATCGGTATATCAGGAGGAAAAGACTGGTAAAATCCCAAGTCGGTCCCTTGCAGTCCGATTCGGGAGAATATATAATGGAGAATAAGGAAATGGCAGACCAATTAAACTCATACTTTGGTTCTGTATTCACAAAGGAGGACACAAATAACCTCCCAGGAATATCGGCAAACATAGGGACTAATGAGAGGGAGGAGCTGACAGAAATTAGTATCTCTAGGGATATGGTGTTGGGTAAGTTGAGGGGACTGAAGGCCGACAAATCCTCGGGGCCTGATAAACTACATCCTAGGGTACTTAAGGAGGTGGCCCTGGAGATAGCAGATGCTCTAAGGATCATCTTCCGGAACTCCATTGACTCGGGAACAGTACCCGTGGATTGGAGGGTAGCTAATGTTACCCCAATATTTAAAAAGGGGGGTAGAGAGAAAGCAGGGAATTATAGACCAGTAAGCCTTACATCGGTTGTGGGCAAAATGCTAGAGTCCATTATTAAGGATAAAATAGCGGAGCACTTGACAAATGGGGAAAGGATCGGACAGAGTCAACATGGATTTACAAAGGGTAAATCGTGTTTGACTAATCTGCTGGAATTTTTTGAGGAAGTAACTGGTAAAATAGATGGGGGAGAGCCAGTGGATGTGGTGTACCTTGACTTCCAGAAAGCCTTCGATAAGGTTCCACACAAAAGATTATCATGCAAAATTAAGGCTCATGGAATTGGGGGCAAAGTATTAACGTGGATAGAGAACTGGCTGGCGGATAGAAAACAGAGAGTTGGAATAAACGGCTCGTTTTCGGAGTGGCAGGCAATGACCAGCGGGGTGCCGCAAGGATCTGTCCTGGGACCCCAGCTGTTCACAATATATATAAATGATCTGGATCAGGGAATTGGATGCAATATTTCCAAATTCGCTGACGACACTAAACTAGGAGGAGGGGTGGGCTCTGATGAGGATGTCAGGAGGCTACAGTGCGATTTGGACAGGTTGGGGGAATGGGCGGATACGTGGCAGATGCACTATAATGTGGATAAATGCGAGGTTATCCACTTTGGGGGTAAAAACAGGAGGGTAGATTATTATCTAAATGGCAATAGATTGGGAGATGGGGAAGTGCAGAGGGACCTGGGTGTTCTTGTGCACCAGTCACTGAAGGAGAGCATGCAGGTGCAACAGGCGATTAAGAAGGCAAATGGTATGTTGGCCTTCATATCAAGGGGGTTCGAGTATAGGAATAGGGATACCTTACTACAGCTGTACAAGGTGCTGGTGAGACCGCATCTGGAGTATTGTGTACAGTTTTGGTCGCCCCATCTGCGGAAGGATGTTCTTGCCATGGAAAGAGTGCAACGGCGATTCACCAGGCTGATACCTGGAATGGCGGGAATGACCTACGAAGAGAGATTAAATAGTTTGGGCTTGTACTCACTGGAGTTTAGAAGATTGAGAGGGGATCTCATCGAAACATATAAAATTATGGCAGGCCTGGACAGGCTGAATTCAGAGAGAATGTTTCCAATGGCCGGGGAGCACAGAACCAGGGGCCACAGTCTAAAAATAGCGGGCAAATCATTTAAAACAGAGATGAGGAAGAATTTCTTCACTCAAAGAGTGGTGAGCCTGTGGAATTCCCTGCCACAGAGGGCTGTGAAGGCTAATTCAATAAATATTTTCAAGAGAGAATTGGATATATTTCTGAAGGCTAAGGGGATTAAGGGTTACGGAGAAAAGGCGGGGACGGGGTACTGAACTGGTAAGATCAGCTATGATCTCAGACGAAGATCAGCCATGATCTCATTGAATGGCGGAGCAGGCTCGAAGGGCCGAATGGCCTACTCCTGTTCCTATCTCTATGTTTCTATGTTTCTATGATACTAAAATCAGCTGTACGCTTGAAACTGAAGAAGGAAGCTGTAGACTGCAGGAACATATCAATAAATTGGTCAGGTGAGCAGAACATTGGCAATTGGAATTCAATCCGGGGATGTGTGAGGTAATCTAGTTGGGGAGGGCTAACAAGGAAAGGCAATACACTTTAAATGGTAGGACACTGAGTAGTGCAGAGGAACAATGGAACCTTGGAGTGCATGTTCACAGATTCCTGAAGGTAGCAGGCCAGGTAGATAAGGTGCTTGAGAAGGGATACGGAATGCTTGCCTTTATTAGCCGTGGCATAGAATAAAATAGCAGGGGTGATATCCTTCAACTGTATGAAACACCAGTTAGGCCTCAGCTAGAGTATTGCGTGCAGTTCTGGTCACCACATTACAGGACAGATGTGATTGCACTAGAGAGGGCATGGAAGAGATTTACAAGGATGTTGCCGTGAGTAGAGAATCTTAGCTATGAGGAAAGACTGGATCGGCTGGGTTTGTTTTCTGTTAAACAGAGGAGGTTGAGGCGAGACCTTATTGAGGTGTATAAACTCATAAGGAGCCTAGATAAAGTGGATGGAAGGGACGTATATCCCTCAGCACAGCGGTCAGAACCTGGGGGCACTGATTTAAAGGAATTGGTGGAAGGGTTAGAGGGAATTTGAGAGGTAATGCCTTCACCCAGACGGTTGTAGGGGTCTGGAACTCACTGCCTGATAGGGTGGTAGAGGCAGGAACCATAACCACATTTAAAAAGTACTTGGATGTACACTAGGGATGTTGTAACCTGCACAGCTGCTGATGTTATGCCCAGTGCCAGCATCGGGCGCTCGCAGGGCAGGTACAGGACTAGTTAGATAAGAGGCTCCCAGTAATTTCTGATTTTCCTTATTATTTAGATTGCGTACTATGGAGCTTCATCCCAAATCCTGGAATTCTTTGCTGCTGTCGGCCTCCATTGTGACCCTCACTACAATCCTGCCGACTATATCTGTGATTATCTCAAATTTCTGACCAGCCTTGAGATGGTACGATATGCCCCGAGATCGAAATGTATCTTCAACTTCCTCACCTTGACGTCGATCGTGGTCCAATTACCTCAACTAGGCTTGTAGTCTCTGCAATATCGAAGATTAAGAGGTTGATTTGATGAAGATAGGAGCAGGAGGAGGCAGTTCAGACCCATTGAGCCTTTTCCGTCATTCAACGAGATCATGGCTGAACATTCAAATTCAGTACCCTGTCCCTGATTTCTCCACATACCCCTTCATCCTTTTAGCATTAAGAAATATATTTAACTCCTTCTTGAATATATTTAATGAATTGGCTTCAACTGTCTTGTGTGGAAGGGAATTCCACAGCTTCACCACTCTCTGGGCGAAGAAATTTCTCCTCATCTCTGTCCTAACTGGCTCATCCCTTATCCTTAGACTGTGACCCCTGGTTCTTGAAACCCTGCCATCAGGAACATCCTTCCTGCATCTAGTCTGTCTAGTCCTGTTAGAACTTTATGTTTCAATGAGATCACCTCTCATTCTTCTAAACTCCAGCGAATATAAGTCTAATCGACCCATTCTCTCCTCATAAGTCATTCCTGCCAGCCCAGGTATCAGTCTGGTGAATCTTCGCTGCACTTTCTCCATGGCAAGAACATGCTGCCTCAGATAGGTTGATCAAAACTGCACACAATACTCAAGGTGTGGTCTCACCAAAGCCCTGTACAACTGCAGCAAGACATCCTCGCTCCTGCACTGGAATCACCTCGCTATGAAGGCCAACATTCCATTTGCCTTGTTAACAGCCTGCTGCATCTGCATGCTTACCTTCAGCGACAGGTGCACAAGGACACCCAGATCTCGTTGCACTTCCCCATTTCCTAACCTATTGCCGTTCAGATAGTCATCTGTCTTCCTGTTTTTGCAACCAATGTGGATAACCTCGTATTTATCCACATTATACTGCATTTGCTATGCATCTACCAATCACCTAACCTGCCCAAACCATACTGGAGTTTCTCTACATCCTCCTCACAGCACACACGCCCACTCAGCTTTGTGTCATCTGCAAAATTGGAGATATTACATCTAGTATTCGCTCGCCTAGATCATTTATATATATTGTGATTAGTTGGAGTCCTAGCAGCGATCACTACGATGCCCCACTCGTCACTGCCAGCCACTCGGAAGAAGATCAGTTTCTCCAACACTTTGCTTCCTATCTGCCAAACCGTTCTCGAACCAACACAGTATCTTATCCCCAATCCCGTGTGCATGAACTTTGCACGCTAATCTCTTATGCAGGAGCTTACTGAAAGCCTTCTGAAAGTCCAAATACACCACACCACTGGCTCACCCTTATCTATTCTACCAGTTACATCCTCAAAAACTTGCTGTAGATTATTCAAGCATGCTTTAACTTTTGCAAATCCATGTTGACTTTGTCCGATCCTGTCAGTATTTTCCAAGTGCTCTGCTATTACATCTTTTATAATGGACTCTAGCATTTTCCCCACTACCGATGTCAGGCTTTCCGGTCTAGAATTCCCCATTTTCTCTCTTCCACCGTTTTTAAAGAGTGGGGATAGATTAGCTATCCTCCCGTCCATGGGAACTGTTTCAGAGTCTATATAATTTTGGAAGATGACCAGCAATGCATCTACTATTTCTAGGGCCACCTCCTTAATTACCCTTGGATGCAGATTATCAGTCCTGGGGACTTATTGGCCTTCAATCCCGTCAATTTCCCTAAATCCATTTCCCTACAAATACTTGTTTCATTCAATTCCTCCCTCTCATTAGACCCTATGTTCCCCGACATCTCTGGTAGGTTATTTGTCTCCTCCTTTGTGAAGACAGAACCAAAGTATGTAATTAATTGTTCTGCCATAACTTTGTTCCCCATTATAAATTCCCCTGATTCTGACTGCAAGGGACCTACTCTTGACTTCTCCAATCTTTTTATCTTCACATATCTATAGAAGCTTTTACAGTCAGTTTTTATGTTCGCTGAGAGCTTACTCTGATACTGTATTTTCCCCCTCTTAAGTAATCCCTTTGTCCACCTTTGCTGAATCGTAAACTGCACCCAATCCTCAGGCTGGCTGCTCTTTCTGACCAATTGATTAGTCCTCTCCTTGGATCTTATGCTATCCCTAATTTCCCTTGTTAGCCACGGTTGTGTCACCATTTTAATATTTTTATTTCAAACAGGGATGAGCAAAATCTGTAGTTTATCCATGCGATCATTAAATGTTTGCCATTGCCTATCCACCGTTAACCCTTTAAGTAATGTTCCCCAAACAATCCTAGCCAACTCGCACCTCATACCATCGTAGTTTCCTTTATTTACATGCAGGACCCTAGTCTCTGAGACAAATACTTCACTCTCCACCTTAATGAAGAATTCAATCATATTATGATCGCTCCACACCGAGGGGCCTCGGACAACAATTAATCCTTTCTCGTTACATAATACCCAGTCTAAGATTGCCTGATCTCTAGTTGGTTCCTCGACATATTGGTCCAGGAAACGATCCCGTACACACTCTAGGAATTCCACCTCCACTTTATTGTTACTAAATTGTTTAGCCCCATCTATATTTAGATTAAAGTCACCCATGATAACTGCTGTGCGCTTATTGCATGCATCTCTAATTTCCCATTTAATGCCATCCCCAACCTCAGCATTACTGTTTGGTGGTCTGTATACAGCTCCTACTAACGTTTTCTGCCCCTTGGAATTTCTCTGCTCTACCCATACAGATTCCACATCATCAGAGCTAATATCCCTCCTTTCTATTGTGTTGATCTCTTCTTTAACCAGCAATGCTACCCCACCATCTTTTCCTTTTTGCCTGTCCTTCCTGAATATTGCATAACCCTGGATGTTGAATTCCCAGCCTTGGTAACCCTGGAGCCATGTCTCCGTTATCCCAATTATATCATATCCGTTTACATCTACTTGCACAGCTAATTCGTCCGCCATATTACAAATTCTCCTCTCATTAAGACACAAAGCCTTCAGGCTTGATTTTTTTTAACACTCTCAGATCTTTTAGAATTATTGATTACTGTGGCCATGTTTGATTTACACCCTTGATTGCTCTGACTTCCACTTTTGCTTTTCTCTTTCCTGTCTTTTGCTTCAATCCTTGCTTCCCTTTCCTCTGTCTCCCTGCACAGTTTCCCAAACCCCTGCCATTTTAGTTTAATCCCTCCCCAAGAGCCTCAGCAAGCATTCCCCCTAGGACATCGGTCCCGGTCCTGCCCAGGTGCAAACCATCCAGTATGTACTGGTCCCACCTCCCCCAGAACCGGTACCAATGTCCCAGGAGTTGGAATCCCTCCCCCTTGCTGCATTCCTCTAGCCAAGTATTCATCTGAAACATCCTTCTCTTTCTACTCTGACTAGCACTTGGCACTGGTAGCAATTCTGATATTACTATCTTTGAGGCCCTATTTTTTAATTTACCTCCTAACTCCCTATATTCAGCTTTTAGGACCTCATCCCGTTTTTACCTATACCGTTGGTACCTATATGCACAACGACAACTGGCTGTTCACCCTTCTCCTCCAAAATGCCCTGGAGCCGCTCCAAGGCATCATTGACCCTTGCACCAGGGAGGCAACATACCATCCTGGAGTCACGTATGTGGCCGCAGAAACGGCTATCTATTACCCTTACAATAGAATCCCAAATCATTATAGCTCTCGCTCTCTTTTTCCTCCCGTCCCGTGCAGCAGAACCACCCATGGTGCCAGTAATTTGGTTGCTGCTGCCTTCCCCGATAAGCCATCCTCCCCAACAATATCCAAAGTGGTATATCTGTTTGAGAGGGGGATGGCCACAGGGGACCCCTGCACTACCTGCCTGTGCCTACTATTCAACTGGCGGTCATTAATTCACTTCCTGCCTGTGCAGCCTTTACCTGCGGTGTAACCATCTGATTAAACATGATATGCATGACGTCCTCAGCATCGCGTATGTATCCATTCGCATCTCCAGTGCCGCAATGTGGTCTGCCAGTAGGTGCAGCTGGATACTCTTCCCGCACACATGGTCGTCAGGGACACAGGAAGTGCCCCTGAATTGTCACATAGTGCAAGAGGAGCATGTCACGGGGCTGAGCTTTGCTGCCATTACTTACCCTTTAATTATTTTAAATTAAATCAATACCAACAATTATACTAGAATTAAATGATATACTCAATGGCCCTTGTTTCCTAGTACTCCCCGCTAGACAACAGAGATGTTAGAAACTATGAACACAGAATTAAGACATTCTAAACATTATAACCTATGACCCTTTACTGTAAACTTTAGAGTATTATAGGTACTCACCCAGTCAGCCGCTTCCTCCTGCCTGCGTGACATTTTGAATCGTGACCTGGCTCTGGAACACTGCTGCTGGTCTGCGAGATTGGTAAACCTCTGAAAAAGAGCCCGCAAAAGTGAGTTTAAATACTCAGAGTCTCCACTCTCACTGCTCCCGACAATGGCCTGTGAAAAACGCCCGCGAAAATGAGTTTAGATACTCACTGTCTCTCCGCTCTGACCACTCCCGACAATGGCCTGTGAAAAAAAGCCTGCGAAAGTGTGTTTAAATACTCACCGAACCACTTCTCTCACCGCTCCCGCCACTGGCCCATTTTAAAGAGGGAGGCCTAGAAATTCAGTGGGCCATGCGCCCACTTAGCGCCTAAAGAGGTCTTTTGCGCCGGCAGGGTGGTAGCGCGGAAATTGAGTGCAGCGGTATTGGCGGCGGTAGCCGTTAGCGCTGCGCCGGGACCGATGACGTCATCGGTGTGCGCGGTGGCCCGTAACGCCCCGAAACCGCGCCGATCCCCATATTTATTTGCGCCCGCCTCCTCTGAAGCGGGCGCAAACAGCGAACAGAAAACGGGGCCGTCCTGCTGCCATAGTAGGGCGCTTTAAAGCTGAAGGTGCGGCCGGCCGCTTTTTCGGCGGCTGCCTGCCCGCACCTCCTTCCCTGGCCTCCTCCACCCCCCCCCGCGGCATTGCCGGCTGGTTTCCGTGGAGCCCGGCACCTCTCCGTTGTGCCGGGCTCTTTTGCCGGCACTCGCGATCGGGGCTCCGGCCGTTGCAGGCACCTCCCCCTTAAGAGAAGGAGGAGGCCTGCAGTACCGCAGCCTGCCGCACCGCATCGGGTGGCACTGCGGCAACTAGCGTGCCGATATTCAGTTGCAGCGCCCCAAACGGAGGCGGGCACATCCTGGTATAGCGCCCGCTTCCGAATTGGGGCGCAGAAGACGAATATACGGCGTGCGATAATGCCTCCCCGCCCAGCGCTAACTTTTGGGCGCGAGCGAGCTGCCCGCGCCCAAGTGAATTTCTAGGCCGGAGTCTCTCCATCAGGGACCACTTTTAAACAGGGAGGCTCTCCATCAGGGACCACTTTTAAAGAGGGAATCTATCCATCAGGGACACTGTTTAAAGTGGGTGTATCTCCATCAGGGACCCTTTTAAAAGAGGGAGTCTCTCCATCAGGGACCCCTTTTAAAGAGGGAATCTCTCCATCAGTGATCCCTTTTAAAGAGGGAGTCTCTCCATCAGTGATACCTTTTAAAAAGGGAGTCTCTTCATCAGGGACCCTGTTTAAAGAGGGAGTCTCTCCGTCAGGGGTCCCTTTTAATGAAGGAACCTCTCTGTTTGGAACCCCTTTAAAAGTGGTGTTTCTCCGTAAGGTACCCCTTTTAAGCAGTGATTTTCTCCCTCAGGGACCCCTTTTAAAGAGGTAGCCTTTCCGTAGTGGAATTCTTTAAAAGATGGAGCCTCTCTGTCAGGGACCCTGTTTAAACATGAAGTCTCTCTGTAAGGGACTCCTTTAAAGCTGGATTCACTCCATCAGGGATCCCTCTTATGGAGGGAGACTCTCCGTCAGAGACCCCTATTAAAGAGGGATCTCTCTGTCGGGGACTACATTTAAATAGGAAGTATATCCTCAGAGAACGCATTTAAAGGTGGCACCTCTCCATCAGAGACACCTTTAAAAGAGGAAGACTCTCCATCAGGGACCCTTTATTTGAATATATGAACAAAAGAAATCGGAGCTGGAGTAGGCTATTCGGACCTTCAAGCCTGCTCCGCCGTTCAAGGAGATCATGGCTGATCTTCTGTCTCAACTCCATTCACCGGCCCTATCTCCATATCCCATGATGCCCTGAAAAGTCAGAAATCTATCGACATCTGTTTTGAATGGACCCAATGACTGAGCCTCCACAGCCCTCTGGGGTAGAGAATTCCAAAGATTCACCACCTTCTGTGTGAATAAATTTCTGCTCATATCTGTTTTGAATGGCCTATCGTTTATCCTGAGGCTGTTGCCCCTGGTTCTAGACACCCCAGCCAAGGGAAACAATCCCCCAGCATCCACCCTATCAAGCCCTGTAATAATTTTATATGCTTCAATGAGATCCCCTCTCATTCTTCTGAACTCAAGAGAATACAGGCCTAGTTTACTCAATCTCTTCTCATACGACAGTCCCGCCATCCATGGAATCAATCAGCAAATTTGGAAATGTTACATGTATTCCCCTCATCCAGATCATTGATATAGATTGTGGAAAGCTGGGGCCCAAGCACCGATCCTAGCGATATCCCACTAGTCTCTGTCTGCCATCCTGTAAAAGACCCGTTTCTCCCTACAATTTGTTTTCTCTTAGTTTACCAATTCTCAATCCATGCTAGTGTAATAGCCCCAATTCCATGTGCCCTAATTTTGTTCATCAACCTCTTGTGCGGGACCTCATCGAAGGCCTTCTCAAAATCCAGATACACCACATCTACCAGTTCCCCTTTGTCTACTCCACTAGGTACATTCTGAAATAACTCCAATAAGATTGTCAA
This sequence comes from Somniosus microcephalus, assembly GCF_052327205.1. Lineage (NCBI taxonomy): Eukaryota > Metazoa > Chordata > Chondrichthyes > Squaliformes > Somniosidae > Somniosus > Somniosus microcephalus. The sequence goes on from NW_028225184.1 coordinate 7,613,674, forward strand.
ACAGGATTTCCCTTACAATAATCCATGTTGACTCTGCCTAATCTTACTATTAGTTTCTAAGTGCCCAGTTATTACATCCTTTATAATTGAATACAGCATTTTCCCAACTACTGATGTGAGGCTAAAAGGTCTGTATTTCCCTGTTTTCTCGGTTCCTGCTTTCTTAAATAACGGGGTTACATTTGCTATCCTACAATCTGCACGATCCATTCCAGAATCTATAGAATTTTGGAAGATGACAACCAATGCGTCCACTATACCAATGGCCACCTCTTTCAAAATCGTAGCATGTAGGTCATCCGGTCCTTGGGATTTGTCGCATTTTAGTTCCACTAATCTTGCTAGTGCTGTTTCTTTAACTTATAAAAAATTCAATATTTTCCTCATTCTCGCCAAACCCTTGGTTTTCTCGTATTTCTGGGAGGTTTCTTGTGTCTTCCTCCGTGAAGACAGAAACAAAGTATTTACTTAATGTCTCTTGCCATTTCCTCATTCCCCATTATAAATTCTCCCGTCTCTGACTGTGAAGGACCTACTTTTAACTTCACCAGTGTTTTCCTTTTCACATACCTATCGAAGCTTTTGCAATCTGTTTTTATATGTTTCGCTAGTTTGTGCTCATATTCCATTTTCCATTTCTCTATCAATTTCCTGGTCGCCCTTTGCTGATTTCTAAAAATATCCCAATCCTCAGGCTGACTGTTATTTCTGGCAACTTTACAAGCTTCCTCCTTTGACTTAGTACTAGCTTTAATTTCTTTTGTTAGCCATGGTTTGATCTATTTTCCTTTTGGGTATTTATGCCCTAGAGGAATATATGTTCGGTGCAAACTATGCATTATTTCCTTGAATGTTAGCCAGTATGTCCACATTCATACCTTTTAGTGTAGTCTCCCAGTCTACCATGGCCAAGTTGTCCCTCATACACTTGTAGATTCCACAGTTTAGGTTTAAGAACATAGTTTCAGGCTGGAATACATCACTCTCAATCATAAAGTAAAAATCAATCATATTATGATCACTTGTCCCTAAAGGCCCCTTCACCACAAGATTATTGATTAGCCCGTTCTAACTACACATTAGCAAATCCAGAATAGCCTGTTCTCTGGTTGGTTCCTCCACATATTGATCCAGGGAACCATCTCGCATACATTCCAAGAATTTGTCCTCCACACCATTAGTGGCAAGTTGATTTGGCGAGTCATTATGTAGGTTAAAGTCCTCCATGATTACAGTATTGTCCTTGTTACATACACTTCTAATTTCTAGATTTTTACAGTGCTCCACATTACCACTCCTCTTTGGTGGCCTATATACTACTCCCATCAATATTTTCCGCCCTTTGCTGATCCCTTAGCTCCACACAAACTGATTTTTAAAGAGGGAGTCTCTCTGTAAGTGACCCCTTTTAATGCTGGCGTCTCTCCGTGTCGGTCCAATTTTACAGAGGGAATCTCTCCGTCAGGGTGCCCTTTTAAAGTGGGAGTCTCACCATCAGTGGCCCCTGTTAAAGAGGGAGTCTCTGAGCCAGGGACCCGTTTTAAAAATGATTCTCTCCATCAGGGACACCTATTAAAGAGGGAGTCTCCCTGTCGGGGACCCCTTTTAAAGATGGTGCCTCTCCTCAGTGACCCCTTTTAAATTGAAGTCTCTCCATCAGGGACAACTATAAAAGAGGGAGTCTCCCTGTCGGTGACCCCTTTTAAAGAAGGAGACTCTCTGTCAGGGACCCCTATTAAAGAGGGATCTCTCCGTCAGGGACCCCTGTTTAAAGAATGATTCTCTTCATCAGGGACACCTTTTTTAGAGGGAGTCTCTGCATCAGGAATCCTTTTTTAAAGAGACAGGCCTAGAAATTCAGTTGTTTGCGCCAGCCTCTAGCGCCTTAGGAGGAGGAGATGTGGGGTGCTAAGCGGCTAGCGCCCGGGCGCAGCGCAATCTGCGTCTCTCGCCAACTTCAGTTAAGATTTAGCGGCGGCGCCAAGCCTTTGCGCGCGCTCAGCTGCGCGCGCCGATCCTGACGTCATTTCATGGTGCAACGCCCTTTGTGCGCCCCAAACCAGAAATTCAGTGGCGCCGGCCTATTGTGCGCCTGGCGCCCCTAGCGACTGGTAGAGGGGAACGGTTCCCAGTCGCTGCGGGGCGCGGGGGGGCGCTAATTAAAGGGCACTCCTCCTGCAGTAGAAATGGCAGCCATTTTGCAACACTCCTTCTTTGTGAGAGACGGATCTTTGGAGAGAGACAAAGGTAGAGAGCTTTCTGGTTTGGCTCAACACTCGCACAGGTACTTGTGGCTTCAGGCCACAGCTTTGCACTTGTCTTTAACTTCAGAGCCATAGCATTGATTGGAAACATATAATGGGGGCTGCAATGGGTGGAAACGTTGGGTTTCTCCATTGCATTCAAAGGGCTCAGAGACGCCGTGAGAGAGTGCCAGTCATGGCCAGATGGAGAAGGGGCAACAGGCGTCGGCAAAGGAGGCCTTACCCACCCAGGGTATACCGCCAGCAGTTCTCATATCTGAACATGTCTGACGAGCAGTGTGTTCGGAGGCTGCGATTCAGAAGGGCGGTGGTCACTGAGATCTGCCACCTGCTTCGCGGAGATCTGCAGCCACAGCTGAGGAACAGGACGTCTCTGTCGGTGGCAGTGAAGGTGACAGTGTCTCTCAACTTCTATGCCACCGGCTCCTTCCAATCCACTACTGGGGACATTTCCAACATCTCCCAGTTTGCGGTACATTGCTGCATCCGCCAGGTGACCAATGGCCTTTTCAGAAGGAGATGTCAGTTCATCTCCTTCTCCATGACCGTTGACAAGCAGCAACAGCGTGCAATGGGCTTTGCAGCATTAGCGGGCTTCCCCATGGTGCAGGGCGCCATTGACTGCACACATGTGGCTTTGCGGGCACCTCTAGAGAATGCCGAGGATTACCGCAACCGGAAGGGCTACCATTCGCTCAACGTGCAGTTGGTGTGTGACCACAGGTAGCTCACCCTAGCTGTCAATGCCCGCTTTCCAGGCAGCAGCCACGATGCCTTCATCCTGCGCCAGACTTCTGTGGCAGACATGTTCCAGGCCCAGCCTCACCCACGCGGATGGCTTCTCGGGGACAAAGGCTATCCTTTGTGCACCTGGCTGATGACCCCGCTCCGTGCGCCCCGCACCCCTGCTGAAGAGGGATACAATGACAGCCATCAAGCAACCAGGAACATCATTGAGCAAACAATCGGCGTCCTGAAGCAACGGTTCTGCTGTCTGGATCGTTCCGGAGGAGCCCTACAGTACTCGCCTGAGCGAGTCTCCCATTTCGTTGTCATGTGCTGCATGCTGCACAACCTGGCTATCTGCAGGACTCAGCCACTGCCACCAGACATTGGAGGACCACCAGAGGAGGAGGAGGACCAGCACAGGAGGGAGGCAGAAAGTGCAAGGGCCGCCCGTCGGCGGCTTATTGCACGTCGGTTCTAGGCCCCCTCTCAGGGAATGGATGGCACAAGATGAATGTCGCCGCTCCACAAGCCCGCAGCCGAGCAGGGCAACCAGGACTTCCAAAAGAAAGCATGGACAGTGCGATTTCAGAAAATTTATTACTTTGATACCTCTGTGCCCTTCCCACATAACAAACTAATGGAGAGAAGCCCCCCCCCAAAAAACACAAATAGACCAGTCTCGGCCTTTACAGAAACACAAATAGACCAGTCTCGGCCTTTCCAAAAAAACAAATAGACCAGTCTTGGCCTTTCCAAAAAAACAAATAGACCAGTCTCGGCCTTTACAAGTAAAACAAAGACACCAGTATCGGCCTTTACAAGTGAAACAAAACATTTGGCCACACCTTCTACTTTTTCCCCCGCAAGGGTGATGTGTTTCGCATCCATGACTGGCCCCTGCCCGCCCTGCAGCTCCTCCTCAATGGGACCCCAGTGGCTGCAGCAAGGCTGGGTGAAGGCTGCTGAGGGTCAGATGGTGAGACGGCAGATGCCCTTGGGGGTCGGCCTGGACCAGCTCTGGGACTGGAGGGGCCGGCTGCTGACTGCTCCAACTCTGCTTGGGCGGCAGCAGTCTGTCCAGCGGCTGGTGGCAGCTGCAATGGAGGAGTGACAGTTTCGGCTGCAGGAATGCTACCAACCTGACAGATCACAGGTACTCCCTGGTCGCCTGATACATTGGCACTCGCACAGGCCAGCACTGCAGCATGCGCAGCAATCTGCTGAAGCACAGACTGCTGGGCTGCTGCGGCGCGGCGAGTGCCCTGGCGATGCCTGGCCAATCCAGCGAGGGTGGCAGCAGTTAGTGCCCGTGTGGCCCTGGTCTGTGTCCGCATGACACCAGCCAGTGAATGCACGGCACAACTGAGCACTTGGCTAGAAGCCGCCTGTGCTGCCTGTGTAATGAAGACATACCCCTACAACACAAGGTGGATAACTTCTTGTTTGCCTACCGGAATGCGACACATGCGGTTACCGACCAAACTCCAGCCATGATGGTCTTCAATCGAAGACTACGATGCCGCTTGGATTTGGTTAAGCCAAACATCAGAAGAGATGTGGAGAACAGGCAGTTTCAGAATATGAATGAAAGGCCGACCAGGAGTTTTAAGATAGGTCAACCAGTTTTGGCCCGGGACTACCGCACAGAGAAATGGCAGCCAGGCACGATCTGTACACGGCAAGGACCTCTAATGTATACCGTGGACGTTGGAGTGAGCATTGTAAGATGCCATGCTGACCAGATTCTAGAGTCATTGGAAAATGTCAATTCCACACCACGATCCGATACACCTGGTGATGAAACCGAAGTACCAATTGCATCTACCTCAGAATCGGGAATATTGGAAGCAGACGAACCCAACAACGACGTTGATTCCGAATCAACTCTGCCAGAAGAACCTGACACCCCAAAGAGGCGTTATCCGGACAGAATCAGGAAGCCTCCTCAAAGACTGAACTTATAATTGCTTAACTTCAGATAATGTATATGACAACTGTAATTGTAAATATGTTATTTAATTATTAATCGAATGTTATGCACTGTTTAGCTAAAAGGGGAGGAATTGTAGTGTATGTACTTTGCAGAAGGAACTATATTCTGCAGCCCCTGTATACTGCAGTACCAGTAGTGACCACCCCTGTATATAAGCCTGTGTAGTAACTTTGCATAGTTAGTTCCAGTTTGTCTCCACTCAGTAAAGACCTGTTATAACCAACTCCTGCAGTCCGTGTCACAATTACACACGGACATAATATACGCTCTACCCTATCATGGGCTCGACCCACCCATTTAATCTCCTCCCACAGTCCATGTACACTCTCCCCTATCATGGACTCTACCCACCCATTTAATCTCCTCCCAGAGTCCATATACACTCTCCCCTATCATGGGATCTACCCACCCATTTAATCTCCTCCCGCAGTCCATGTACACTCTACCCTATCATGGACTCTACCCAGCCACTTAATCTCCTCCCACAGTCCATGTACACTTTACCCTATCATGGACTCTACCCACCCATTTAATCTCCTCCCACAGCCCATGTACACTCTCCCTATCATGCACTCTACCCACCCATTTAATCTCCTCCCAGAGTCCATGTACACTCTCCCCTATCATGGACTCTACCCACCCATTTAATCTCCTCCCACAGCCCATGTACACTCTCCCCTATCACAGACTCTACCCACCCATTTAATCTCCTCCCACAGCCCATGTAAACTCTCCCCGATCATGGACTCTATCCACCCATTTATTCTCCTCCCACAGCCCATGTACACTCTCCCCTATCATGGACTCTACCCACCCATTTAATCTCCTCCCACAGTCCATGTACACTCTCCCCTATCACGGACACTACCCACACATTTAATCTCCTCCCACAGCCCACACTCTCCCCTATCACGGACTCTACCCACCCATTTAATGTCCTCTCACAGTCCATGTACACTCTCCCCTATCATGGGCTCCATCCACCCATTTAATCTCCTCCCACAGCCCATGTACACTCTCCCCTATCATGGACACTACCCACACATTTAATCTCCTCCCACAGCCCATGTACACTCTCCCCTATCATGGACTCCATCCACCCATTTAATCTCCTCCCACAGCCCATGTACACTGTCCCCTATCATGGACACTACCCACACATTTAATCTCCTCCCACAGCCCATGTACACTCTCCCCTATCACGGACACTACCCACACATTTAATCTCCTCCCACAGTCCATGTACACTCTCCCCTATCACGGACACTACCCACACATTTAATCTCCTCCCACAGCCCACACTCTCCCCTATCACGGACTCTACCCACCCATTTAATCTCCTCTCACAGTCCATGTACACTCTCCCCTATCACGGACTCTACCCACCCATTTAATCTCCTCTCACAGTCCATGTACACTCTCCCCTATCATGGACACTACCCACACATTTAATCTCCTCCCACAGCCCATGTACACTCTCCCCTATCATGGACTCTACCCACCCATTTAATCTCCTCCCACACCCCATGGACACTCTCCCCTATCATGGACTTAACCACCCATTTAATCTCCTCCCACAGCCCATGTACACACTCCCCTATCATGGACTCTACCCACCCATTTAATCTCCTCCCACAGCCCATGTACACTCAATTCAATTCAATTCAATTCAATTCAAATCGCTTTATTGGCATGACAAGGTACATCTTATGTTGCCAAAGCATCGAAAAACATTTATGGTTGAACACATAAACGCAGATCTATCCATACAGTGTATAAACAGATATATCCCTGAGTGTATAAATATACATTCATATAATTTGTATATATTCTTTTTTTCAGATTTAATGGTTGTCCCTCTGTTTATAGCAAGCTGTAACATAGTGTACCGCTAAGGTTACACAATTTCTCTGTTGCCCTAGTAGGTATGGGAGTTTTTGGTCGTCATTCAAATTTCTGAATTCAGGGCATATTTTTGTGAATTTTGTGTAGAAATTCTCCCTGATATCCTGATATTTTCCACAAGCTGTGAGGAAGTGCATCTCTGTCTCCACCACTCCCTGACTGCAGTGATAGCATATCCTGTCCTCTCTTGGCAGCCGGGTCTGCCTGTGTCTGCCTTTTTCGATCGCCAGGCTATGTTCGCTAAGTCTGTACATTGTCAAGGTTTTTCTCAGTTTGCTATCCTTTACCATGGTCAGGTATTCAGCCATGTTGTATTGTCTGTTTAGGGCCAAGTAGCAATTGAGTTTGTTTTGGGTTTTTGTTGTTTCTGCCCAATATGACAGATATTTTTCCTTTTGCTTAGTGACAATTGTGTTGGGTCGAGTTCTCTGTGCTACGATGTCACTGTCCTGGGGCTGGTTATTGTTAGTAGTGTTAGTAGTTACTTCATTGAGTCCCAGTACTAGTTGAATGAGGGTATTCTTCTTTATGGTCCTCTATTGGCATTTAAGGGCTTCGGAATGATAGCAGTGGGGGTTACTCATTTTTAGCAGTTTCCAAAATTTGGTGGCTCTTTTTTGGATAGTAATTATTAACGGATATTGGCCTAGTTCTGCCCTGCATGCATTGTTTATGGTTTTTCTTTGGGTTCGGAGGATACTTTTACAGAATTCTGCATGTAGGATCTCAATGGGGTGTTTGTCCCATTTTGCGAATTCTTGTTGTGTTAGTGGTCCCCACAACTCACTGCCATAGAGTGCAATTGGTTCAATTACTGATTAAAACATTTTGAGCCAAATGCTGATTGGAATTTCTATTTGGATTGATTTTTTAATGGCATAGAAAGCCCTTCTTGCTTTCTCTTTCAGTTCATTCACAGCCAGGTGAAAATTTCCCGTAGAACTGATTTTTAAGCCCACCTATGTGCAGTCATAGACTCTACCCACCCATTTAATCTCCTCCCACAGCCCATGTACACTCTCCCCTATCATAGACACAACCCACCCATTTAATCTCCTCACACAGCCCATGTACACTCTACCCTATCATGGACTCTACCCACCCACTTAATCTCCTCCCACAGTCCATGTACACTCTCCCCTATCATGGACTCTACCCACCCATTTAATCTCCTCCCACAGCCCATGTACACTCTCCCCTCTCATAGACTCTACCCACCCATTTAATCGCCTCCCACAGCCCATGTACACTCTACCCTATCATGGACTCTACCCACCCATTTAATCTCCTCCCACAGTCCATGTACACTCTCCCCTATCACGGACACTACCCACACATTTAATCTCCTCCCACAGCCCACACTCTCCCCTATCATGGACTCTACCCATCCATTTAATCTCCTCCAACAGTCCATGTATACTCTCCCCTATCATGGACTCCATCCATCCATTTAATCTCCTCCCACAGCCCATGTATACTCTCCCCTATCATGGACTCTACCCACCCATTGAATCTCCTACCACAACCCATGTACACTCTCCCCTATCATGGACTCTACCCAGTCATTTAATCTCCTCCCACAGCCCATGTAAACTCTCACCTATCATGGACTCTACCCACCCATTTAATCTCCTCCCACAGCCCATGTACACTCTCCCCTGTCATAGACTCTACCCACCCATTTAATCTCCTCCCACAGCCCATGTACACTCTCCCCTATCATGGACTCTACCCACCCATTTAATCTGCTCACACAGCCCATGTACACTCATATCCTATCATGGACTCTACCCACCCATTTAATCTCCTCCCACAGTCCATGTACACTCTCCCCTATCACGGACTCTACCCACACATTTAATCTCCTCCCACAGCCCACACTCTCCCCTATCACGGACTCTACCCACCCATTTAATCTCCTCCCACAGTCCATGTACACTCTCCCCTATCATGGACTCTACCCACCCATTTAATCTCCTCCCACAGCCCATGTACACTCTCCCCTATCATGGACTCTACCCACCCATTTAATCTCCTCCACAGCCCATGTACACTCTCCCCTATCATGGACTCTACCCACCCATTTACTCTCCTCCCACAGCCCATTAGCACTCCCCCTATCATGGACTTAACCACCCATTTAATCTCCTCCCACAGCCCATGTACACTCTCCCCTATCATCGACTCTACCCACCCATTTAATCTCCTCCCACAGCCCATGTGCACTCAATTTAATTCAATTCAATTTCAATTCAAATCGCTTTATTGGCATGACAAGGTACATCTTATGTTGCCAAAGCATCGAAAAACATTTATGGTTGAACACATAAACGCAGATCTATTCATACAGTGTATAAACAGATATATCCCTGAGTGTATAAATATGCATTCATATAATTTGTATATACTCTTTTCTTAGATTTAATGTTGTCCCTCTGTTTATGGCAAGCTGTAACATAGTGTGTCGCTAGGGTTACACAATTTCTCTGTTCCCCTAGTAGGTATGGGAGTTTTTGGTCGTCATTCAAATTTCTGAATTCAGGGCATATGTTTGTGAACTTTGGGTAGAAATTCTCCCTGATATCCTGATATTTTCCACAAGCTGTGAGGAAGTGTGTCTCTGTCTCCACCACTCCCTGACTACAGTGAGAGCATATCCTGTCCTCTCTTGGCAGCCGGGTCTGCCTGTGTCTGCCTTTTTCGATGGCCAGGCTATGTTCACTAAGTCTGTACATTGTCAAGGTTTTTCTCAGTTTGCTATCCTTTACCGTGGTCAGGTATTCAGCCATGGTGTATTGTCTGTTTAGGGCCAAGTAGCAATTGAGTTTGTTTTGGGTTTTTGTTGTTTCTGCCCAATATGACAGATATTTTTCCTTTTGCTTAGTGACAATTGTGTTGGGTCGAATTCTCTTTGCTACGATGTCACTGTCCTGGGACTGGTTATTGTTAGTAGTGTTAGTAGCTACTTCACTGAGTCCCAGGACTAGTTGCTTGAGGGTATTCTTCTTTATGATCCTCTCTTGGCATTTCAGGGCTTTGTAATGATACCAGTGGGGGTTGCTCACTTTTAGGTGTTTCCAAAATTTGGTGGCTCTTTTTTGGACAGAAATTATTAATGGATATTGGCCTAGTTCTGCCCTGCATGCATTGTTTATGGTTTTCCTTTGAGTTCGGAGGATACTTTTACAGAATTCTGCATGTAAGTTCTCAATTGGGTGTTTGTCCCATTTTGCAAATTCTTGTTGTGTTAGCGGTCCCCTCTCATAGACTCTACCCACCCATTTAATCTCCTCCCACAGTCCATGTACACTCTCTCCTACCACGGACACTACCCACACATTTAATCTCCTCCCACAGCCCACACTCTCCCCTATCACGGACTCTACCCACCCATTTACTCTCCTCCCACAGCACATGTACACTCTCCCCTATCACGGACTCTACCCACCCATTTAATCTCCTCCCACAGCACATGTACACTCTCCCCTATCACGGACTCTACCCACCCATTTAATCTCCTCCCACAGCATATGTACACTCTCCCCTATCACGGACTCTATCCACCCATTTAATCTCCTCCCACAGCCCATGGACACTCTCCCCTATCACGGACTCTACCCACCCATTTAATCTCCTCCCACAGCCCATGTACACTCTCCCCTATCATTGACTCTACCCACCCATTTAATCTCCTCCCACAGCCCATGTACACTCTCCCCTATCACGGACTCTACCCACCCATTTAGTCTCCTCCCACAGCCCATGCACACTCTCCCCTATCACGGACTCTACCCACCCATTTAATCTCCTCCCACAGCCCATGCACACTCTCCCCTATCACGGACTCTACCCACCCATTTACTCTCCTCCCACAGCCCATGCACACTCTCCCCTATCACAGACACTACCCACCCATTTAATCTCCTCCCACAGCCCATGCACACTCTCCCCTATCACAGACTCTACCCACCCATTTAATCTCCTCCCACAGCCCATTTACACTCTCCCCTATCACAGACTCTACCCACCCATTTAATCTCCTCCCACAGCCCATGTACACTCTCCCCTATCACAGACACTACCCACCCATTTAATCTCCTCCCACAGCCCATTTACACTCTCCTCTATCTTTGGCCGTGATTTTGCCAGTGGAGGTGGAGTCGCGGTGGGAGTGCTGATTGGCGGGTTCCGGTCCCACTCCTGGCTGCATCCGTTCTGTAAAAAGGATTTTCCGTTCACAGAACTTGTTAAACCCGCCCTTGGGGGTTCCCGGCCAATTAAAAGGAAGCGTGTCTGATGATGTCATTTGATGACTCATCATCAGCCGGTTTCCTTAAAGGGACCACGGCCACTTTGATTTTGACAGTTGTGCTGTCAGTGTTCTGCAGCATTCAGGTGCTGCAAACACTGACAATCACTGCACAGAGGTGCGCGGCTGCACCTAGGCTCTCTCATGACTCCCTCCATATGCTTATGGAGGGAGTCACAGCACGCAGGGAGGTTCTCTTCCCTCCCAATGGGCGGAAGAGACCGGCCCAGGAGACCAACGCAGCCTGGTTGCACATTGCATAGGAGTACACAAGCAGGGATGTGTCAGGAGGACCAGGCTGCAGTGGTGCAAACCTTTCAATGATCTCAGTAGATCACGATACGTTAGTACAAAGCCACACTCAACCTCATCCTGCTTTGCCACTCATCACATCCCCATCACTCTGCCTTCCCTACCCTACTCCTGCACATCCTTACTCACACCAACTTACCTTGTACCTCCACCCATGCCTCTCTATCTACATTATCACATCCCCATCTCACTAGCCATCCCTCACACTCACCCTCATCCTAGTCCAATCATACCAACTAACACAGAAGGGTAGGCACTTGGGTGTTTTATGCAATGTTCATGTAAATTTTCGGTTAATGTGTTGTCAAACATTGAAATCTTTATTTTCAACACTTTGCCTTATTGGACAGATCTGTGCTCGCCTTTGGAAGTGTCTTAGTGAGTTGCAGTGAATGGTGAGACATAACGGTATCCCCCGCAATGGTGATGAGTATGAAAGGAACGGCTTGGTCATTGTAGGAATGCTTTATGGTGATGGTGTGGGGTGGTGTTAATCTGGTGCATCATGTGGCAGCCAGGGTGTACAGCGTCAAGTGAAGTAAATCTGGCCATGGTAAGGCCATTGCTGGCCTCCCGGGCAGCAATGCAGTCGGGTGCTGATGCCCTGTGTCCTGTGCAGCATCAGATGATTGCGGAGAAGGTTGGTATTGTTGTTGGTGATGTTGGTGTGCCTGGTGAAGTTGGTGTTGGGACTGATCGTGGAGGGATTCAGAGGACCAAGGTGAGATTTTTTCAAGGGCACCGATGTTGCTGGAATAGATGGCAGCTGAAGTTGAGATGACAGAAGTGATCTGTCAATGGTAAGAGAGCTTGATCCAAGGAGGTGACAGTGGATAGAGAGTTTACTCCAAACACTTCCAAACTGCATACAGCTCAAAAGTGTCCTCCAAGCCCTGACGGCTCAAGCTTCTGACACTGGAAAGTGACCAGTTGTGAAATGGTAGCTTTCAGGCCACTTTTGCAGCCCTCACCTATTCACAGCAAAAAGGGAGACACAGAGAACCCGACCTACTTACCTGACGTGATCTCCGAACGACGTGAACCCCGTAAAAAAATGTGGTTAAATAGAAATAGGCTGGCAAAATAGTAGTTAACAAGCACTTAACAAGCAGTTAAATATCTTAAATGCCTCCCCCGCCGCTTGGTGTCTGGTCTGTTCTGAAATCACAGACCTGACACTTTGGAAACTTACATGGAGGCGGGTTCCCAACCCGCTGTCAATCATTTCGATTTTGACAGCAGACCCGCCTCCAAACACACCCTCTGAGCGCCGGCAAAACTCAGCCCATGGACTCGACCCACCCGTTTAATCTCCTGAGGGGAAGAACTGCAAGTCTCTCTGTCCAAAATGTTAATGAATCAAAGCTCTAGAATGTTCAATGCAACCTCACATCCTCCATTCTTAATGCTGACGTGAAAATTCCACAATCCCATCATATTCCACACAACATTTCATTATCCTTCACTTTGCCCCTTGTGCTGGTGTCTCTGCCAGGTTTCCACTGCTCCATCTGGTTTGAAGAATACTGAGCTGACAGCACAGATAAATTACCTTGTGAGATAAACAAGACGGTGGGCACCTCTTAACATATTAAGGAGGCAAGAGAGGAAAGTTTGAATCATTTAGATTCAAAATATCCTTTCTTGATGGGATGACAAAAACAATACAGCTCAGCTTTCAAACTTCTGTCAGGAAGGATATTGCCAGTCTACGCAGCTCAGTGCAAAGTTGTGTGTTATGACCATGCCAGGCCACAAGATGGTGATGTGGGATTTAATAATGAGCGAGGTTTTCAGTGTAATCAGCTGAGGAACAAAACAACAACCCTTCTTGGCAACCAAGCGGGTGATTAGGCAAAGCCATGTGACTTCAGGCCTTGCGCCATTTTTCTTATTGATTCATCGAGTTATGTGGAACTCGGTTTTCCACAGCAGGTGTCAGCATTGCCAACTCTCGCGAATCCATCGTGAGAGACGCGGTTTCGGAGTGAAACATGGAAGATAGGAGCAGGAGTAGGCCATTCGTCCCCTCGAGCCTGCTCCGCCATTCAACGCGATCATGGCTGATCATCCAAATTCAGTACCCGGTCCCTGCCTTCTCCCCATATCTCTTGATCCCTTTAGCCTTAAGAATTATATCTAACTCCTTCTTGAATATATTTAATGAATTGGCCTCCACTGCCTTCTGTGGTAGAGAATTCCACAGGTTCACCACTCTCTGGGTGAAGAAATTCCTCCTCATTTCTGTCGTAAATGGCTTACCCCTATCCTTAGACTGTGACCCCTGGTTCTGGACTCCCCCTGCTGGCGAGGTGACAGCATGGCCACCGATCCACCTGCTCCTGCTCCTATTTCTTATGTTCTTGTGTCAGAAAGAAAGCATCACTCGCGATGGAACGCCTAAATCTCGGCACACGCGCTTTGCGCATGCGAGAAGAAGAAATACGCTGATTGATGCTATTAGTGAAATCACAAACAAGTTCTTTTGCATTTGAAACTTTGCTGAAATGCCTGCCAGAGGAAATCTTTATCACGGCATTTACGTCATTGCACATCGTGACCAGAGCAATACACCTTCTGTTGGCTACCATATATGCCTTTAATCTCTGATTCCAACCTACTGACCTATCAGTGGTCATTAACAGCAGTCTTCTAGAAGCCCTTTCAAAGCTGACAAATTTCTGCCTTCTAGTAAACCAGAGACGATTATCAAATAAAATTTGACAGCAAGCCACATAAGTAGATATTAGGGCAGGTGACCAAAAGCTTGGTCAAAGAGGTCAGTTTTAAGGCGCGTCTTAAAGGAGGAGAGGTTTAGGGAGGGAATTCCAGAGCTTAGGGCCCGGGCAGCTGAAGACACGGCCGCCAATGGTGGAGCGATTAAAATGGGGAATGCGCAAGTGGCCAGAATTGGAGGAGCGCAGAGATCTCGGAGGGTTTTAGGGCCGGAGGAGGTTGTGTTCTGGAATGAGTGACGGTCTGGCCTTGCATTGTGTCATCAAAAACTACGAACAGGCTCAGCAATTTGAACAAGGCAGGTTGGTAAATGCCTTCAGAAAAAGTGATCGGTAGCAAACTGATTTAAATAACTTGGTGAAATACACAAAGATGTCTGCATTTGAATTCAAAATGTTTGGTCATTCAGAGTAAGGTCCCTCTGCAATGTTCCATTAAATACTCACAGTTCACACAGCATAATCAGCTGACACCTGTAACAGTGGTATCAGCTAGGGCCTGATTTTTGAGAGTGAAGCTGGTTTTAAACCTCTTATGTACTGGACAGAATTAAAGAAGCCTATACTAAAAACGCTTCATTTTTTTTATCATAACCTCGATACTATCTCAACCATTTCCCCAGGAAGCAAGGATCCAAGGCCTATACAGTATTATTCCACTGCTTTAAGTTAAGTGTCAGCCATGGCTCAGTGGGCAGCATTCTCGCCTCTGAGCCAGAAGGTTGTGGGTTCTAAATCCCACTCTAGAAACTTGAGCACAACAATCTAAGCTGACACTCCAGTGCAGTGCTGAGGGAGCGCTGCACTGTCGGAGGTGCTGTTTTTCGGCTGAGACATTAAAACAAGGCTCCGTCTGACCCCTCAGGTGGATGTAAAAGATCCCCATGGTACTGCTTGAAGAAGAGCAGGGGAGTTTTCCCCAGTGTCCTGGCCAATATTTATCTCTCAGCCAACAGCACTGGCCATTTATCTCATTGCTGTCTCTGGAATCTTGCTGTGCACAAGTTGGCTGCCACGAATTCCCGACATTACAACATTGACCACACTTCAAATTGTACTTTATTGGCTGTAAATCGCTTGGGACGTTCTGAGGTGCTATATAAATGTGTGTTCTATCTTTCCGCTTTACTTATTCCCCTATAATGGGAAATGACTACCTCTGTCTGCTGTTGACAGTGAAATGGAGAATAGCTTTAAGAAGAATGTGTCTATGATTTTACTATCAATCTATGGCCAATTTTCCTTCACAATGTCTGTTTAATTGATTCAGCAAAAGCAACGTGTATTTATATAGTGCCTTTAACGTAGTAAGACGTCCCAAGGCGCTGCACAGGAGTATTGTAAGACAAAGAATTTGACACCGAGCCACATAAGGAGAAATTAGGGCAGGTGACCAAAAGCTTGGTCAAAGAGGTCAGTTTTAAGGAGCGTCTTAAAGGAGGAAAGAGAGGTAGAGAGGCGGAGAGGTTTAGGCAGGGAATTCCAGAGCTTAGGGCCTAGGCAACCATCTTCAAAGTAGTTAACAACCCGTCTGAAAAAGAAACATTCATCAAAACTGCTGCAGGCAAAGAGAGGACAAATGGGGATAGAAATTACTTCGCTGGACCAAAGTGGGTGCCACAAAGTTCAATTCTGCAGCTCGACGTTCCTTGCTGGAAGCGCGCCTGACATCATATTGGTTTGGGTGCTCAAAAGGTATCCTTGGTGGTCACCAGCAACAAACACAGGCATCAGTTACCTGTTCTAGTGCTACTAGAGGTGGCTCCCCAGTGGCTACAGCTTGGGAGGTGGAAGGTTGCTGAATCTCCAGTGAGAGTCCTTGAGATGGCCATAGTGGACCACCTCAAGGAGCTGTGACCGGTGGTGACTGCTGGGACTCGGCTTCAGCTGTCCCAGGTGGCTGTCTGGCACCAACAAGGGCACTGGTTGAAAGGCCTGTGGGGAGCAGGCGTGTTGTCCTCCTGAGAGAGGACAGCAGGTGCCTCTCCCATGGAGCCAATGCTATTCTTAAGCTGTTGAGCCTCAGCACTATCACTGCTCTGCGCAAGAAGAGAGTGCAGGTTTGCTGGGAGGCTCTTGAAGCATCTATCCATGCTCTCCTTCAGGTTTTGCTTTGAGGACATGAATGTCAGGGTAGAATAGAGTGTGAAAGGTGGCAGAGGTGTGAGCAGGTGAAGGAAGTAAGAGTGAGGAGAGTAGCAGATGTAGAGTGTTGCAGTTGGAGCAGAAGGAAGTGGAGTAAAGTGTGCTGCAGTGATTGGAGGAGAATGGTAATTGTCCCTAACCCGCGGCTTCTACCACCTAGAAGGACAAGGGCAGAAGGTGCATGGGAACACCATCACCTCCAAGTTCCCCTCCAGGTCACACACCATCCTGTCTTAGAAATACATCGGCCGTTCCTTCACCGTCGCTGGGTCAAAATCCTGGAACTTCCTCCCTAACGGCACTGTGGGAGCACCTTCACCTCAGATAAGGCGACCAAAGCTGCACACAATACTCAAGGTGTGGTCTCACCAAGGCCCTGTACAACTGCAGCATAGTTTGTCTATTATGTAGGATTCAGCAACCGCAAGACAGGTGGCTGTCATGAGTTCCCTAATATATACTAGAGTATATTTGTTTGTTTTTTGGTGAGTTAACATTAACTAATAATCATTAAATCTTTATGTACCTGGTCCATTGCGGGTGAATATCGTGAGCGGTGACTTTGCTTTAAACTGGGCTGTGCTGTACGTGAGGGCTCACCACGCAGACCAGATGAGGGGATTTGGATGAGGGAAAGTTCCTGAAACGGGATTTTGAAAGAGTGATTCTCTTTCACTGGGGGTTACAAGATCACAAGATAGTTATGGATGAGTTATGGATCCATGCAGAAACTTTAATGTCTCCCGCTCGCAGCATTCCATTGTCACTTAAATAATTTCACCGATTTTGCCTCCACAACCCGATCTGGGTCTTCATCTCATGTGTTGTTCACTCTTATGTGAAGATCTTCGTACTACCAGTCCTAAGTTTCCCAATTACTAGTGTACTCTTGTCTTAATCTCACAATTTCAAGAGTGAAGTTAGGAAACACCTCTACACACAAACGGTGGTAAAAGTTTGGAACTCTCTTCCGCAAACGGCAATTGATGCTCGATCAATTGTTAATTTTAAATCGGAGATTATCTTTCTGTTAACCAAAGGTATAAAGGGATATGGGGCAAAGTGGGTAGATGGTGTTAGGTCGCAGATCAGCCATGATCTCAGTGAATGGCGGAGCAGGCTCGAGGAGCTGAATGAAACATGGAAACATAGAAGATAGGAGCAGGAGTAGGCCATTCGGCCCCTCGAGCCTGCTCCACCATTCAATGAGATCATGGCTGATCAACCAAACTCAGTACCCGGTCCCTGCTTTCTCCCCATATCCCTTGATCCCTTTAGCCTTAAGAAATATATTTAACTCCTTCTTGAATATATTTAATGAATTGGCTTCAACTGCCTTCTGTGGTAGAGAATTCCAGAGGTTCACCACTCTCTGGGTGAAGAAATTCCTCCTCATCTCTGTCCTAAATGGCTTACCCCTTAGACTGTGACCCCTTGTTCTAGACTCCCCCGCCATCGGGAACATCCTTCCTGCATCTAGTCTGTCTAGTCCTGTTAGAATTTTATAAGTTTCAATGAGATCCCCTCTCATTCTTCTAAACTCCAGCGAGTATAAGCCCAATCAACCCAATCTCTCCTCATACGTCATTCCTGCCATCCCAGGTATCAGTGGTGAATCTGCGCTGCACTCCCTCCATGGCAAGAACATCCTTCCTCAGATAAGGCGACCAAAACTGCACACAATACTCAAGGTGTGGTCTCACCAAGGCCCTGTACAACTGCAGCAAGACATCCTTGTTCCTGTACTCGAACCCTCTCGCATACTATTTGCCTTCTTAACAGCCTGCTACACCTGCATGCATATCTTCAGCGACTGCTGCACAAGGACACCCAGGTCTCGTTGCACTTCCCCTTCTCCCAATCTATTGCTGTTCAGATAATAATCTGCCTTCCTGTTTTTGCCACCAATGTGGATAACCTCGCATTTATCCACATTATACTGCATCTGCCATGCTTCTGCCCAATCACCCAACCTGTCCAAATCATCCTGTAGTTTCTCGGCATCCTCCTCACAGTACACACGCCCACCCAGCTTTGTCTGCAAACTTGGAGATATTATATCTAGTTCCCTCGTCTAGATCATTACTATATATTGTGAATAGCTGGGGTCCTAGGACCGATCCCTGCGGTACCCCACTAGTCACTGCCTGCCACTCAGAAAAAGACCCGTTTATTCCAACTCTTTGCTTCCTGTATGCCAACCAGTTCTCTATCGAAGTCAGTACCTTGCCCCCAATCCCATGTGCCTTAACTTTACACGATTCTTTTTACGAGTGGCAGGAAGTGACTAGTGGGGTACCGCAGGGATCGGTCCTAGGACCCCAGCTATTCACAATATATATTAATGATCTGGACAAGGGAACTAGATGTAATATCTCCAAGTTTGCAGATGACACAAAGCTGGGTGGGCGTGCGTGCTGTGAGGAGGATGCCAAGAAACTCCAAGATGATTCGGACAGGTTGGGTGATTGGGCAGAAGCATGGCAGATGCAATATAACGTGGATAAATGCGAGGTTATCCACTTTGGTGTCAAAAACAGGAAGGCAGATTATTATCTGAATGGCAATAGATTGGGAGAAGGGGAAGTGCAACGAGACCTGGGTGTCCTTGTGCACCAGTCGCTGAAGGTAAGCATGCAGGTGCAGCAGGCGGTTAAGAAGGCAAATGGTATGTTGGCATTCGTAGCGAGAGGGTTTGAGTACAGGAACAAGGATGTCTTGCTGCAGTTGTACAGGGCCTTGGTGAGACCACACCTTGAGTATTGTGTGCAGTTTTGGTCGCCTTATCTGAGGAAGGATGTTCTTGCCATGGAAGGAATTCAGCGAAGATTCACCAGGCTGATACCTGGGATGGCAGGAATGACGTATGAGGAGAGATTGGGTCGATTGGGCTTATACTCGCTGGCGTTTAGAAGAATGAGAGGGGATCTCATTGAAACTTATAAAATTCTGACAGGACTGGACAGACTAGATGCAGGGAGGATGTTCCCGATGGTCGGGGAGTCCAGAACCAGGGGTCACAGTCTAAGGATAAGGGGTAAGCCATTTAGGACAGAAATGAGGAGGAATTTCTTCACCCAGAGAGTGGTGAACCTGTGGAATTCTCTACCACAGATGGCAGTAGAGGTCAATTCATTAAATATATTCAAGAAGGAGTTGGATATATTTCTTAAGGCTAAAGGGATCAAGGGATACGGGGAGAAGGCAGGGACAGGGTACTGAATTTGGATGATCTGCCATGATTTCATTGAATGGCGGAGCAGGCTCGAGGGGCCGAATGGCCTACTTCTGCTCCTATCTTCTATGTTTCTATGTTTCTATGAAGGAGGGTGTGTCTTATGAAGAAAGGTTGAGCAGGTTGTACCTATACTCATTGGAGTTTAGAAGAATGAGACGGGATCTTATTGAAACATATAAGATTCTGAGGGGGCTTGACAGGGTAGATGCAGAGCGGATGTTTCCCCTCATGGAGGAATCTAGAACTAGGGGGCATAATTTCAGAATAAGGGGGCACCCTTTTGTGGTAAACCACTTTTATCGTTCACTATCGTTACACAATGGTTATCACTTTTTATATCGTTACACTATGGTTATCACTGTTTACACTGTTGTATCACTACACAAGGTCACCTCTTGCCACGCTGTTATACCTGGGCTGACCACAGCTGACTCCGCCCATGGCTCCGCCTGCTTGCCCAGGTATAAAGGTGGTCGACTGGCTGGTATTCCTCCTTGTTGGATCCGATCACCCACGAGGGTGGGCTCTGTTATTTAGCCAATAAAAACCTATAGTTACTAACTTAACTCGTCGCTTTTCATGAACTGAATTGATAGGTATATCACCTTTTAAATCAGAAATGAGGAGGAATATCTTCTCGCAGAGGGTCGTGAATCTTTGGAATTCTCTTCCCCAGAGAGCTGTGGAGGCTGGGTCATTGAATATATTTAAGGTGGAGATAGACAGATTTTTGAATTGTAAGGGAGTCAAGGGTTATGGGGTGTGGGCAGGGAAGTGGAGTTAAGGCCAAGATTAGATCAGCCTTGATCTTATTGAATGGCGGAGCAGGCTCGAGGGGCTGAATGGCCTACCCCTGCTCCTACGTCTTATGTTCTTATGTTCTTTGCTTTGTGAAGGGAACATGAACAATGAAAACATCATCAACCAGCTGATTGGACAGAAGCTGGTGAACTTGGAAAGGTTTGTCTTAACCTGTTGATCATGTATTATTAGTGAAAGTCGCAGTGAGCAATATGAGCAGTTTAACAGATACAGTAATATTGGTGCACAGTCGGGTGGAATAGTTCATTGTGATTGGTAGATCTTCCATGGCGTTGCTCACAGGCAGTCTGGGGCCGAGAGCTTGGTTACTGAGCCCCACTCTCAGCTCCTCACTGTTGACCGGCTCCTCCCAGCCCTTGATTTTGGTGCTCACTCCCTGATCTGTAAATGTAGACAACCACTTATCATTGGTAGACCTCCCATGCCATTGCTCATAGGTAGTCAATGAGTGTCAGCATGGATTTGTGAAGGGCCGGTCATGTCTGACTGATCTAATAACCTTTCGGAGGAGGTCAGTAACATGGACAAGGGAGTGTCTCTGGATCTTGTATGTGTGGACTTCCAGAGGGTTAAATTATGAGGACAGGTTGCACAGACTGGGCTTGTATTCCCTCTAGTATAGAATATTAAACGGTGATATAATTGAGGTGTTTAAGATGTTCAAAGAGTTGGTAGGGTAGATCGATAAAAACGATTTCCTCTGGCGGGGAAATCCAGAACAAAGGGGCATGAGATTAAAATTAGAGTTAGCCTGGTCAGGGATGTGATGTCAGGAAGCACTTCTTCTCCCAAAGGCTAGCGGAATTGTGGAACTCTCTCCCCCCATATCTATTGAGGCTGGGGGTCAATTGAAAACTTCAAAAATGAGATTGATAGATTTTTGTTAGGCAAGAGTTTTAAGGGATGTGGAACCAAGGCGGGGAAATGGAGTTAACATACAGGTCAGCCATGCTTTGGCAGAACAGACTCGAGGGGCTGAAAGGCCTCCTCCTGTTCCTAAGTTGATCAAGAGATATCAAACAAAGACAGGTAAATGGATTTGAGGTGCAGAGCAGCCATGGTCTAATTGAATACTGGAGCAGGCTCGAGGGGCTGAATGGCCGGCTCCTGTTGCTTTAAATGTATGCAATTACTTAACATAATTGGTAGAAGGCAAACAATCCCATCACTGCCCATCGCCCACGCACCCTGTGCTATGGGTCATAACCACATGGAAACCTGTTATTGCTTTCTAGCGAAACAAGTCAGTTTAACTTAAGTAAAGCCCAAAGGTTTTTCCCATATATGGTTTCAAGGTGAGGTCAAACCGTGACATAACCGAGTAAGCCCCACCCTCACACTGCACATCACACTGAGATGAGACATCACAATAGCTTTGTAAAGTAGATAAATATTAGCCAGGCTGAGATAACAACAGTTTGTAAAGGCAAGGGAACTGCACTGAGTCTGATCTGTCTAGGACTGAATGCGGTCGGCTCGAACATCTGAACAGCTTTGCTCTGTGAAGACAACACGAACAATTGAAACATCATCAACCAGCGGCTTGGACAGAATTCGTGAACTTTGAAAGGTTTGTCTTTCTGGGATCTCAGGAATGGACGTATGAGGAGAGATTGGGTTGATTGGGCTTATATTCGCTGGAGTTTAGAAGAATGAGGGGATCTCATTGAAACTTATAAAATTCTAACAGGACTAGACAGACTAGATGCAGGAAGGATGTTCCCGATGGTTGGGGAGTCCAGAACCAGGGGTCACCATCTAAGGATAAGGGGTAAGCCATTTAGGACAGAGATGAGAAGGAATTTCTTCACCCAGAGAGTGGTGAACCTGTGGAATTCTCTACCACAGAAGGCAGTTGAGGCCAATTCATTAAATATATTCAAGGAGTTGGATATATGTCTTGAGGCTAAAGGGATCAAGGGATATGGGGAGAAAGCAGGGACAGGGTACTGAATTTGGATGATCAGCCATGATCTCATTGAATGGCGGAGCAGGCTCGAGGGGCCGAATGGCCTACTCCTGCTCCTATCTTCTATGTTTCTATGTTCCTATGTCTTAACCTGTTTATCTTGTATTATTAGTGAAAGTCATAATGAGCAATATGAACAGTTTATCAGATACAGTAATATTGATGCACAGTCAGGTGGAATAGTTCAGTTTGTTATTGGTAGTTCTTCCATAGCGTTGCTCATAGGTAGTCTGAATCCCGGAGCCTGGTTACTGATGGTTACTGAGCCCCACTCCTCACTGACCGTCTCCTCCCAGTCCTGGAGTTTAATGCTCACTCCCTGATCTGTAAATGTAGACAACTATTTACTGACTGTGACTAACTGTGTTTGGAGCTGTACTTCCAGCTTGTATCATTCCCCGTGAAAGTCAGAGTCAGTTACAGCAAAATCCGTGCAGATATAAAGGCTCAAATCCTGGAAACTGAAAGCAGGTCAGTTCATGCTGGTTGTTCTGATCAACTTGTCCTGGACACGGGGATAGTCTGTGGGACAGCTCAGCCCGACCATTTAAAAAGTCAAGAGCGTCCCTCTTGAAACCGCTGATTGGTGTTGAATGAACGGCTCTAAATAAGAGGAGAGGCTGACAGGGAGAGTGAACAACTGAATAATCAGTTTCTCAAAGTGTTCACCAGTACTGAGAGCTCAGGGTTAAGACTCGAAGAATGTACTCCTGGGCAGTAATGCCACTGGAGCTGCCTTGACCGAGCTTGGTACCTGCCCACACAGCTCGACGCTGGCCCAGGTGTTGACTTTTTAAAGGGAATTTGATAAATCCTTTTACAGGTTATATGGTTTACTATACGAGGGGAGCGATAAAATGCCTGTCGTTGTCCTTGTTGCAATCCAGTGATTTTTGTCATTTCTTCTTCTGCCACAGG
This sequence comes from Somniosus microcephalus, assembly GCF_052327205.1. Taxonomy (NCBI): domain Eukaryota; kingdom Metazoa; phylum Chordata; class Chondrichthyes; order Squaliformes; family Somniosidae; genus Somniosus; species Somniosus microcephalus. The sequence continues at coordinate 7,637,013 of NW_028225184.1, forward strand.
TACAGGTTGGTGTCAGGACGAGTGAGAGGAAATGGACGGTTTCATCAAACTACCAACAGACTAAAGTTGTCAGTAACAAAACCACAAAGACACCTGGATCACACATCCTGACATCACATCAATGCCAGCAGAGATACCACAAAGGAGGAAACAGCAACACTGAAATACCCCTCAACCCATCCATTTCTTTAGTGTCAACTGTACATCTTTTAATTTCTTTATTTGACGGCCAATAACAGATCCATTTAAACTCGCAGCCAATGATTGGAGATGGTGTTAAACCAACTCTTTCCCTTCTGGCACGTTTCTTTCCCATTTTTAAAAATTTCCCACGCCCCTCTCCCTCCTCCCTAGTTCTCCCCTGGGCTGGACCTTCACGTCCAGCACTCAGGTCCCCGCATCGGCATCAAGCACCAACCCTGCTCCAACTCCAGGCTCAGTTCGGCATTGCTCGGGGTTAACTGCACTGGCACTGGATAGGGCCCAGTCCATACAGTCATCTCCGACCGATGTCGACCGGTGGTCCAAGTGTTGGGACTGAACAGGAAAGTCTCAAGGGTGGACGCTCCGGTTGTTGCCTCGATGGTGTGGAATGGGATGAGCTGGTTAAAGCCAATCCATCCCAGTCAACTACATCGGGTGAAACCCCGGTACCATTTGTACTGAGGCCTCCCAGGATAGAGGAAGAGTCCTCCTCTGGCACCAGCTGGTTCGGAGGTGTCCGTGCCTACTGGTGCCAGAATCAGGCTGGTTCCCCCAAGCGCCACCAGCTACTGTTGGTGTGTCCTTCCCCAGAGGCATCCGTCCCCTCTGGTGACACCAACGCAGCCCCGGGACATTGTCTCCAGTTGGCGCCAGCTCATTTGGGGGCACCACCCTCGGTGGACTCGACCCTACACAGGGTCACCTATGCTGTGGGTGACGTCCACTTTGGTGAGTGCAGCTGCAGATCTCTATTTATAGATCTGTAGCTCCCACCCACCACTGTGGACCCACCTTCAGCCGCTCCCTACGACACTCGAGAGGCACTCCCAGGGAGGGTGCGTGCGCTCCAGAAACCAAACTGGGAGCCTGAGTTGACCACGGCTTCCGTGCGTTGAGGTTTGTCCATGTATTCAAAGCAAGGGTGACTTCGAGTCTGAAACTGTGAGTTCTGGAAGTCCCATCACTTGTGGGGGTTGAGTCTTTACCTGGGGTCTTGCAAAGGCCTCAGGCATCGACCTTTGTTGGATTCCCCCTCCCAATTTCCAAGGCGGTTTGGGCAGACTTGATAGGCGCGCCCCAGTTATGGCCAAGGTTGACAGCCCCGCCACTCTGCCTCACAACTTAAGTTTCGCTGGTACAGCTGGTGAACTTCAGTCGTGAAAGCCTCAGAAGGAAGGGAACTGCCCAGGAAACTAGTCCTGTTCCACCCACCAGAATCCAAATGGTGGGACATGTGGGTCTGGCGGACCTTCCTGCAGTGTTTGGCGCATATCCCGAATTCCCTGCCATCAAATCCACTGGGGCTGGCTTCACTGACCAGTAGGTGAGTTGAGGGAGCAATCCCTGCCAGAGAGGACCACCTTCAGAGAGTATCTGCTGCAGCAGCAGACTGTGTGGGTGCTCTCAATGTAGGAGCAGGATCTATCATCCAGTGGATCTTGCATCGCCACTTAGTTTGTCCTCACACCTTGGGGATCCTTCAGGTTCTGCAGATGCCCATTGGTGCTGAGGTCTTCTTTGGCGAGCAAGTGGAGGATCTGCTGTAGCAGAACCTTCAGGCATTCCCGAATTGACACACAAGGGTGGGAGGGCACTGCTCACTTTGTAGCTTAGCCCACCCCATCTACAGGCCCCTTCCACTCGCCAACACCAGTCCACTCACCATCACCAATCCATTCACCACCACCATCCACTCACCACCACCAATCCATTCACCCCCACCAGCCTATTCAAGGCCTTATCCGGAGCACAATGTCCTTTGTATCTTGCTAGCCCGCCATTCCAGATTAGGACCTGGAATGCAGGTAGCTCACAAGTAACACTCGAGACCCTGTCCAGCTCCACCTCCCCCAGCAGTGATCATGCCTGGATAGCCCACCTCAGAGTTGTGTGGGTGGGCTATTTCCAGTACTTCCCTGTGGAAGTGGATCACTCTGGATGTTTGGTTTGTCCATCAGAGGAACCATCTACTAGTGGGCATACTGGCAGGTCTTCTACCATCCACACTGAGAGCGAGTGATCGTCATCCAGAAGGCTCAACTGTTGGGGGTATTTCTCCAGTTGAGCCTTCTGGATGACCATCACTCTGCCAGTAATGTATCCACAGGTCTCCTTTGTCGCAGCATCTGAACTGGAGCTGGTGGTCCTGGGAGCACAGTGTTCTCCATACATTGGTGCTACAGCCATCAGCTGAATGCTTTGACATATGGGTGGGAGCCACATTCAGGATGAATGGTCTTCTCGGCCAGTGATTTCACTTGGCATTTCAACAGGCTCGGAGTGTGAACGGTATAATAGGACATCTCCACTTTCAGACTCAGTGCAGGGTAAGTCAGTGTGTCTGCAGACAGACAATATGACAAGGGTCCGGTAAGTCAACAAACAGGGTGGGACCCTCCTTCCTGGGTCCCTCTGTCAAGTTGACGCATTGCTTCCCATTGGTGCTTGAACGACGGGGTGACACTCTTGGTGCCACATTTGGCCCGGGGAGGACAACACAACAGTCGGCACACTCAGCTGCTCTGTAGTCCACCCTAACTAGTGGATGATCCACACTGAGGTAGTCCAGAACATCTTCAGGACTTGGGGGGTTTACCAGGTCGATCGACTTACTCGCATCACCGGATAATCACCAATCTGCTGGAGGACCTCAGGCTGTCGGGGCGGAGGCCCGGCAGTCTTTCGTGCTTTTGTTTCTGGATTCTGTTGCTCAGGGTTGCCTGATCTCCAGGATGCTCCAGGAAATTGCAGCAGGTGGTGGTTCTGGTTAACCCTTTGGTTACCTCACAAACCGTGCTTCAGGGACACCCGGGTGTTGAATACACACTTTGATTTCAGGAGCCCACGGGAGAAATCCATGTCATTTTTAGAGTATAGAGGACCCTACCTTTTTTAGGGAATTTTTCATTCTGACATCCTCCACACACTGCTGGACACTGTCCAACTGGTACTCAGGGTGAGGAGGGCGGACCGTACCTGCAAGCGAACAGATTCTCCGGCTCCCAGGACAAATAGATCAAAGTGGGTGTTATTCATGGGTGCCAGCGCCAGATCCAAACAGTAAGCTGAACCGTCAGGATCTGGATTTGGATCCTGCCAGCTTCTGATTGATGGCCTGGCAGTTGAGATGGAATGCCCGTCAGATTAGGGTATACCAGCAGTGCAGCACTCATGGGTAATGCTCACTTTATTGTGTCTGTCCTGGTCATTTAAGCCTCTGTTCCCATACAAGTACCTCCACCCTCTTCGTCCTCTGTACTACTTGGTTAGTCGCCAGCTGTGTGTGCAGAATGCCTGAATGAAGATCACAGCTCCCTTGTCAGCTGTTCCCATGTCAGCTGCTCCCTTGTAAGCTCCTCTTCATTCTTCAAGTGACGCGGCATTTGCCACCCACCTGGTTGTCTCTTGGGTCTAGTGGGGAGTGTTGGTATGTCTTTTCCTCGTTCTGGGTTTTCTTTGGGTGTCAACAAACTGGGTTCTGGGGTGTGCTAAAAGTTAACACTGCACGGGAGTCGGGGAGGGAGGGGAAAAACAAGTGGGTTTGTCCTTCAAAGTTAGGATGTCTTAACAAAATGTCTTAACAGGGAAGGTCACGCCTTAAGAGATTTTCCCCAGGCAAATTGTGCCGATGCATCCCAGTAATTAGATCCATGTTCCACCCCCAATTCGGCCTGTCAATGTTTAGGAACGGATGTTCCCAGCAAATTAAATGGTGTCACAGTTAACACTTTAAAGAAAAGATTGGGGACAGTTTTCGTTCAACCTGGAACGACAGAAATGGAAACACTAGACAACCTGCCAACCAGTTTCTCGTCATCGCTGAATATTGGGTTTGTGACTGCTGCTACAGAACTAGACAGGAGATTGTTGAAGACCAGGCTCTCGGGGATTGTGTTCAATTGATGTTAGCAGAGTTGAAGTGAGAAAGTAATTGTCTTAGAATATTTGGGCCATAATGATCTCCTGGACTAGTTTCGATCGCCTAAGGGGGTCGGAGAGGAATTTCCCAGATTTTTTTCCCAAATTGGCCTGGGTTTTTATGTCTGGTTTTTCGCCTCTCCCAGGAGATCACATGGTGGGGGGTGTATTTATTGCGATGGACAAGGCTGGATGGACCAGAGAGTCTTTTCGTGTACAAGTCATCTTTCAATAACTGAAATGTGAGAAGTTTAACATCTGAAAATAAACATGGATTGAAAATGAACAAACTTACTGTGTGTCTCCTGATTTGTGCACGGATCATTGAAGGGAACAGAAAGGGGAAAAGATGAGTTCTGATTGTCCCTGGGCTCAGTTACTGACTGGGTGAACTCTTTGAGCCACACACTAGGCTGGACCCAGATTGATTCCCCAGTCTGCACATACAAACATACAAAAAGACATACAAAAGTAGATGAAGACTATCAGGTCCATTAAGCTCCCCCCATCCAGTAGACAGTAGGGCCTCACATGCTGCTGTCCCACCTACCAGTTACGCTATCTCTGGAAACAGACAAAGAAACATGGCCAATTCAGGAAAAACCTCTGGCCAATTGCTCTCCAACTCCCAACACATGACAATCTAAACTAACCACTAACTCTCGCTGTAGCTGGTAATGTCCTCTCAGGGACTGGTCAAGATCATACAGCACAGAAGGAGGCCATTCAGCCCATCGTGCCTCTGCCAGCTCTTTGAATGCACTATCCAATTAGTCCCACTCTCCCGCTCTTTCCCCGTAGCCCAGCAATTTTTTCCTTTTCAAGCATTTACCTAATTCCCTTCTGAAAGTTGCAGTGGATGGAATTATAAGTTGGTGGAATTCTGTCATGTGATCCCCAAAGTTCCAGTAACTAAATTGCCAAATCCCCCAGTCAGTAAAACCTGGATTGGGCTTATTCAGTCACTAAAACACCAGTGGCACTTTCAAAGTCCCAGGCCACGTCAAGGAACTCCTCCAAACACAATTAACCAACAAAGTAGTGAATTGGTACAAAAACAAATACTAGTGGGGAGGGGCTGGGGGTGAAGAATTGAGTGGGGGAAACAAGACAACACTTGGCATGTACTGAGAGGCAGAGTCGTGTGTTGGGTTTCCAACTCTGCAGGATGTCCCGGAGTCTCCAGGAATTTAATCTCCTGGATTTTTTTTTATTCGTTCATGGGATGTGGGCTTCGCTGGCAAGGCCAGCATTTATTTCCCATCCCTAATTGCCCTTGCGAAGGTGGTGGTGAGCCGCCTTCTTGAACCGCTGCAGTCCGTGAGGTGAAGGTGCTCCCACAGGGAGCACATATAGGCCAGCAGGGTCTGGAGTCACATATAGGCCAGCAGATTTCCTTCCCTAAAGGACATTAGTGAACAAGGTGGGATTTTAGTGCAATCCAATAGTTTCATGGTCATCATTACTGATGGTAGCTTTTTATTCCAGATTTTTTTACGTGACTGAATTTAAATTCCCCAGCTGCCATGTGGTGGGATTTAAACTCATGTCTCTCAGATTGTTTAATCTAAGTCTGTCTCTGGATTGCTAGTCTGGTAACATAACCACTATGCTATCATTCCCAATTGCAGCTTTGAGCAAACCTGGGATAAAAGTCACCAGGGCATTAAAGAAAATGATTTTTTATTTCCATTTTCTTTGACCACTTTCATTCATTTATAAAAATATTGGAGACGGGGGAAAAAGGCGGTTGGATCCAGCAGGTCACGTGATGAAAGCGCCAGGAATACGTCCAATCAGAGATGGCGACTCGTGTTGTGTGACTCACGCCATTTATATACCAAGACAAAATAAAATAATAGTAGGCGTTGATAATTGTGGGTGGCACCAAGACACACACGTGCAGAATGTGAAGCCTGTTGAATAATCACTGACTACTGAGGCACAAGTGGGTCTAAATAACACTTTAACAAACAGAATGGCTGCACATTAATGGCACAGTAATTAACTTGGGTTATAATGGGCTTTATTTTGGAAGTACTTAACTCCCAAACTCTCATTACCACACGGCTTGCCAAGAAACAACTGGATCGCCTTTCAATCACAGGTGTTAGAATTCACAACCAATCAGCACAGTGTTAACCCTTCGCTCCCCAGAAGTTAAAAGAACTTTCATTTTCAATTGAAATTGAGAATTACTATTTTGGGAACTGCCTCCCCGGTTTAGCGCCAGGATTCTCCCCAGATAAACTGGGTTTATAACACACTATTCACATGGTTAATGCCCCGAGGCACTTTAGAGAGTAGAATGAGATGCCAATTAGTAATACTAAGAAAGAAGCAATGGACACAAGTAACACTGCACCTTCACTGGACAGCTGCTGACGACAACCTTCAATCCGCCCTCACAACAGATGTCAAGCCAGCTCGTTCTTCAAGGTGAGAAATGAACCTGGATGATAATCCTGAGATTTATTCTCCTTTTTGTTTCTTATCCGGCTCCCGACATTAAATTACTTGGTTTTATTACCCCATTGTCTTCTATTTGCAAACGTGAGCTATTGGAGCTTGATAGACAAACATGCTCACACGTGTCGCCTAGAAACACAAACAAATTGATTTTTTGTTAAACAGTGAGGATATTGCACCTTGAGATCCAATCCATGTGCTGCCGTCAAAAATGGGTGAATAGTTTAGGGTCTGGTCATTACAAGGACAATGTTGAAGGATAAAGGACCGACTGAAAGGTTGCTGCTGAATTTAGCAAAGACCAACTTTCCAATGTTGATACCAGGTAAACAATAGCACAAGGCAATTTTGATTTACGCCCTCCAATTTCTCAGTAGTGCATCAAGAACTTGCATTGATAGACCTTTCACAACATCAGGACACCCCAAAGCACTTTACAACCAATGAAGCACTTCCTTAAAGTGTAACCGCTGTTGCAATGTAGGAAACGCAGCAGCCAATTTGCGCACAGCAAGCTCCCACAAATAGCGATGAATTAATGACCAGATAATCTGTTTTTTTTAGTGATGTTGGTTGGGGGATAAATGTTGGCCCAGGGGAACTCCCCTACCCTTCTTCAAAATACTGGCCATGGGATCTTTTAAGTCCACCTGAGAGGACAGATGGAGCCTCGGTTTAACGTCTCATCCGAAAGACGGCACCTCCGACAGTGCCGCACTCCCTCAGTATGGCACTGAAGTGTCAGCTTAGAGTACGTGCTACCACTGGGCCACGCAGGCACCTAAATCAAACAGCTAGATGATTTTAAAAGCACGGGATAATGGAACAAGAAACCTGAATGGGTTTCAAGAAGGAACTAGACAGGTTCTTATCAACAAATGGGATTCAGGGTTATTAGAAATGCACCAAGAGAATACAGTGGATAGGTGGGCTCATCAGAACATAGGAACATAAGATGTAAGAGCTGGAGTCGGCCATTTGGCCCCTCGAGCCTGCTCCGCTGTTCAATAAGATCATAACTGATCTGATCTTGGCCTCAACTCCACTTCCCTGCCCGCTCCCCATAACGCTCGACTCCCTTAGCGTTCAAACATCTGTCTATCTCCACCTTAAATATATTCAATGACCCAACCTCCACAGCTCTCTGGGGAAGAGAATTCCAAAGATTCACGACCCTCTGAGAAGAAATTCCTCCTCATTTCCGATTTAAAAGGGTGCTCCCTTATTCTGAAATTATGCCCAGAGTTCTAGATTCCCCCACGAGGGGAAACATCTTCTCTGCATCTACCCTGTCGAGCCCCCTCAGAATCTTATATGTTTCAATAAGATCACCTCTCATTCTTCTAAACTCCAGTGAGTATAGGCCCAACCTGCTCAACCTTTCCTCATAAGACAAGCCCTTCATCTCCGGAATCAACCTCGTGAACCTTCTCTGAACTGCCTCCAATGCAAGTATATCCCTCCTTAAATAATGAGACCAAAACTGTATGCAGTACTCCAGGTGTGGTCTCACCAATACCCTGTACAGTTGTAACAGGACTTCCCTACTTTTACATTCCATTCCTTTTGCAATAAAGGCCAACACTCCATTTGCCTTCCTAATTACTTGCTGTACCTGCATGCTAACTTTTTGTGATTCATGTACAAGGACTCCCAGATCCCTCTGTACCTCAGCATTTTGTAATCTCTCCCCATTTAAATAATAATTTGCTTTTATATTTTTGCTACCAAAGTGGATGATAAGTGTGTACCATCTACAAGATGCACTGCAGCAACTCACCAAGGTTTCTTCGACAGCATCTCCCAAACACGCAACCTCTACCACCTAAAAGGACAAGGGCAGCAGGCGCATGGGAACACCATCACCTCCAAGCTCCCCTCCAAGTCACACACCATCCTGACTTGGAAATATATCGGCCGTTCCTTCATCGTCGCTGGGTCAAAATCCTGGAACTCCCTCCCTAACAGCACTGTGGGAGCACATTCACCACACAGGACTGCAGCGGTTCAAGAAGGCGGCTCACCACCACCTTCTCAAGCGCAATTAGGGATGGGCAATAAATGCCGGCCTTGCCAGCGACGCCCACATCCCTGGAAAGAATTAAGAAAAAGTCCAAATACAATTTAAAACAAAATTGGAGCAGGGTTAGATCAATGTGGTGCAGCGCCTCGACTCATGGAATTTTACAGCGTAGAAGGAAGCCATTTGGCCCATCGTGCCATCTCCATGTGTACCAGCTCTATGGAAGAGCTTAGTCCCATTTCCCTGCTCTTTACTCATACGTTTTGCATTTTCCTTTAGTAAATATTTAATCACTAAGATGACTCAGTTGTTTCTCAGTGGGCAGCACTCTCTCTCGCATTTGAGCCAGCAGGTTGTGGGTTCAAGTCCCACTCCAGAGACTTGAGCACAAAAATCCAGGTTGACACTCCCAGTGCAGTGCTGAGGGAGTGCCGCACTGTTGGAGGTGCCATGTTACAGATGAGACGTTTAAACCGAGGCCCCCTCGCAACTCTCTTATCCGGTCTTGGCCTGTATGTGACTCCAGACCTACAGCAATGTGGTTGACTCTTAACTGCCCTCTGAAATGGTGGCTCACCACCTTCTCAATAAAAGCCGGCCTTGCCAGCGACGCCCACATCCCAGGAATGAATAAAAAAAAGATGATCTGGTCATTAGCTGTTTGTGGGAGCTTGCTGTGCGCAGATTGGCTGCCGTGGTTCCTACATTACAACAGTGACTACACTTCAAAAAGTACTGGGACATCTTGAGATTGAGAATGGTGCCATATTGTCGTACGGTAATGTAATGTGCATTGCATTATGGGAATTACCCGGGAAAAGGGCAGTCGGCCATTTTACGCAATAAAGTGAACATCGCAGTTATAAGCCTGTCTGCCTGACTCTGATTTAATTTGACGTATCTACATGCTTGATTCAATTCAACATGGACCGATTCATTTTCATGGGAATCCTGTTGTCTGAAAAGGGCATCGGACCAACAGCAGAGAGAGTGCAAGCGGTGGCAGAAGCTCGGGAACCAGAGAATGCTACAGAGGTGAGGAGTTTCTTGGGACTCGTTGGGTACAGCAGCAGATTCATCCCGCAGTTTGCAACGCTAACAGAGCCACTGCGACGCCTGACGAGAAAAGACACACCATTTAAATTTGGATCACAACAGAGACAGTCATTCAGTGCACTCAAGGAAGAGTTGGCCAGAGCCGGCACTTTAGCATATCTTGATAAGGACGCACCAACCAAGGTGATAGCAGATGCCAGTCCTGCAGGTTTAGGTGCAGTACTAGTCCAGGACCAACAGGGACAAGAGGTGCCAATATGCTATGTAAGTCGTAGTTTAACAGACTGTGAGAGGAAATACACTCAAACAGAGAGAGAGGCTTTAGCTCTTGTATGGGCTTGTGAAAGGCTGCATCCATATGTGTATGGCCGAAAATTGAACTTGGTAACTGACCATAAGCCATTACAAGTGAGATGCGGCCCACACTCTAAACCCTGTGCCTGTATAGAAAGATGGGTATGTGGCGACACGCCACCACTGGACATAATCCGCTCACGGCGGCACGGACAGTTTAAGCAGACGCCCCCAGCCGGGGGCCCTTTCCTCCAGCAACTTGTTTCCCGCAGGGACAGGCTGCCGGGAGCACTTCCTGTCTGGGGAGTATTTAAGTGGATGCGCGGGCTTTTCCAGTTTCTCTTTGCCATGAGGTAGAATAAAAGCAGTTGTGTTTTACTAGCTCTGGTCTCGACTCCCACGTTTGCCGCGGTATCTCAACACTGGTGACCCCGACGCTCAGGACAAATCCTAAGCTAGCATGGCGGAAACAAACGCAGTCACGGTGAAACTACCGGACTTTTGGGAGAACCTGGCCGAAGCCTGGTTTGTTCAAGCTGAGTCCAGATTCCGGCTGAAACACATTACAGTCGACACCACAAAGTACGACTACCTCGTCTCCTCTCTCACCTACGCCACAGTCCCCAAGGTTTGGGCAGCACTGCAGGATCCACCACCGGAAGGCAAGTACGAACATCTGAAGGCTGCACTCCTTAAAAAATTTCAAACGTCCTCTTACCAGCGCAACTGCCAACTCCTTGACCTCCCTGGCCTTGGTGACGCTTCACCCTCGGATCGGCTTTCCCACATGCTGTCTCTCTCGGACGACAAAAACACCGGCGCCCTCTTTCGCACGCTTTTCATTCGGCAGCTCCCCGCCAGCATCCGCCCGCTCATTGTGGAGTCTGGCTCCACGGACCTGAATGACATAGCCAAAAAGGCCGACCGGCTGCTCTCTGCACAGTCCGCTCGCGACGTCGCGCCCGACCTCACGGCAACGACCACGCGGGCTTCCCGGCCCACTAGGCCCGACCGCCCTACCACTCCGGGTCACTGCTACTACCACACCCGTTTTGGCGCTAGGGCCCAACGCTGCACGCCACCGTGTACTTTCAAACCCCCCCCCGCACCGGCCCCCGCGATGGCCGCGGGGCAAAAGGGGCCTCTACTGTACGTCACCGACGACAGAACCAACCGCCGATTTCTGTGCGACACAGGGGCCCAGCACAGCATCACCCCCGCCTCCGCCCTCGAAATCCAACGCGGCACACGGGGTATTATGCTGGCCACAGCCAATGGCTCTGACATCCGCACATATGGCACCCGCATGGTCACGCTCGACCTCGCGGGCCGCCTATACCGCTGGGAGTTCCTCACAGCCAAGGTCCTCTGCCCACTCATCGGCGCCGACTTCCTACGTGCCCACGGCCTCCTTGTCGACATTCCGAGGCACCGCCTCGTCGACATCAACACTATGGCCCCCATCCCCTGCGCATTCACCCCGGCCCGTTCGGCCGGCCTGACGACCTACTGCCTCGCCAGAGCCACGGACGAATACTCGGCACTCCTAGCCGAGTTTCCCGCCCTCACTAACCCGACCTTTTCGGCCAAAGCCGCCAAACACGGTGTGGAGCACTATATCCCCACCACCGGCCCCCCAGTTTCTGCCCACGCCCGCAGACTCAACCCGGCCAAGCTGGAAATCGCGCGGGCCGAGTTCACCACCATGGAACAACTCAGCATCATCCGCCGCTCCAGCAGCCCTTGGGCCTCGCCCCTCCACATCGCCCCCAAGCCCGGCGGAGGCTGGCGCCCTTGCAGGGACTACCGCCGCCTCAACGACGCCACCACCCCCGACCGATACCCGGTGCCACACATCCAGGACTTCTCGGCCCGACTGGCCGGACAAACCGTCTTTTCCAAGGTCGACCTGGTGCGCGGTTACCACCAAGTCCCCGTACACCCCGCGGACATCCCCAAAACGGCCGTCATCACCCCATTTGGCCTGTTCGAGTTCCTGAGGATGCCCTTCGGCCTCAAGAATGCAGCCCAGGCTTTCCAGCGCCTTATGGACTCAGTCCTCCGGGACCTGAACTTCCTGTTCGTCTATCTAGACGACATTCTCGTGCCCAGCTCCTCCAAACAGGAACACCTCGAACACCTTCGCGTCCTGTTCGGGCGCCTAGCCCAACACGGGCTCATCCTCAGCCCGGCGAAGTGCCAATTCGGCCTAACCGAGGTCGATTTTCTCGGTCACTACATCACCCCTGCTGGGGCCGTCCCCCTGCCCAACAAGGTGCAGGCCGTCCAGCAATTCCCCCGCCCCACAACCATCAAGGGCCTCCAGGAGTTCCTCGGGATGGTGAACTTCTACAACAGGTTCATCCCCAGAGCTGCAGCCCTCATGAAGCCCCTATACGACGCCCTCCGAGGTAAATCCGGCAAGATGGACGTAGCCTGGACCACTGACACGTCAGCCGCCTTCGACGCCACCAAAAACGCGCTCGCCGACGCCACCCTGCTCGCGCACCCGAGGGCCGATGCCTGGGTCGCGCTCACCACCGACGCCTCCGACCACGCGGTCGGAGCCGTGTTCGAGCAGTGGGTCAATGGCGCGTGGCAGCCACTTGCCTTCGACAGTCGCCAACTGCGCCCCCCCGGAGGTCAAATACTCCACTTTCGACCGCGAGCTTCTCGCGCTCCACCTGTCGGTCCGCCATTTCAGGTTCCTCCGGGAAGGCCGCCCCTTCACCGCATACGTGGACCACAAGCCGCTCACATACGCGATGGCCAAGCACACCGAACCCTGGTCCGCTAGGCAGCAACGCCAGCTCGCGGCCGTGTCCAAGTTTACTACGGACATCCAGCACGTCTCCGGTAGAGACAACGATGTCGCCGACTGCCTTTCCCGTCCCGCCATCTGTGCGAATCACCTCGCGGTCGACTACGCGCAACTAGCAGCGGCCCAGCTCACGGACCCAGACCTCCTCTCGGCGGCTACCAGCCTGCCAGGGCTACGCCTAGCCAAGGTCGCGCACGGGCCCGAAGTCACGGCAGTCACTTGCGACGTCTCACTCGGCCAATCCAGGCCGGTCGTCCCTGCAACCTGGCGCCGCCACATCTTCGACGCGCTCCACGGGCTCTCCCACCCGGGTTCCCGCGCATCCGTCAAACTCCTCTCCCAGCGCTTCGTCTGGCGCGGCCTCAGCAGAGATGTTCGGACTTGGGCCACCTCCTGCCTCGCCTGCCAATGGGCTAAGGTACAGCTGCACACAAAAGCACCCCTGGGAGACTTCGAGGTACCCAGCCGCCACTTCGACCACGTACACGTCGACATCGTCGGTCCTCTGCCGCCATCGCAAGGCCAAACTTACCTCCTCACGATGGTCGACCGCTACACACGCTGGCCTGAGGCAGTGCCGCTGACCTCCACCACCACAGCCGACATCGCCAGGGTGTTCGTTAACACCTGGGTTGCGAGGTTCGGCGTACCGGCCGACATAACCTCCGACAGAGGCGCCCAGTTCACCTCCGAACTCTGGACGGCCACAGCACGCAACCTTGGGGTGACGCTCCACCGAACCACGGCGTACCACCCGCAGGCCAACGGGCTTTGTGAACGCTTCCACAGGTCACTCAAGGCCTCACTCCGCGCCGGCCTGCAGGGCAGTACCTGGACTGACCGCCTACCGTGGGTGCTACTAGGCCTACGCACTGCGGTCAAAGAAGACCTCCAGTCCTCGGCTGCGGAGTTAGTCTACGGACAACCGCTGCGCGTCCCAGGCGAATTCCTTCCGGAGGCTACCACGCCTTGGTCGGCCGAACAGCAGCGGCTCAACTCTTTCTCTTCCGCTCAGCAGTTCGCCCCACTTCCGGTCAACCGACACGGCGAACTCGCACCTCACGTCCCACCAAATTTACAGCAGGTGCGCTTCGTCTTCGTGCGACACGACGCGCACCGCGGGCCCCTGCGACCCCCGTATGATGGACCGTACGAGGTACTACAAACCGGGGACAAGGTCTTCAAGCTGCGACTCGGCGACAGGGTCGACACAGTCTCCATCGACCGGCTCAAATCAGCACACACAGAACCAGGGGAACAGGTCCCCGTGGCCCGGCCTCCAACTAGAGGCCGTCCCGCCAGCAAGCCAGCACAGCCGGCGGCGAACCGCCCGGGCCCAACAACTAGACAGGTGACCACTCAGAGCCGCTGCGGCAGAACCATCAGACCACCGTCACGACTCGTCCACTCCTCCTAAGCGGATTCTGGGGGGAGCTCTGTGGCGACACGCCACCACTGGACATAATCCGCTCACGGCGGCACGGACAGTTTAAGCAGACGCCCCCAGCCGGGGGCCCTTTCCTCCAGCAACTTGTTTCCTGCAGGGACAGGCTGCCGGGAGCACTTCCTGTCTGGCGAGTATTTAAGTGGATGCGCGGGCTTTTCCAGTTTCTCTTTGCCATGAGGTAGAATAAAAGCAGTTGTGTTTTACTAGCTCTGGTCTCGACTCCCACGTTTGCCGCGGTATCTCAACAGGTACTTAGATTACAGCCGTATGATTTTAAGGTGATACACATTCCAGGCAAGCAAAACATTGCAGACCCACTGTCATGATTGCTGGGGGAGACAGCAAAACAGGAGAGACATTCTCATGGCTCAGATGAATACGTGAGGTTTGTAGCTGTGAGTGCAACACCAAAAGCACTCACTACTAGAGAGGTGGAGGAAGCCTCTGCTACCGACCCAGAGCTGATTGAGGTACGGAAGGCAATCACAAACGGACATTTTGAGAACTGTAAAGCTTATGCAGCAATTGCAAACGAGCTGTGCGTAGTGGGGTACCTAGTTCTTCGGGGAACATGCATCGTGCTACCCACAGTGTTACACGCACGAACCCTGGTGTTAGCACATGAAGGACACTTGGGAATAGTTGGAACAAAGCAACATCTCAGAACCAAGGTTTGGTGGCCTGGCATGGACAAGGCAGCTGAAAAACACTGTAAAGCGTGCCACGGCTGTCAGATAGTAGCCAGACCTGACCCACCTGAACCGTTGAGACCAACACCATTACCGGAGGGCCCCTGGCAGGATGTAGCTATAGACTTACTGGGACCCTTGCCATCCAACCACTCCATTCTTGTGGTAGTTGATTGTTATAGTCGCTACTATGAATACGACATCATGACCTCCACAACAACAGAGAAGGTTATTGATAGTTTAGAGTCAATCTTCAGCCGTCATGGTTTGCCAATCACCTGCAAATCTGATAACGGTCCCCAATTCAGATCTGAATTATTCAAAGAATACTGTGAAAACAACGGGATCAAACACCTGAAAATGACAGCAAAATGGGCTCAGGCTAATGGAGAAGTCGAGCGCCAGAATGCATCGCTGATGAAGAGAATCAGAATTGCTCAGTCAGAAGGACTAGATTGAAAACGTGAACTTAGAAAATATGTGACTGTGTACAGGAGCACTGACCATGCCACGACAGGAAAGAGCCCAGCAGAGCTGCTCTTTAAATGGAAAATGAGAGGAAAGCTGCCAGACATCACAGAGTCGAGCGCAGACATGGAAGTACGTGACCGGGACGCAGAACAAAAAGGCAAGTCCAAACTGTACGCAGATGAACAGCGGAGAACACAATACTCAGAGGTGGAAGTTGGCGACACGGTGCTGGTACGGCAGGACAAAGTGGACAAGTTCACCACTCCTTTTAATGCCACACCCCACAATGTTTGAGTAAAACAGGGAGTCAAGTAGTAGTAGAATCTCCAGACGGAGCACGCTACTCGAGAAACACTACGTTTGTGAAGAAATACAGAACCAATGGACCAAAGGAGACACTCCATGAGCAGGAGGAAACACAAGGGACTGAGGACAGTATAGTAGACCCTGACACACATACCACTGTGACACAGGCAATACCCACTGACACCAACATGTCAGACATACCCAATACAGCCAGACCTTAAAGGGTTAAAAGAAAACCCCAAAGACTGTCTGATTATGTCACAACATAAACTGTGCGAGAACTGCATGGGTGATGTTAAATGTTTAAACCTGGGAATTATTTAGTTGTGTGGTAAGACACAAGTTTGTAAAAAGTTTATAAACCAAATAAGTTATGCAGTGTTATTGTAAGCAACTGTTTGTAAACTGCAAGTTTGTTTCCAAGGAAAAGGGGGATGTTGTGGCATACCGATCACAGAAAGGGCACAATCCGCTTTCCGGTCCATAGACTATAAATCAGGCGTCATGTCTTTAAGAAGGATCACACCTTTAAGAAACTCGATCTGCAACATAGTTAAGCCCAGAGTGGGGGAGGAGCAGTCGAAGCTGTGCACTGATGAAAGGCAGTCATACTTTGTGTAGTCTCTGACTCCATTTTGTGTTCAGCATGCAGCCTCAACAATTAAACCTTTTCTGTTGAACCTCTCCGAGTTCAGTATTTTTTGCTAGGAGTACGTAGACTCCTACATTGGTGACCCCGACGCTCAGGGCGACTCCTAAGCATAACCATGGCTGACACAAACGCAGTTTCTGTGAAGCTGCCGGAGTTCTGGGAGAACCTGGCCACCGCCTGTTTCCTTCAAGCCGAATCACAATTCCGACTCCGCGGCATCACCGCCGACGCAACAATGTACGACTACCTCCTCGCCTCCCTGGGCAGCTCCACAATCACGAAAGTCTGGACAACACTACAAAACCCTTCGGAGGAAGGCAAGTACGCACATCTCAAGGCCGCGCTCATTAAAAAAATTACAGCCTCCCAATTCTTGCGCAACTGCCACCTCCTCGACCTCCCGGGCCTCGGTGACTCCATGCCGTCAGACTTGCTCTCACACATGCTTGCTCTGACCGACGAGAAACCACCCGGCTCCCTCTTCCGCACGCTCTTTATCCACCAACTACCTCCCAGCATCCGCCCGGCGATCGTGGCGTCCAGCCTCACGGACCTCGAGGCCCTGGCCGACGAAGCCGATAAGCTCCTGTCCGCCAGCTCGTACCATGCCGTCACCCCCGACCTGGCCTCCGCAGCGTCGGCGCACGCTCCACCCTCTATTGCGCGGCCACACAGCTCGGCCACGAGGCCCCCCAGGCCCCCACGTCCCCCAAGCCCTCCGACCCAGGGCTACTGCTACTTCCATACCCGGTTCGGCGCACGGGCACGCCGCTGCAGCCATCCCTGCACGTTTCCAACCGCCCCCACACCGGCCTACACGATGGCCGTGGGGCAAGCAGGCGTTACGGACAGCGCCTCCGGACGCCGTTTCCTATGCGACACGGGCGCGCAGCACAGCATCATCCCCGCGTCCGCCCTGGAGATCCAGCGAGGCGGCCATGGCCCTGCGCTGGCTGCCGCCAACGGCACCGACATCCGGACGTACGGCACCCGCACCGTCACCATCGACCTCGCAGGCTGCCACTACCACTGGGAGTTTATCACCGCCAAGGTGCTCTCCCCGCTCCTCGGTGCGGATTTCCTGTGCGCCCACGGCCTGTTGGTCGACATGCCTCGGCGCCGCCTCGTGGACATGAACACCATGTCACCTATCCCGGGCGCCATGGCCCCCCCCCAACCCGCCGAAATGGCGTGGCAGAGCCGCGCCCGCTCAACGGATGACTACTCAGCACTCCTGGCTGAGTTCCCAGCCCTCACCAACCCGACCTTCTCCGTGAAGGTTGTTAAGCACGGGGTAGAACACTTCATCCCCACCACAGGCCCACCGGTGTATGCCCACGCCCGCAGGCTGGACCCGGCCAAGCTGGAGATCGCGCGGGCCGAGTTCGCCACAATGGAACAGCTCGGCATCATCCGCCACTCCAACAGCCCCTGGGCCTCCCCACTCCACATCGTCACCAAACCCGACGGGGGATGGTACCCCTGCGGGGACTACCGGCACCTAAACGACGCCACCACGCCGGATCGGTACCCCATGCCGCACATTCAAGACTTCTCGGCTAGACTGGCCGACCGCTCAGTCTTCTCCAAAGTCGACCTGGTGTGCGGTTACCATCAGGTGCCAGTCCACCCCACGGACGTTCCCAAGACGGCCATAATCACCCCTTTTGGGCTATTCGAGTTCCTCCGAATGCCCTTCGGCCTCAAAAACGCGGCCCAGGCCTTCCAGCGGCTCATGGACTCGGTCCTCCGGGACCTGAAGTTCCTCTTTGTCTACCTGGATGACATCCTGGTAGCTAGTTCCTCCAAGCAGGAACACATTGAGCACCTCCGCACCCTGTTCCAGCGGCTCAGTGAGCACGGGCTCATCATCAGCCCAGCCAAGTGCCAATTCGGCCTCAGCAGGATCGAATTCCTCGGCCACCACATCACGCAGGACGGAGCCATTCCCCTGCCCGCCAAGGTGCAAGCCGTCCAGCAGTTCCCCCGGCCTACCACCATCAAAGGCCTCCAGGAGTTCTTGGGGATGATCAACTTTTACAACCGCTTCATTCCCGGAGCGGCCTCCCTCATGCGGCCCCTATACGAAGCCCTCCGGGGTAAGAAAGCCAGAATGGCGATCGAGTGGTCGGCGGACATGTTGACCGCTTTCGACTCGACCAAAAAGGCGCTCGCCGACGCCACCATGCTCGCTCACCCACAGCCCAACGCCAGGGTGGCCCTCACCACGGACGCCTCCGACCACGCGGTCGGCGCCATGTACGAACAGTGGGTCGACGGGGCCTGGCAACCGCTGGCCTTTTTCAGCCACCAACTGCGCCCCTCGGAGGCCAAATACAACGCCTTTGACCGCAAGCTCCTCGCACTGTACCTGGCAGTCCGCCATTTTAGATTTCTTCTGGAGGGCCGCCCCTTCACCGCGTTTGTCGACCACAAACCCCTGACATTCGCGATGGCGAAATCTGCGGACCCGTGGTCAGCCAGGCAACAACGCCAGCTCGCCGTGGTGTCCGAATTCACCACGGACATCCGGCACGTCTCCGGTCGAGACAACGCGGTGGCCGACTGCCTATCCCGCCCCGCCGTCCACGGCGCCCACCTGGCAGTGGACTATGCTCAACTGGCAGCGGAGCAACGCACCGACCCCGATCTGCTCTCCGCGCCCAAAACCCTCCCAGGGCTGCGACTGACCGACATCGCCTGTGGCCCGTCCGCCGTCACAGTCAAATGCGACACCTCCTTGGTGCAACCCCGCCCCGTAGTCCCGGCGTCCTGGCAAAAACGGGTGTTCGACATCGTCCACGGCCTCTCACACCCCGGCACCCGTGCGTCCATTAGACTGGTGGCCAACCGATTTGTCTGGCGTGGCCTGCGCAAAGATGTGCCCGTCTGGTCCAGATCCTGCATAGCTTGCCAGCGTGCCAAAATCCACCAGCACGTCAAAGCCCCACTCGAGGAGTTCACCGTGCCAGAAAGAAGGTTCGACCACGTCCACATCGACTTCGTCGGCCCCCTGCCGCCATCACAAGGTCACACGCACCTGCTGACAATCGTGGACCGTACCACCCGCTGGCCCGAGGCCATTCCACTAACGTCCACCACCACCGCCGACATCGCGAGGGCGTTCATCGGTACCTGGGTCGCTCAGTTCGGCGTCCCCTCCGACATGACGTTGGATAGATGCCCGCAGTTCACCTCTGATCTGTGGGCCGCCATCGCCCGAAACCTCGGGGTGGCCGTTCACCGCACCATGGCTTACCACCCCCAAGCCAACGGACTGTGCGAGCGATTCCACAGGTCCATGAAGGCGTCCCTCCATGCCAGCCTCGAGGACGAGGCTTGGATCGACCGCCTCCCGTGGGTGCTACTCGGCCTACGCTCCGCGGTCAAGGAAGACCTGCAAGCCTCGGCGGTGGAACTCGTGTATGGCCAGCCGCTGCGCGTACCCGGAGAGTTCCTGCCCACCGCCACGACCCCCTGGTCGGCTGACCAGCAACACCGTGCTTTCGCCAACCGAGCACAACAGTTCGCTCCGGTACCCACCGGCCGGCACGGCGAACCAGCAACCCGCGTACCACCTAGCCTGCACATGGCCAAATTTCTTTTCGTGCACCATGATGCCCAACGAGGACCTCTACGGCCCCCATACGACGGACCCTACAAGGTACTCCAGACGGGGAACAAGTTCTTCCTCCTCGAAGTGGGCGGCAGAACTGACAAGGTGTCGGTCGACCGGCTCAAGCTGGCGCACCTAGAGCCCGACGAACCCGTTCAAGTGGGCCAACCCCCACCGCGGGGCAGACCGCCGAAGAGCCCGACGCGTCCAACCGCCCCGCTCCCGACACCAACCACCAAGAGCCGTTCCGGCCGTGCCATCAAGCCGCCACGCCGGTTTGTACACTCCCTACTAGCGGATTCTGGGGGGAGCTGTGTGGCGTACCAATCACAGAAAGGACACAATCCGCTTTCCGGTCCGTAGACTATTAATCAGGCGTCATGCCTTTAAGAAGGATCACACCTTTAAGAAACTCGATCTGCAACATAGTTAAGCCCAGAGCGGGGGAGGAGCAGTCGAAGCTGTGCACTGATGAAAGGCAGTTGTACTTTGTGTAGTCTCTGACTCCTTTTTGTGTTCAGCATGCAGCCTCAACAATTAAACCTTTTCTGTTGAACCTCTCCGAGTTCAGTATTTTTTGCTAGGAGTACGTAGACTCCTACAATGTCGTGTATTGATTGCGAGTTTGACACCAGTCAATACGGTAATGTAATGTGCATTGCATTATGGGAATTACCCTGGAAAAGGGCAGTCGGCCATTTTACGCAATAAAGTGAAGATCACAGTTATAAGCCTGTCTGCCTGACTCTGATTTAATTCGACGTATCTACATGCTTGATTGAACACATTAAAGCATAGATACAACAACCACAGGTCACCAAAGTCACCTGTTCCGCCCGAGCACGCCACACTCACCACATCATGTCTCAAATTACTCATGCACAGTATCCCCAAAATGTTACTTTCTGAAAGAAATCTCTCTTATTGGCATTTGAATGAATGAATATGAAAGGAGAGGGTTCATGGATTGTCCCAGCAGCAGTCACGTATGAGACTATGTGCAGAATAAATGATCAGTTTTAACATGAAAATGTGTGAACTGCTCCAGCTCGTGCCCATTGGGTCAGATTAAGCCCCACTGGAATTTGAAAGTGGAAAGCAAAGGGGATCAATTTCGCCACTTGGGCCATAAACCGGTGGGTGATGGGGCGCCACCGCTCTCGATACTGCCGCAGTAAATAACCCAGCTCTGTTTGACAGGCAGTTAAACCGAAACAGAAACACGTGGCGGAGGCTCAAGAAGCGCTTAAGATCGCCAAGGCGAATCTTAGAGTGAAGAATGAAAGTCTGGGGCTGGTAGGACTCCATGAGCTTCACTTAAAACTCCCTCCCTCCCCTCCTCCTCCTCCGTGGCCACTGACCTACATACACACATGCACGCACACCTGCACACATATGTGCACACAGACACACAAGTGCGCACACATGCACACATGCGCACACATGCACATACACACGTGCACACACAGGCACATGCACACACACATGTACAGACACGGTGCACTCACATGTGGACACATGCACACATGTGCACACACATGTGCATGCACACACAAGTACACACACATGCACGCACACCTGCACACAGGCACATGCATGTGCACACATGTGTACACATGTATAGACACGGCACACACATACACACAAGTGCACATATACACACCTATGCACACGTACACATACACATGTGCACGTACACACATACAGACACGCACATACACACGTACATGCACAAACACATGCACACATACGTGCACACAGACACGCACATACACACGCACATAAACGCATGCACACACTTGTACACACACACCTGCACACACATTTACACATGCACACATGTGCACGTGTGCACACATGCACATACAGACGTGCACACACACATGCACACAAACACACACGCGTGCACACAGACACACGGAAATATACACATGCGCACACGTACACACATGCATATACACACACATGCACACACACAAGTGCACACACAAACACACACATGCACACACAGACACACACAAACACAGACACACACAAACACACACATGCACATACGCACATACACAAGCACATATTTCCAGCAACAGTCACTGGAGGGCGATAATAGCAATGAATTTGTAACTCCTCCAGTCCAGGGGTACTGAGGCCAATTGTAGCACCCAAACTGCCATCCAGTTGAGACCCGCTAACTCAGCACTGCCCTTTTTATTTTCTGTATTGCCTAGGGTGGTGCGGTTACCAGCTGAGCTCTAAGGACAGTCCCCCACTGGCCATGTTGACATACACCGTTACCTGATATTAACCCTCTTTTTTGTTCCCCATCCAGAGATTGAGGGGTGGAAATTTGAGTTAGTAGCGCATGTTTTATGGGTGTAATGGGGGCTTGATTTCAGGGACCAACGTCCTGCGCCTCAAGAACACCTGAAAGATGCCAACCCGAAATTGAGTGCCTGGCAGCCGCCTAAACCAGGTGTTAGGCCCCTTTCATGTGTTACTGAGAGGCCTGAGGCCTATTACTGCCCATGTAGTAAACAGTTTGCAATGAGCGAGGCTGGTGTTGGGCCTGCTCCAGTCCTGATCCTTCAGGTGAGCCTCGGGCCTCCCGCTTCAGGCGAGCCTCGGGCCCGTCAGTTCAAGCCAACCTCAGGCGAGCCTCTGGCCTCCCACTTCAGGCGAGCCCCGGGCCTCCCACTTCAGGTGAGCCTCGGACCTCCCGCTTCAGGCGAGCCTCGGGCCTCCCGCTTCAGGCGAGCCCCGGGCCTGCCAGTTCAGGCGAGTCTCGGGCCTGTCAGTTCAAGCCAACCTCAGGCGAGCCTCTGGCCTCCCACTTCAGGCGAGCCTCCGGCCTCCCGCTTCAGGCGAGCCTCGAGCCTCCCACTTCAGGCGAGCCCCGGGCCTCCCACTTCAGGCGAGCTCCGGGCCTCCCACTTCAGGCGAGCCTCTGCCCTCCCACTTCAGGCGAGCCCCGGGCCTCCCGCTTCAGGCGAGCCTCGGGCCTCCCACTTCAGGCGAGCCTCGGGCCTCCCGCTTCAGGCGAGCCCCGGGCCTCCCACTTCAGGCGAGCCCCGGGCCTCCCACTTCAGGTGAGCCTCGAGCCTCCCACTTCAGGCAAGCCCCGGGCCTCCCACTTCAGGCGAGCCATGAGCCTCCGGGCTTGTGCTGGTGTTTATGCTCCATACGACTACCCTTTGCCGCTCACTCTTCGCTCGCGTTATCAATCCGGTGGGATGGCCGGGACAGCGAGAGTTGGCTCACAACAATTCCCTTCTGCTTGTGTCCTATAGATTGAAGATCACCAGCAGTCGCTGCAGCAGGCCATGGCTAACCGCAAACTGCTCACCATGAAGCACCTGTCACGGGCGGCGATCCTGATCACCGCTCTCACCAAAGAAAAGGTCTCGTCTCTTCAAATTGGTGAGCTGTTTCAGTTCACAGAGTGATGGTGTTATAGGGTGTGAGTGACAGCGAGAGAGCGAGAGTGATGGAGAGAGAGTGACAGAGAGAGAGTGATGGAGAGAGAGTGAGAGTGACGGAGAGAGTGAGAGTGACAGGGATAGTGACAGGGAGAGAGTGAGAGTGATGGAGAGAGTGAGAGTGACAGTCCATGTAGACTACATCAACTGCACTACCCTCATCCACACGCCTAGTCACCCCCTCAAAAAATTCAATCAAATTGGTCATCCCCGAGACCGGAGAAGCAGCGGACCTGCGCGATAGCAGCCCGAGGCGGGAGAGCTTAAAGGCTTGAGAGGGAGCTGTCAGAGGCACCGAGGCCCACAGCCCCGAGACCGGAGAAGCAGCGGACCTGCGCGGGAGCAGCCCGAGGCGGCTGAGTATAAAAGGGAGCAGTCAGAGGCACCGAGGCCCACAGCCCCGAGACCGGAGAAGCAGCGGACCTGCGCGGGAGCAGCCCGAGGTGGCTGAGTATAAGAGGGAGCAGCCCGAGGCCCGACCAATCCAGGTTCCAGGAGAGAGGTAAAAAGTAATCCAAGTGTGATGTCACCAGGGAGCAGGTAAGTGATTGGTTGGTGAGTATTTCTCTCTTTTCAATACAAGCTTGAATTCTGTGGTGTTACATTTCTGTGGTGTAGTGGGGATAGTTGGTAAATAAAGCGCCCTAGAGTATACCTGTAACTGGGGTATTGAATACATTTTTAAATTAATTAAAGGAGTAAGTCATGGCAGGAGAGTTCAGACCCGTGTTCTGCTCCTCTTGCTCCATGTGGGAAGTCAGGGATGCTGCCAGTGTCCCTGACGACCATGTCTGCGGGAAATGCATCCAGCTGCAGCTACTTGTAGACCGCATTGCGGCGCTCAAGCTGCGGGTGGATGAATTTTGGAGCATGCGCGATGCTGAGAGGCTCGTGGATAGCACGTTTAGCGAGTTGTTCACGCCTCAGGGTAGGGCAGCACAGGGGGTGACCATCAGGCGGAGCAACAAAGGCAGGCAGGTAGTGCAGGGAACCCCTGCGGACATCCCCCTTTCAAACAAGTATACCGCTTTGGATACTGTTGAGGGGGATGACTCACCAGGGGAAGGCAGCAGCAGCCAACCTCCTGGCACTGGGGGTGCTCCTGCTGCCCAGGAAAGGGGGAAAAAGAGTGGGAGAGCAATAGTGGTAGGGGATTCTATAGTAAGGGGAACAGATAGGCGTTTCTGTGGCTGTAGACGTGAATCCAGGATGGTTTGTTGCCTCCCTGGTGCCAGGGTCAAGGATGTCACTGAGCGGCTGCAGGGCATTCTGGAGGGGGAGGGTGAACAGACAGTGGTCGTGGTCCACATTGGTACCAACGACATAGGTAAAAAGAGGGATGAGGTCCTGCAGCAAGAATTTAGGGAGCTAGGTGAAGGATTAAAGAGCAGGACCTCAAGGGTTGTAATCTCTGGATTACTCCCGGTGCCACGTGCTAGTGAGTATAGGAATAGGAAGATAGAACAGATGAATGCGTGGCTAAAGGGATGGTGCAGGGGGGAGGGCTTTAGTTTCCTGGATCACTGGGTCTGCTTCTGGGAAAGGTGGGACTTGTACAAGTCGGACGGTTTACACCTGAACCAGAGGGGAACCAATATCCTTGCGGGGAGGTTTGCTAGCACTGCTGGGGGGGGTTTAAACTAACTTGGCAGGGGGATGGGGTACAGAGTGGAGCTATAGTAGGGGGTGATTTACAGCCAAATACAGAGGGAAAAACAAGTCAGCTGGGAAGGCAGAGCAAATATGTGAAGGCAAAAGAGAATATGGCAGGGCTGGAAGGCATTTATTTTAATGCAAGGAGTCTTGCAAGTAAGGTGGATGAACTGAAGTTGTTGTTGAACACATGGGAGTACGATATTGTTGCTATCACGGAGACATGGTTGAGGGAGGGTCAGGACTGGCAGCTCAATATTCCGGGGTATAGAATCTTCAGGCGAGACAGAGGGGGGTGTAAAAGGGGAGGGGGTGTTGCAATATTAATTAAGGAGTCAATTACTGCTGTAAGGAGGGATGATATATTAGCGGGTTCCTCTAATGAGGCCATATGGGTAGAACTTAAAAACAAAAAGGGGGCAAGCACTTTGCTGGGAGTGTACTATAGGCCCCCAAACAGTCAGGGGGAGATAGAGGAACAGATATGTAGGCAAATCTCAGAAAAGTGCGAAAATAATAGGGTAATAATAGTGGGGGATTTCAACTTCCCCAATATAAATTGGGATAGTCAGAGTGTGAAAGGCTTAGAGGGTGCAGAATTCTTAAAGTGCATCCAGGAGAGCTTTTTGAGCCAACATGTAGAAAGTCCTACAAGAGAGGGGGCGGTACTGGACCTAATTCTGGGGAATGTAGCCGGGCAAGTGGTGGAAGTGTCAGTAGGAGAGCATTTTGGCAACAGTGACCATAATTTGGTGAGATTTAAGGTGGTCATGGAAAAAGACAAAGACGGCCCGGAAATAAGGGTTCTAAATTGGGTGAGGGCCGATTTTAATATGATAAGGCAGGATCTGGCCAAAGTGGACTGGGAGCAGCTACTTATAGGAAAATCCACATCAAAACAGTGGGAGACTTTCATAGAAACATAGAAACATAGAGATAGGAACAGGAGTAGGCCATTCGGCCCTTCGAGCCTGCTCCGCCATTCAATGAGATCATGGCTGATCTTCGTCTGAGATCATAGCTGATCTTACCAGTTCAGTACCCCGTCCCCGCCTTTTCTCCGTAACCCTTAATCCCCTTAGCCTTCAGAAATATATCCAATTCTCTCTTGAAAATATTTATTGAATTAGCCTTCACAGCCCTCTGTGGCAGGGAATTCCACAGGCTCACCACTCTTTGAGTGAAGAAATTCTTCCTCATCTCTGTTTTAAATGATTTGCCCGCTATTTTTAGACTGTGGCCCCTGGTTCTGTGCTCCCCTGCCATTGGAAACATTCTCTCTGAATTCAGCCTGTCCAGGCCTGCCATAATTTTATATGTTTCGATGAGATCCCCTCTCAATCTTCTAAACTCCAGTGAGTACAAGCCCAAACTATTCAATCTCTCCTCGTAGGTCATTCCCGCCATTCCAGGTATCAGCCTGGTGAATCGCCGCTGCACTCTTTCCATGGCAAGAACATCCTTCCGCAGATGGGGCGACCAAAACTGTACACAATACTCCAGATGTGGTCTCACCAGCACCTTGTACAGCTGTAGTAAGGTATCCCTATTCCTATACTCGAACCCCCTTGATATGAAGGCCAACATACCATTTGCCTTCTTAATCGCCTGTTGCACCTGCATGCTCTCCTTCAGTGACTGGTGCACAAGAACACCCAGGTCCCTCTGCACTTCCCCATCTCCCAATCTATTGCCATTTAGATAATAATCCACCCTCCTGTTTTTACCCCCAAAGTGGATAACCTCGCATTTATCCACATTATAGTGCATCTGCCACGTATCCGCCCAGTCCCCCAACCTGTCCAAATCGCACTGTAGCCTCCTGACATCCTCATCAGAGCCCACCCCTCCTCCTAGTTTAGTGTCGTCAGCGAATTTGGAAATATTGCATCCAATTCCCTGATCCAGATCATTTATATATATTGTGAACAGCTGGGGTCCCAGGACAGATCCTTGCGGCACCCCGCTGGTCACTGCCTGCCACTCCGAAAACGAGCCGTTTATTCCAACTCTCTGTTTTCTATCCGCCAGCCAGTTCTCTATCCACGTTAATACTTTGCCCCCAATCCCATGAGCCTTAATTTTGCATGATAATCTTTTGTGTGGAACCTTATCGAAGGCTTTCTGGAAGTCAAGGTACACCACATCCACTGGCTCTCCCCCATCTATTTTACCAGTTACTTCCTCAAAAAATTCCAGCAGATTAGTCAAACACGATTTACCCTTTGTAAATCCATGTTGACTCTGTCCGATCCTTTCCCCATTTGTCAAGTGCTCCGCTATTTTATCCTTAATAATGGACTCTAGCATTTTGCCCACAACCGATGTAAGGCTTACTGGTCTATAATTCCCTGCTTTCTCTCTACCCCCCTTTTTAAATATTGGGGTAACATTAGCTACCCTCCAATCCACGGGTACTGTTCCCGAGTCAATGGAGTTCCGGAAGATGATCCTTAGAGCATCTGCTATCTCCAGGGCCACCTCCTTAAGTACCCTAGGATGTAGTTTATCAGGCCCCGGGGATTTGTCGGCCTTCAGTCCCCTCAACTTACCCAACACCATATCCCTAGAGATACTAATTTCTGTCAGCTCCTCCCTCTCATTAGTCCCTATGTTTGCCGATATTCCTGGGAGGTTATTTGTGTCCTCCTTTGTGAATACAGAACCAAAGTATGAGTTTAATTGGTCTGCCATTTCCTTATTCTCCATTATATATTCTCCCGAATCGGACTGCAAGGGACTGACTTGGGATTTTACCAGTCTTTTCCTCCTGATATACCGATAAAAGCTTTTGCAGTCTGTCTTTATGTTTGCTGCAAGTTTACTTTCGTATTCTATTTTCCCCTTCCTGATTAATCCCTTTGTCCTCTTTTGCTGTATCCTGTACTGCCCCCAATCTTCCGGTCTGGTGCTTTTTTTTGCCAGTTGATATGCCCTTTTTTTTGATTTTATGCTGTCCCTAATTTCCCTCGTTATCCACGGTTGAGTCACCTTTTTAGGTTTATTTTTATGCCAAACCGGTATAAACATGTTCTGGAATTCTTCCATTCTATCTTTGAATGCTTGCCATTGTCTCTCCACTGTCAATCCCCCCAGAAACACCACCCAATCAATCTTACCCAATTCCCGTCTCAGACCCTCGTAATTCCCTTTATTTAAGTTCTGGACCTTAGTCTCTGATTCAATTTCCTCACTCTCCATCTCGACTGAGAGCTCGATCATATTATGATCGCTCTGACCCAAGGGGCCTCGTACAAGAAGATTGCTGATAAGTCCCTTCTCATTGCACAATACCCAGTCTAAAATGGCCTGATCTCGAGTCGGCTCCTCGACATATTGGTCCAGATAACCGTCCCGAAAACATTCCAGGAATTCCTCCTCCTCAGAATTTTTACTAATTTGGGTAGTCCAATCAATATGTAAATTAAAGTCACCCATGATGACAGCTGTGCTCTTATCGCACGCTTCTCTAATTTCCCTTTTTATGCCTTCCCTCACCTCCATATTACTATTTGGAGGCCTATATATCACACCCACTAACGTTTTCCTCCCCTTGCTATTTCTCATTTCTACCCATACAGATTCCGTTTCATCCGAGTTAATATCCTTCCTTTCCATTGCATTAATCCCCTCCTTTACCAGCAATGCTACCCCACCTCCCCTACCTTTTTGCCGATCCTTCCTAAATATTGTATATCCCTGGATGTTAAGTTCCCAGCCTTGCCCACCCTGCAGCCACGTTTCTGTAATCCCAATCAAATCATACTTGTTTACCTCTATTTCCACAACTAATTCATCCACCTTGTTCCTAATGCTTCTAGCATTAAGATACAAAGCCTTCAGGCTTGCTTTTTTCACACTCTCATTATGAATTAGTTTGGCCCTTTGTGTTTCTCTCCTTTGCTTATTGCTTCTCACCTTTCTACCATCTATTTCTAACTTCATATGACTTCCCTCTTTTCCACTACCTAGGTTCCCATCCCCCTGCCAAATTAGTTTAAATCCTCCCGAACCGCCCTAGAAAATATTACCCCGAGGACATCGGCTCCCTCACAGTTCAGGTGTAGACCGTCCCCTTGGTACAGGTCACTCCTCCCCAAGAACTGGTTCCAATGCCTCAAGAATTTAAATCCCTCTCCCTTGCACCACTGCTCAAGCCACATATTTAGCTTATCTATCTTACTCTCTCTAAACTTATTAGCTCGTGGCACTGGTAGCAATCCAGAGACTACTACCTTTGAGGTCCTACTTTTCAATTTAGCTCCTAACTCCCTAAATTCAGCTTGTAGGACCTCCTCCCTCTTTTTACCTACATCGTTGGTACCTACATGTACCACGACAACTGGCTGATCCCCCTCCCCCTTCAGAATGCTCTGCACCCGCTCCGAGACATCCTTGACCCTTGCACCAGGGAGGCAACATACCATCTTGGAGTCTCGGTCTCGGCCACAGAAACTCCTATCTATCCCCCTTACAATTGAATCCCCTATCACTATAGCCCTATCCCTCTTTTTCCCGCCCTTCTGTGCAGCAGAGCCAGTCATGGTGCCCTGAACCTGGCTGCTGGTGCCTTCCCCTGATAAGTCATCTCCCCCAACAGTACCCAAAACGGTAAACCTGTTTTGGAGGGAGATAACCGCAGGTGACTCCTGCACTACCTTCCTGCCTTTACCCTGCCTTTTGGTCACCCATTTACTGTCTGAGCTAGCCTTTACCTGCGGTGTGACCAACTCACTGAATGTGCTATCCACAACATCCTCAGCATCGCGTATGCTCCAGAGTGAGTCCATTCGCAGCTCCAGCACCGCCATGCGGTCTGCTAGGAGCTGCAGCTGGACACACTTCCTGCACACATAGTTGTCAGGGACAGTGTCCCTGATTTCCCACATGGCACAGGAGAAGCATGACACGGGTCCGAGCTGCCCTTCCATGACTTAACCCTTACAATACCCTTTTATTTACTGCGATTTAGCTTAATTATTGAATTCTACTTAGAATAAGTTTGTGAAAGTACTCACCAACCAGTCACCTACCTGTTTTCTGGTGTTGTATTTTCACTGCCGCCTCCTGTCCTGGAACCTTTTCCACCTAGGTTAGGCTCCTGAAATAAAATAAATTGAACCTACCTTTTCAACTTCCCCTAACCCCTAAAAGGTTAGAGGAGGTGGAAGGGTGGGAGACACTACACTGTAGTGTTTCAGGTTTAGCAACAGCTCCACCTATATAAGAGTTACTGGCCTCCTGCTCTCCCAACTGCACCAGCTGTGAAAGAAAAAGCCCGCGAAAGGTGAGCTTTTAAACTCACCAGTTACTGGCCTCCTGCTCTCCCGACTGCCCCAGCTGTGGTCTCGGGCCTCGCCTCTCTCCGGTTTTTATACCGGGCTCCGACTCACTGCTCCCGACTGGTCTCGGGCCTCGCTGGTCGCCGGGTTTTCTCCCGAGCTCCTCCTCGCTGCTCCCGCTGGTCCCGACTCCGCCTCCACCCACTGCCGATGCCGCACTGGGGCCTACCTGAGCCTCTGGGGCCTCTTGTAGTCGCTCTGCCGCTCAGCTCCGCCTCCACCCGCTGCCGATGCCGCACTGGGGCCTACCTGAGCCTCTGGGGCCTCTTGTAGTCGCTCTGCCGCTCAGCTCCGCCTCCACCCGCTGCCGATGCCGCACTGGGGCCTACCTGAGCCTCTGGGGCCTCTTGTAGTCGCTCTTGTAGTCGCTCTGCCGCTCAGCTCCGCCTCCACCCGCTGCCGCTGCCGAAGGGAAATAGAGAGAGTACAACGCCAACATGTTCCTGTAACGGTCAAGGGTGGGACCAACAAGCAAAGGGAACCTTGGATGACAAGGGATATACAAAAATGCATTAGAAATAAAAGGGGGGCTTTTGGCAGTTACAAAAGACTAAAGACGGAAGGAGCCCTAGAGGAGTATAAAAAGTGCAGGGGCATACTTAAAAAAGAAATTAGGAGGGCGAGGAGGGGCCATGAAATAACACTGGCGAGCAAAATAAAGGAAAATCCTAAGATGTTTTATAAGTATATTAAGGGCAAGAGGATAACCAGGGAAAGGGTAGGGCCCATTAGGGACCAAAGTGACAATCTGTGTGTAGAGCCAGATGATGTAGGCGGGGTTTTAAATGAATTTTTTGCATCTGTGTTCACTCTGGAGAAAGACGATGCAGACATAGAAATCGGGCAAGGGGACTGTGACATACTTGAACATATTAGCATCGAGAGGGAGGAGGTGCTAGCGGTTTTAGCAGGCCAAAAAGTGGATAAATCCCCAGGCCCGGACGAGATGTATCCCAGGCTGCTGTGGGAGGCAAAGGAGGAGATTGCAGGGGCTCTGACACAAATTTTCAGAACCTCTCTGGCCACAGGGGATGTACCAGAGGACTGGAGAACAGCTAATGTAGTACCATTATTCAAGAAGGGTAGCAGGGATAAACCAGGGAATTACAGGCCAGTGAGCCTAACATCTGTGGTAGGGAAATTATTGGAAAAAATTCTGAGGGACAAAATTAGTCTCCACTTGGAGAGGCAAGGATTAATTGGGGATAGTCAGCATGGCTTTGTCAAGGGTAAATCATGTCTGACAAATCTGATTGAATTTTTCGAGGGGGTGACTAGGGGGGTGGATGAGGGAAATGCTGTGGATGTGGTTTACATGGACTTCAGTAAAGCTTTTGACAAAGTCCCGCATAGGAGACTGGTCAAGAAGGTAAGAGCCCATGGGATCCAGGGTGCTTTGGCGCGTTGGATCCTAAACTGGCTGAGTGGCAGGAGGCAGAGGGTGATGGTCGAAGGTTGCTTTTGTGACTGGAAGCCTGTGTCCAGTGGGGTACCTCAGGGATCGGTGCTGGGTCCCTTGTTGTTTGTGATCTACATAAATGACTTGGATGAGAATGTAAAAGGTATGATCAGTAAGTTCGCAGATGACACGAAAATTGGTGGGGTGGTAAATTGCGAGGAGGAAAGCCTCAGGCTACAGGACGATATAAACGGGTTGGTCAGATGGGCGGAAAAGTGGCAAATGGAATTTAACCCTGAAAAGTGCGAGGTGATGCATTTTGGACGGACAAATAAGGTAAGGGAATACACAATGAGTGGTAGGACCCTAGGAAGTACAGAGGGTCAGAGGGACCTTGGTGTACATGTACATAGATCCCTGAAGGCAGCGGAACAGGTAGATAGGGTGGTTAAAAAGGCATATGGGATACTTGCCTTCATTAGCCGAGGCATGGAATATAAGAGCAGGGAGGTTATGATGGAGCTGTACAAAACGCTGGTGAGGCCACAGCTGGAGTACTGTGTGCAGTTCTGGTCGCCTCACTATAGGAAGGATGTGATTGCTTTGGAGAGGGTGCAGAGAAGATTCACCAGGATGTTACCTGGGATGGAGCGCCTCAGCTATGAAGACAGGCTGGACAGGCTGGGGTTGTTTTCCTTGGAGCAAAGAAGGCTGAGGGGGGACCTGATTGAGGTGTACAAAATGATGAGGGGCATAGATAGGGTAGATAAAGAGGAACTTTTCCCCTTAGTAGGGGGGTCAATAACAAGGGGGCATAGATTCAGGGTAAGGGGCAGGAGATTTAGAGGGGATTTGAGGAGGAACTTTTTCACCCAGAGGGTGGTTGGAATGTGGAACTCAATGCCTGAAAGGGTGGTAGAGGCAGGAACCCTCACAACATTCAAGAAGCATTTGGATGAGCACTTGAAATGCCATTGCATACAAGGCTATGGACCAAATGCTGGAAAATGGGATTAGACTGGACAGGGATGGATGGGCGGCGCGGACACGATGGGCCGAAGGGCCTCTTTCTGTGCTGTAAAACTCTATGACTCTATGACTCTATGACATGATCTCCCCTTGACAAAGCCATGCTGACTATCATTGATTAATCCTTGCCTCTCCAAGTGGAGACTAATTCTGCCCCTCAGAATTTTTTCCAATAATTTCCCTACCACTGATGTTAGGCTCACTGGCCTGTAATTCCCTGGTTTATCCCTACTACCCTTCTTGAATAATGGTACTACGTTAGCTGTCCTCCAGTCCTCCGGTACCTCCCCTGTGGCCAGAGAGATTCTGAAAATTTGTGTCAGAGCCCCTGCAATCTCCTCCCTTGCCTCACACAGCAGCCTGGGATACATCTCGTCTGGGCCTGGGGATTTATCCACTTTTAAGCCCACTAAAACCGCTAGTGCCTCCTCCCTCGCAATGCTAATTTGTTCAAGTATATCACAAGCCCCCTGCCTGATTTCTATGCCTACATCGTCCTTCTCCATAGTGACCTTATTCATTAGTCTATTATGTGGTACCTTATCGAAGGCCTTTTGAAAATCTAGATAAATTACATCTACTGCATTGCCCTCATCTACTCTCTCTGCTACCTCTTCAAAAAATTCAATGAGGTTGGTCAAGCTGACTGGTCTATGGTCCCTGGACATGTTCTATCTCCCTTCTTAAATATAGTTATTATGTTAGCTATCCATCAGTCCTCTGGCACTACACCTTGTTCTAACGAATTATAAATATGTGTAGTAATGCTTCTGCTATCTCTTCCCTAGATTCTTTTAAAATGCGCGGATGTAATCCATCCAGACCAGGGGTCTTATTCTCTTTGAGTTTGATTAGTTTATTTAATATTTCTCCTCTATCTTTTAAATGCAGTTATCTCATTTCTAATCTTATCATCCGATGTCATGTCCACCTGTTCTATCTCCCTGGTAAATATTGAAGCAAAGTAATAATTTAATATTTCTGCCGACTCTCTATCGTTACCTGTGGTATTATCCTGTCCATCCCTTAGTGGCCCTATTCCCATTCCAGCGTTCCTTTTTTTATTTATGGGCCTGTAAAATATTTTACTATTTTGTTTTATGTTCCTTGATAATTTAATTTCATAGTTCCTTTTTGCCTTTCTAATTTTTTTTTGACTTCTCTCC
Source organism: Somniosus microcephalus (assembly GCF_052327205.1). Lineage (NCBI taxonomy): Eukaryota > Metazoa > Chordata > Chondrichthyes > Squaliformes > Somniosidae > Somniosus > Somniosus microcephalus. Next base: position 7,671,041 of record NW_028225184.1, read on the forward strand.
TGATCTCTTTGTATTTTCTCTTGTCATGCTCTCCCCTGCAATTCCTTACCCTCAATTTTTCCTTCATTTTTTAGCGGAATATATTTTTCCCGGGCTCTGTTGAACGCAATTTTAAATATTTCCCACTACTGTTCTACATCATTGTTTGCCAATGTTGTTGTCCATTTTATTTTCCCAAGTTCTATTCTCAGCCTCGCAAAATTGGCTTTTCTCCAATCTATTTCCCTGGTCTTTGTCATACTTCTCAATTAATAGAGAATCTTAGAATCATAGAATGGTTACAGTACGGAAGAAGGCCATTCAGCCCATTGAGCCCGTGCCAGCTCTCTGCAAGAGCACCTCAGCAAGTCCCACTCCCCCACCCTTTCCCCGTAGCCCTGCAATTTTTTTTCCTTCAGGTACTTATCCAACTCCCTTTTGAAAGCAGCGATTGAATCTGCCTCCACCACCCTTTCAGGCAGTGCATTCCAGATCCTAATCACTCGCTGCGTAAAAAAGTTTTTCCTCATGTTGCCTTTGGTTCTTCTACCAATCACCTTAAATCTGTGTCCTCTGGTTCTCGACCCTTCCGCCAATGGGAACAGTTTCTCTCTATCCACTCTGTCCAGACCCCTCATGATTTTGAACACCTCTATCAAATCTCCTCTCAATCTTCTCTGCTCTAATTAGAACAACCCCAGCTTCTCCAGTCTATCCACGTAACTGAAGTCCCTCATCCCTGGATTCATTCTCATAAATCTTTTCTGCACCCTCACTTAACCAATTCCGTATCCATGCTGCCACTGTCCCTTTTATTCCATGGGCTTCAACTTTGCTGGCAAGCACTTTGTCGAACGCCTTTTAGAAATTTATGTACACCACGTTAACCGCATTGCCCTCATCAACCCTCTCTGCTACCTCATCAAAAAACTTACTTTCTTAAAGCGTATTATATTATGGTCACTATTGCCTAGATGTTCTCCTACTTTTACTTCTTTTATCTGCTCTGGTTCATTCCCCATTACCAGATCCAATAGTGAATCCTCCCTTGTTGGGCTTTTTACACATTGGGTCAGAAAGGAGTCCTGTACACATTGTAGGAACTCCACCCCCTTTACCTACTTCTTCTGTCCAATTAATAGTGGGGTAGTTGAAATCCCCCATGATTATTATTATTTGTTTTTTTACTCATTTCCCTAATTTGTTTGCATTTTTCTTCCTCGACCTCCCTTCCACTATTAGGTGGTCTGTAGACTACCCCTATTAGTGTGATAGATCCTTTATTAGCTTTTATCTCTATCCACATGGATTCTATTTCTGTTTTGCAGATAGCCGTACCACTTTTTTCTACTGCCATTATGTTATCCCTAATAAGTACAGCTACTCCACCTCCCCTTTTCCCTCTCTAACTTTTCTAGATATGTTATACCTTGCAATATTTAATTCCCAGTCCTGATTTTTCTGTAGCCATGTCTCAGTAATACCTACTATGTTCCTCGCAACGTATTATTGTCTCCAGTTCCCCTGTTTTATTACGGACACTGTGTGCATTGCTATACAGACAGTTTAACTCATTTTTAATAGCAGTTCCTCTCACTTTATTGTTAACCATCTTTTTACACTCCTGTTCTATAACTCTGTTTATTCCCTGGCCATCAATATCCTCCCTTACTTTATTCTTTCCTATGTTCTCCTTTCCTGTTTTGTTTATATTTAGGCTGGTTTCATTTCTTGTAGATCCCTCCCCCCATCTTACTGGTTTAAAGCCTTTGCCACCTCCCTATTTACCCTTTCCGCTAGGACACGGGTCCCATCCCGGTTCAGGTGGAGCCTGTCCCATCGATATAACTCTTTCCTGTTCCAGTACTGGTGCCAGTGTCCCATGAAAAGGAACCCCTCTTTCCCACACCATCCCTTTAGCCACGTGTTAATTCTCCTGATCTGACTGCTTCTATGCCAATTTGCACGTTGCTGGTACAATAATCCAGAGATTATTACACTCGAGGTCCTGCTTTTTAATTTCGCTCCTAACTCCTTAAACTCCTTCAGCAGGACCTCTTCCCTGTTCCTACCTATGTCGTTTGTTCCGACATGGACCACGACAACTGGATTTACCCCCTCCCATAAGAACATAAGAAATAGGAGCAGGAGTAGGCCATACGGCCCCTCGGGCCTGCTCCGCCATTCAATAGGATCATGGCTGATCTGAATCTAGACTCATGTCCACTTCCCTGCCCTCTCCCCGTAACCCCTAATTCCCTTATCTGCTAGGAAAATGTCTATCTCCATTTTAAATTTATTTAATGTTGCAGCTTACACAGCTCTCTGGGGTAGCAAATTCCATAGATTTACTACCCTCTGAGTGAAGAAGTTTCTCCTCATCTCAGTTTTGAAAGGGCAGCCCCTTATTCTAAGATTATGCCCCCTAGTTCTAGTCTCACCCATCAGTGGAAACATCCTCACTGCATCCACCCGATCAAGCCCCCTCACAATCTTATATGTTTCGATAAGATCGCCTCTCATTCTTCTGAACTCCAATGAGTAGAGTCCCAACCTACTCAACCTTTCCTCATACGTCAACCCCCTCATCTCTGAAATCAACCGAGTGAACCTTCTCTGAACCGCCTCGAGAACAAGTATATCTTTTCTTAAATATGGAAACCAAAACTGCATGCAGTATTCCAGGTGTGGCCTCACCAATACCCTGTATAACTGCAGCAAGACTTCCCTGTTTTTATACTCCATCCCCCTTGCAATAAAAGCCAAGATTCCATTGGCCTTCCTGATCACCTGCTGCACCTGCATACTAACTTTTTGTGTTTCATGCACCAGGACCCCCAGATCCCTTTGTACTGTAACACTTTGCAGTTTCTCTCCATTTAGATAATAACTTGCTCTTTGATTTTTCCTGCCAAAGTGCATAACCTCACACTTTCCAACATTATATTGCATCTGCCAAATCTCTGCCCACTCACTTAGCCTGTCTATGTCCTTTTGCAGGTTTTTTATGTCCTCCTCACTCACTGCTTTCCCTCCCATCTTTGTATCGTCGGCAAACTTGGATATGTTGCACTCGATCCCTTCCTTCAAATCATTAATATAGATTGTAAAGAGTTGGGGTCCCAGCACTGACCCCTGCGGAACACCACTAGTTACTGATTGCCAGCCCGAGAACGAACCATTTATCCCAACTCTTTGTTTTCTGTTAGATAGCCAATCTTCCACCCATGCCAGTATATTACCCCCATCCCATGATTTTTTATCTTGATCAGTAATCTTTTGTGTGGAACCTTGTCAAATGCCTTTTGGAAGTCCAAATACACTACATCCACTGGTTCCCCTTTAACCACCCTGTATGTTACATCCTCAAAGAATTCGAGCAAATTTGTCAAACATGACTTCCCCTTCATAAAACCATGCTGACTCTGTCCTATTAAATTATGTTTATCCAAATGCTCTGTTACTGTTTCCTTAATAATGGACTCCAACATTTTGCCAACCACGGACGTTAGGCTAACTGGTCTATAGTTTCCAGCTTTTTGTCTACTTCCCTTCTTAAATAAGGGTGTTACATTAGCAGTTTTCCAATCTGCTGGGACCTTTCCTGAGTCCAGGGAGTTCTGGAAAATGATCACCAATGCATCCACAATCCCTACCGTCACGTCTCTCAAGACCCTAGGATGTAGGCCATCAGGTCTGGGGGATTTATCCGCCTTAAGTCCCATTATTTTACTGAGTACCATCTCCTTAGTGATTTTAATCATGTTTAGCTCCTCCCATTCCATATTCCTCTCCAGCCGTCTCGAGATAACCCTTACCCTGGCAACACATCCTTCGGGATTCTCGTTCGTGGCTGCAGAGGAGGCTATCTATCCCCCTAATTATGGAATCCCCTATCACTATCACATTTCTATTCTGCTCTTCCACTGCCACCACCCCGGACAGCCTTCTGAGCCACAGTGCCTTGGTCTGCATTGTGGCTGTCCTCCCCGCAGTCTTTCAATGGAGTTGAGGTACAGATCAGTCATGATCTGATTGAATGGTGGAGCAGGCTCCAGGGGCTGAATGGCCTCCTCCTGTTCCTATGAAATGTTCAACAAGTAAAATTAACCCTTGTACACAAATCCTTGTGGCAGCTGCAAAGATTTAAGGCGGCGGAATGGTTTAGAGCTTGACATTCTTCATCGGCCTCACAGAAACAACATTCATTTTTTATCACCTATGACAAATTCACTTATCGAAGCTAGTGGCAAACTTGGTAATCACCTCAATCAGTAGATAGAAATAATAACCTAGTTGGGAAGTTTGAAGAGGGTGATTCTTGCAGCCGGTCTGATTAATTATTAACAATAACGGTAAGTGGGTGAATGGATCACAGCTATGTACACAAAGAGCTGTGTCTTTATCTTGTGCACATATTGACAGTCAGTGACCACTGATAAACTAATGTGCTGGTTACTGAAACATTGCTGCTAGTTAGAGTACTAATGCAGCACCATACCGGCTCACAAACTGGTTATAATGCTAGTTACTGAAATATTGCTGCTAGTTAGTGCTCTGGTGCAGCACCATACCGGCTCACAAACTGGTTATAATGTTGGTTAC